>NW_026099573.1:36271357-36272127 GCF_025091365.1 Daktulosphaira vitifoliae | reverse complement strand
AAAAAAAAAAAAAAAAAAAAAAAAAAACACAAAAAAAAAAAAAAAACACATCATAGTAAAACCAATACCTTCTCAGCTTCGCATCGAAGCTAATATTGAGAAAAGCACAAAATCGTTTACTGTTATTTAAAGCGGAAGCGCCAATTTACCCTTACCACCAAAGCCAATTATAACTCGTCGGGGAAGTTGGATTAACGCGGCAATTTATTATTGCGAGAATTTCGAGATAATACACCGTATTGTTTTCATGTTGGAAAAAACGATACTTTTAAGGAACTTTTAGTATTAAAGACGCCCATGAGTTCATCATAAAACCTGGATTAGAAAATAACTTGACGTATATTTAGTCAAACTTTTCTACTTTAACCTTAGCTACTGAAATATTACAACAGCAACATCTGATTCAATCAAAATTGTTAAGGATATCCAAAAATCTTTGGAAAATCTAAGCATAGATTTAATCTGACAGTGATTAAAATCACTATCATAAGAAACGCTCCGATGCAAATCTGTAGATAGTGTTTAATTCAACCTAAGAAATTGGTGGATAATTACAACAGCAACATTAACTTCTATTTCCTTAATTATATCCAGATTAGCAATTCTTTTACTTATATATTATATAATTTTTATAATTAATTGTTTTCAAATTATTATTGATTTTTAATATGTTAAAAGTAATAATTAGCTTCGATGCGAAGCTGAGAAGGTATTAATTTACTATAATGTGTTTTTTTTTTTTTTTTTTTTTTTTTTTTTTTTTTTTTTTT
>NW_026099573.1:36205995-36271232 GCF_025091365.1 Daktulosphaira vitifoliae | reverse complement strand
ATATTTAACTTTATAATGCTATAACTTATTGAAAAGTTTATGGATCCACACAATTTTTTTATGAGAAATAATATTTTTTAATAAACCTTTTTTCATTCGACATACTTTATCTTAATCGAGATATTAATAAGGAATAAGCAGATCAAGTAGCTTTTGGAATAAAACACCAATTTTTTTTAAATTAAACACTATCTAAAGATTTGCATCGAAGCGTTTATTTTTGATAGTGATTTTAATCACTGTCAGATATCATTATACTTGATCCAACTATGCCACGTCACCACTGTGCCGCGACCCCCCTGTGCTGGGTTTTTTTTAACCTATTTTTTTTTTGTCTTTTAAAGTGAAAGTTTATAATAAAAAAAAAATGAATTTACTACCATAACTTTTTAAGCTCAATTTGCAAGTTAAAAAAATGGTATTCTTAAGATTAATATGCAACCAGGAAATTTTATAATTACTATTTACAGTAAATTTTTTATTTCATCCATTGTTAAATTCAGGTGAAAGTAAAAATCATTTTTTTTTTTAGATTTATGATTTATATAGCAACATGTTACGAAAAAATTTGGAATGTTATAGACTGGTAGTAGCACACACAAATAGAGTAAAAAAATTAGGTAAATTTCAAAGTAAAATTATATAATATCAAATCTAATTTGTTTTACATATACTTTCGTACTAGTAAAGAAAGATGTATAGCCACTTCGAATACTTTGAGAAAAACGAATGTTGGAAAATTTTTGTTAACCTTGAACAATTAGTCATTAGTATTTATAAATTTTAATATAGAATAAAATCACTGGAGAGACTGTAGGACGTCTCCTTCTTTCAAAAAACTCGTATACGTCTTTTTTCCTTAATATTGTTTAATCATCGATATATCTTATCAAAGAAATATTTTACGATAATTTTGTAGTAAATAAATAAAATATAATAAGGTTAAGGTACTAAAATAAATAACACGTTCCTTTTTAATAGTAAAATATATATTCAAGTAATCATTAGTATTTTATGAATATAAAATTTTACATTATTTTTAGAAAAAAAACAAATTATAATATTTTATGAACTTCGTTTGTCATAGGGATGTATTCAAACATTTTATCGTATACAATTTGTATTGTTATAATATAATTTGTATTATAATAATACAATCAAACAATATGCTGTAGTGTTGGTCGAAAAATTTTCATCGGATTCAAATTCTAATCTAATATCTACTGGCGCATTTTTTAATTTTTCGTTTTGCCTTGAGATTTGATCTAAACGCATATTAATTCTGGTACTAATAATTTGCAACTATGATGTACTTTTATAAAGTATAATTCAGGGAACATAATGTAGAGGATATTATTTTAAACGTGATAAAGTCATTGAGGGCGTGTGAATTGTTAATATCGGATAGGTTAATGCACACTCGTGTTCGTTAAATATATGTATAGTATCAAAAAATTGCTTGTCAGTAAACCGAATAGTAATTAATATACACACGAATTTCAGAAAAATATTTCAACTAAAGGAAGTAGTCAGATGATTATGGAAAACAATACCTAGAAAACTAGAAAAGTTATTAACATGGCCGCCGGGGATTGACGGCCGGTTATAGAAAGTGTACCGGAAATCATGTGAAAAAAAGAGGCACGGTACGGGATTAGAACCCGCGACCCAAGGCGTCGTATAGACAAACCTTACCACTAGGCCACCGTGCACTTATGATTCAGATCCCGATACACTTTCATTTAGGTTGATAACGTGATGTGCGGCTGAGGGAAACACGGTACTGTGTCATTATTAACTTAGGTAACATTGACGGTTAGCTCAAATACAGAAATGTGTCGTCATCATCATAATATGAAATAACAGTGGACTGCTCTATTAGTGTCCATAACAATGGTCGTTCATTTAAGATTATTAATATTTTTATTTATAAATTATATTCATAAGAATGACATGATTGTTTTTCTTTAAGAAATTCATAAACTATACTTGCCAGCTCTCTTTACTCTTATCTTAATAATAAAACACTATGTGTAAAACCCTAAATTTATAAAAAAAACATATATAATAGTAACATAACATATATATATAAACAAACTATATTAACGTCATATAAAATATCAAAGTGATTTGTATATTATTCGAATGTATTAATTTATATATTTGATGCTATTTTATATATTAGTTTCTATATTTTATGATTGCTTGTCAGTAAAATAATTAGCTATTTATATATATAGCTTATATATATAAACAAACTAAAGGGATTTTCTCCTACCGATTATCACTTTTATACGTTTAAAAAAAAAATCTATTTTGCTATATAACTGGAGAAACAGCATAAATACGTTTAATAATTCGTTTTCATGTGTTCTACTAGTTTCTTTATGTTCATCAGTCTTATTTTTTAATATAGAAGATCGAAAATCATTAATAACATAAGTAATATATAGTTACATTTTTCAAAGTAAAATAATTTTGAAAATAATATTTTTTTAATTTTCAGTAAAATTATTTCAGTATATTCCCTGAGTTACATTTCAAATTGGGGAGAAATAATTCAAAAATCGAGTTAAAGTATGCTATATTTTACATATGTATACATTTTTTCTGAAGCAATGTGTTGTAATAATAATTTTTAATCTTTAGGAAGATATTTTCACTGTGTTCATTTGCAAATATTGAAAATAAATTTTCCATTGAGGTTTTAATTGTTTTTTTTGTTTGAGAATAAAGTAAGTTATTAATATTTTTGTTACTAAACTCCACTATTCAGTTCGAAATGTACATATTTCTTTTTATTAATTTTAGTCGTAAAACTTTTATACAATGCATCTTCCATTGAGCATAAATGATGTCGAAGACTTCGTTAGGTACTTGAAAGCGCAAAATGTTCCTCAATTTAATATATTGGCAGACATTTTGTACGAATCAAGAAATTTTAAGGTGTCTGAGAAAGGCATTAAATATAAAGATGCATTAAAAACTCCCGTGACGCTTGATATGATTAGAAGTGACTATGAAATTTATAAATTTGAAATACGTTCAAACGTATACAATTTATTGTTTGGGCAAAAAAACTATTTGAAGTTTTAATTTTTTTTATTCTATATTATCACATAATGTAAACAATGAAATTATGTACTCCATATGCACAACTGATGATTGCATACGTGATATGGTATATGATCAAGATAGTTTTACAATAAAATATATTATAGATCAAATATCCATTAATCAGAATAGTATGTACTATTTAATTTTTAATTTTCCATTACGTTCAAATGTCATTATTGTGATAATCAATTATTTAAATGGTTCATTTAAAAAAACTTATGTATATAGTATTTCTTTTTTTAAATTTTTTAATTAGTTAATTTAAGAGAAACTAACAATCATTTATTTTAGAAATGATTTATATAGTAACATGTTACCAAAAAAATTGGAATATTATAGTCTAGTAGTAGCACACACAATGATGTGGGAGATCGTGTCAAGTGGAAGTTTATGATAAGGGTGGCAGACCCCAAGTAGTTGGGATTAAAGCGAGGAAAAAGAAGAAGAAGAAGTAGTAGCACACACAAATAGAGTAAAAAAATTATTAAATTACAAAGTAAAATGATTTAATTTTGTAATTGAAACCTATCATATCAAACTTGATTCGTCAATAAATACTCTAAAAACATTATAAATGAATGATTTTAATTGTTTGTATGGAGAACATGGGAAAAGTAACTGTTTAATTGATAAATTAGAATATTTTTCCAATTTTTGAGGGTATATCTTCAATATTCCTTGATCTTTATTGAAATTATTGAATTTAAATGAGATAAAATCAAAGGAGTTGAAAATTTATTTTAACTTAAAAAGAATTAAGAAAAAAATGCAAAAATTCCTTGCCTTACACGGATTGAAACCTTGTACCCCAAGCGCGTAAAACACAAGTGTTACCGACTCAGCAACCGTAAATTTAAACCGTCGACTGAAAAAAAATGACAATTTTAAGCTAGTTCAAATTTCAAAGTTATATTATTGACTTAAAAATTAAAATAAGCTTAACTTTCTATGCTATATCAATTTGATTTATATAATATTTATGAAAATCAGTGTACTCGCCTTGTAAGGTATTTTAAAATAAAATAAAATACAAAACCCAAAATTTTAACACAAAAATAGCATATTTTTGAATACGGTAGTGTTTTTCACCATGAAGACAAATCCAGAGGTCAAATTTTTTTTTTTTAAATTAAAGTATATTACATATGCTTTAATTTAAGGTATATATAAAAGTGTCAGTCTTTCCAGAACATTTTCAAAAGTTAAGTTGAAAAAGTCAATTAAAATAGTTACCATTTTGAAACCTTTCCTGTGAGCTGGTAAAGGGCCAAATGTTCACAAAAATATATCATGATGGGTAAATAAGAAAATTAGCGATTTTTAAATTTATAATTTTTTGGAAGATTTCTCCCATTTACGGGGAACGAGGGAATTGTTTTCAATTTTTGAGGGTAGTGTCTTTGATTAGATACGATTTGTGATCTGTTGACGTATTGTTGAAAGAAATCGGTTAGGTGAGATCTGAGAAAATGTGGTAACAGACACAAAAAGAATATATCTTTATATCTTTATCGTCAATTTGTTAGTAATACATTTCCTACACAATATTTATTGTGCCCAGTGTAGCTGGGTAATTTTACTGGAATCAGTAACCTACCTGTAAGGATAGCTCAAAAAACCTAATGCACATAGGAGCAAGAGGGCTCCAGGGCACCGGATCTGAGCCAGAGCCCCAGCTAGGCAAAGCATAGTATTTATTATTTATTATACCTATAAATTTAATTTATTTTACGAATATTAAATTAATAAGCATTAAATAAAAATATACAATTAAATAATTAACAAATAATGAAATTTATTTTTCCTAAAAAAATATATTGTATAAAATTTAAAAGGAATTTTACTTAATTTCATAATAAAAATTTATCACAATTTTTTCCTTAAAGAGAATAGAATTTTAAGATTGTTTTGTTATAAGTTCTTGCTCTCGTACCAACATTGACTCTTTACGATGTTCTCTTTGTAATGCTTCTCTCTGTTTAGCCACACGCAAGACATTTGCCCTTTTCTAAATAAAATGAAATTATAAATATTAAATAGTAAATAGTAAAAAATTTCCAAAAATAATAACGCTAAATATGACTCCATTTTGATTTCTATTTTTTAATATTAATTACACTGTATATCAGTAATAAGTTGTCTAGGTATTTTATAAAAAAAATTTTCTTTATTGTTATAATTTATTCAGTATGTCAAGAGAAAATTTGGCAGAAGTATATTTTATAAGTATATATGAATTAATAATTTTTGAAATTATCCTTATCCTTATATTCCTTATCCTAAACTTCTACTTGTCACAATCTCCCACATCATCTACACTAACATCAGCTGTCCTCATATCGCATTCAATAACATCCCTTTATCTCTTTTTTGGTCTTCCTAAACCTCTTCTACTTCAACATATATTTCTATAACTGTTCTTACATCTTTTGATTACTCTTTCCTCATATTATGACTAACCATCTAAGTCTATTTTCTCTTATCTTATCCACAATTGATGCTATACCTCTACTCTTTCTTATATGTTCGTTCCTTATCCTATCTTCTATAGTCACTCCTCTCTATCTAAGTATTCTTATCTCTGCTACACTCATTCTTTGCTCTACTTCCTCTAACACTCTGAACCACCATACATCGTAGATGGTCTCACTACAGTCTTATGGAACTTTTCAGCCTCATTGGAATTCCATAACACACCACGAGATACTTCTTTCCACATCCACTACGACTTAATCCTGTGTTTTACATCCTCATTAATACCACAGTTTTTTTTACCCTTTGAACTATTAAGCTTAAAAAAAAAGCACTCCCATATTGTATGTTTAGACACTGAAGTCATATTACATTTCTATAAGGTATCTTTTTCAGTTATACATGATTTTTTATCTAGAGAATTATATTTTAATATTAATTACATTTATAAACTTACTTCCATTGATATGGTTTTTCTATGTAAAAAAATTAATTTCTTTTTTAATTCAGTAAGTTGTAGATAACAATTCTTTATTGATGTGAACTACAACAGTTAATTTTATAATTATCTAAAACTAGTAATTATTTTTTAATTTTTACCATATCTTGAACATCACATTCATTTAATAGGACTGATAATTCTTCATTTTCTTTACTTAGTTCATTTATTAAAGATTCTTGCTTTTCCCTAAAATTATAAAAATATTTATTAGAAATTATAGCAGAAAATTTCTTTTGATTATATAAAATTATGATTAATTTATAAAATAGGCCTAGACTTGGAGCATTTAAATAGTTTACAGATTTCTTTAGGTAATTTTTATGAGAAAATATTTTATATATCTAACAATAGATAAGTAATCTAGTAGATAATATCTTACACATACTTGTAAACATTTTACTAGTGCTATAAATTGATATGACTAAACTAATAATAGATATTTAATTAAAGAATAATGTTTTGTTTTTTAAAAAACACCAGGTGGTAAATTAAACTAATAAAAAGGGGATATAATTTAAAAATTTGCTAAATTGAAAAGTTAATAAAATATTTAAATTTTGTAACACATTCTTTTTTTTTAATCTGAAGCTTTGACAGCTAAGCCATTACTTTATAAAAAAAACTGAAGAACTTGAGCACATGTTCAATTTTGGTCAAATTACTTTTTTGTGTAATAGAAAAAAATAATCTGCATTGATTAGTGCAATAACCAGATACGTTCAATTTTTATATATAAAGTTGTAATACTAATAGATACGTTTTCAAAAATTAATCACAAAACATGTCCATACATTTTTTTGTCTTCTAAAAAGTTGGACGTGTCTTATAGTTGCTCCCAGATCTTCAATTGTAAGCATACATTAAAATTTGAAATTCACACTACATAATAATAATGCAATATTAGAAACTTTCAAATTATTAACATTACTTACACATTAATGGACACATATGATCTTAGTAATCATTTCAAGGTTACATGACAATTGAACTTCCTCTATCATTTGGTACCATAGTAAATATTACTACTATAGAAGTAGTATCCATCAAAGTGTTAAATATGATTTATAAGTGGGACAAATTATTAGTAAAGGATAGTTACTTACACAACATCTTTGAGTTCTGTTTGAACATCTTTTAAATCTGGACTCAGTTGATTAACGTACGAATTAATTAGAAATAAACCCGCCGAGATATTTGAACTAAAGAACATTCATTATTATTATTATTATTACTTTTAAGTATATTTGTAATTATATAGAAAACATTAAATAAAAATTTGATATTAGACTTACTCCGAATGATTTTCTACAAATGCTGTTTCGGTTGTACAATTTTCTGCCATTACTTAAAATATCCTAAAAGTTAAATAATTATTAATAGTTTAAAAATTAATTTAATATAATAATAATATTTTATGGTTTAATATTTTAATTTGTAATATTAAAGAAAGAAAGTTAAGAAAAATATTATATATTTGATATTATAGTCTATTACTGACGACTCCATAAATATTATCATTCAAATAAATAAATATTAATTGTAGCTTTGGGCTTATCACATCAACGATAAACCCACAGCGCTACATAAAGTTGTGATAATAGTTTATAGTTACCTGTCTAGTAATATTTAATTTTCTTATTATAAAATTTATTAAAACAATGTTTAACTAAATATTATACACTATTTTCACTGTTTATCATTAAAATTTTTTCATTTTATTTATCATTAATAAATTGTATTCTTAATTCAAATTAAGTTTTTATGAATCAGTAATTTACTAAATGTATTTTTTAATTATGTTATGATAAATACTCTTAATTAGTTATAGTTATTTAACTAATATACTTTGTATAAGTATATTTTTAAGATTAGATTTAAATATGGAAAGTAATTTTCTTACGTTAAATGAAGATCCTGTTCAATTTGATCCAGCAAGTGTTAGCAAAACGACAAATGTTTTCTATGATGAAGTTACAGAACAAGTAATAAATTACTGGGGTTTATAGGGAATTTACATTTTTAATTATATCTATGTTCATACTAAATGATATATTTGAAAGTAGAGATTAGTTAAAATCTTATAATATGATATTTGTTTGTTAACTATTAATTGAAAATAAAGAATTATTTTTTAAATGGTGAATTTTTTTACTTCAATTAGCAATTTCTCACAGTAAAATAATAGTAGGATAATTTTTTTTTTAATGTTGAAATACACATCAAGAACTTTATTTTGATAGAAATTAAAAAGTGATAGTTGTTTCAATTACATTTTTTTTAAAAATGAAATTTTTGTTTTTTTCGTTATTTGGAAATATTTTTATAAATTTCTAAATTGAGGGAGTTTTTTGAATTCTCAATGCTGATTAGTACAATCATATTAAAGTCAGGTTCATTTGAGTATTATTTATTAAAATCGGTTAACTGAGAGTTGAGAATTTTCATGGATAGAGAAGAAGAAAACACCATTACAAAACCAATACCTTCTCAGCTTCGCATCAAAGCTAAAAAAAAATAAGTACTTAATTCCAGTAGCTATGCATAACTAAAATTTATGGATAGGCTAATTTGTGTTACTAAGGATTAGTTGAACTCAAGGAGATGGTTAACTTTTTTTTTATGCTCATTGCTTCATGAATTTATATTTAAATACTGCCCCTCATTTTCAGCTATCATTTTTTTAACGTCTAGTCAGCACAGGCCTTATAATAAAGACCAACCCTTTCCCTATGATAAAATTCGTTATGTGTTGTAGATACAAGTTTGAGGGGATAATTGTAATATCCTTATACAGGATGATTTCACTATTAGACACTCAATTTTTCTTATAATAATAATATAATTAAACAAATATCTTTTAGTTTCATATATTTCTCAATTTATTAATCATTATGTATTTATTTTTAATTTATCATTTATACCTTATATGGATGTCAATTTTATTTATTTAAATGGCAACATATATATTTAACTAACTTATAAAATAAATATGTTCTTACTAAGAAAATAACTAGTCAATAACAACTTTTGAAATAATATTTGGGAAGTTATTAACATTTTTAAATATAGAGTGAAAATGAGTTGTGGGTTATGTTATTTTCATCATTATGCATTATTCTGTCACACTGTTTCTCTATATTTAAAAATATTAATAACTTCCGAAGTATTATTATATCATTTTTAGTGGAGACATAGAGGCCTGTAGTCCTCTATATTATACTAATAAAGAAATGTCTGTTTTCTTTTTTTTTTTACTCATAATCTGAGAAAAAATTACCATAAAGTTTTTTTTGTGGCAGCTTATCAATTGAAAAAAAATTTTTATGATCCTCTCATCTACTATACATTTTTAATAGCACCCCTACTCATGATTTAAAAATAAACTTGTGTGAAGATATAAAAAAAAATTACAAATAAATTTTCAGCAGCCCATTCATAAAATTGGATAGTTCATATGGACATTGTTGGCTTGTTCTTTGAACAAGTCTCTTGGCTAAGCCCTTAACTCCATCACATGATCTTTTTCCATGAGCAGTAACGGAAACTTAGTATTACAAATATTATAAGATATAATACAACTATATAAGAAATATTATAAATTTTGTTTTTAGGTGTTTTAGAAAATAAACTTAATATTCATGATTTTATATCTTTCAATTTATTTTATCTCTAATTATATAATTATTTTTGTTTAGTGGATTAAAACACATTGTAATTTAGTAAATTTTAATTTGTTTTTTATTATCATGCTTATTTCATAAATAAATCAGAACGCCAATACATTGATTTTTATGAATAATAAAGAAATATGTTCAAAAGACAGAGAAAATATTATCAGTATACACATAGATAATATAGATAAAAATAAATATATTTAAAAAACCTTTTAACCGTAAATAATATTTGGGAAGATTTTTTCAAAATTAATTTGATTCACTACCAAGCTTTACATTCAAATTCATTTCTTGAAATTTGAAATTATTCATATCCAGTTCACTCAAAATGAATAAGTGTAAATAATGACCAATTTACATATTATTAAATTTACTACTTGTTTTAAATTAAAATATTTAATATTTGCCCGATCAGGTGCAAATAAAAATATAATAATATAATACAATTACTATATGTTATTGTAATATTATATAAGATTATCAAATAAGGATAAGACACTCATTTTTCAGAAACATTCACAATTGAATTTTTTTTTATTTTTGTAAAGGAGAATATTGTTTGATTATAGGAACTATATTAATATGTTGTTATATAACTTTTACCCTTTAAAGAATAAAAACCTAAAGAAAATTAAAATTTAGGTTCTTAACTTTGAAGAGATGAAAAAAAACAATTATGCAACTATATATAATTGTAAAGTTTTTTGATTCAAACAATTATTGCCTTTACTATATTTTTATTAGTTTCTAAGAAAATGAATATCTTATACTTAATTGACTATTCGGTAAACAATTAAATTATAGTATGAT
This sequence comes from Daktulosphaira vitifoliae, assembly GCF_025091365.1. Lineage (NCBI taxonomy): Eukaryota > Metazoa > Arthropoda > Insecta > Hemiptera > Phylloxeridae > Daktulosphaira > Daktulosphaira vitifoliae. The sequence continues at coordinate 36,260,657 of NW_026099573.1, read as the reverse complement.
GTATAAATATTCTTACTATCATTTATTTACTTATTTTAAAGTAATTTTACAAAAATAATAATTTATTTGTATATTGTATCCGAAACTTCTTTGAATATTAAAATAATATATTTTCTATATAGATAATAACTGTTCTTTCTGGAGAGATGACAGAAGTAATTGTAACATCTTGTACTCGTTGTAGAGAAAATATGATTTTTAAAATTGAAGATTGTGGCCCAGTATCTTCAATAAAAATGTCTATGAATCTTAATATTTTAACCATGATGCGTACAACATTATCTATTGTAAGTATTGTTTATTAATATCTGATATATGTAATATTATTCATATTTGCAAAGAAAAATTATGATTTTATATTAAGGAGTTTTAACTTCTTTTAAAACCTTTTTAAGTCTACTTATTTGTCAGTTGTTATACATGTGTTTATTGCTTATTATAAAAAAATTATAGGAATTAATGGATGTTAAAGACAGTAATATTGGTGCTCCATATTTTTTGTACTGTAAATTTAAAGCTGCAAAACTTTTGGGCTTCATTTGGACTTGCAAAAATGAAATATTATTAGTCAGTGACAAGGGAGTCGAATTATATCAGGTAATTTATTAATGATTATTATTTTTGTTTTCAATGTGTTAAATCATAGTATTTGATAAAAACAATCATTTAAATATTTTGGACAGATTTTTGTAATTGAACAAATCATATACTGAACTTACAGATAACTTGTTTGATTATAAATATATCATAATAACTTTTATTTGGTTTTATTTATTTAGTTTTATTTAGTATATAACTTGTAACTATATCTTAAGCATAATTACAGCATTCTAAAAATTTATTACATTTATCAATATGCCTATATAATAGTATTTTTAATGTGAATTGCCCATTCAAAATATGAAAAATTAAAAAGAGGAACAATTTAAAATTTTATATATCACTCTTTTTTTGAATATTCTCACAAATATTTTAAGAATAAATGTAGACGTTATGAGGAACCTATAATATAAAAAATAATTGCCCTCAGATAAATTGTTACCAAAACCTAGCACTTCAAAATACAGAAATTCATTTTGTTACACTCTGCATGTATATGTCACTGGAAAATTATTAAAAATAGAATTAATTTACTGTTTTTAGGTTGACGGACAAGGTCCTAAACAACGAACAATTTTTTTAAAATCAATCAGTTTACATATAAACTGGTTTAGTTATTCGCCTTTAAACAAAATATTGTTATTGTCAACTAATTCTATTGGGGATTTTCAACCACTTCACATTCATCCTGGAACCATAACAAAGTTGCCTAAATTGGAAAGTATGTATTTAATTTTTGTAAAAAAAATGTTATGAAAATGATATAAAATTATATCTTCTAGTTGATTTTGATAACTCATGTAGTTTACCTAGCCAAGGTATAAGCGAAAGAAATATTGTGTTAACTAATGTTTATAGTGTGCTGAGAGTATTAGTTTTGCCAACAAATCAAAGTAGAAATGAAATAGTCATTTACACATTAAACAAGTATTATTAAATTTATACAAATATTATGAATTTTTATAATTATTAATTATTTTTTATAATACTTTAAAGAATGATGACTTTCAAAAAAAGTCATATTTTAAAGCTTAATTGCATTGGGAAAATTTTAGTTAACATTGTTGACAATTTGATCATTGTACATAATCAACACAATAAGGTTAGATACATCATAAAAAAATAAAAACTATTGGGTTTTATTATTTTTCTCTTAATATTTTTCAGTCATCTTCTATATTTGATATATATATGGAAGCAGCAAAAGAAAATACCATACCTTGTTATTTACCAATTTTGGAAAATATTGTTATTCAAAAAACATTTTCAAAAGAACAAGATGTACGTAAATTATCTGATATTTGTATCCTTTTAATAAAAATTAATAGAAATAACACCTACAGAAATATTATATTATTAATGTATAATTATTTTGTATAAATTATAATTCGTTTTAGTATAATATATTATTTTACAATATGATTTTGCCAAATTACAATGATTAAAAATTTTATTGAAGTGAAACTTCTTTATATAGTATCCAAAAAACAGATTATGGAGCGTCATGGTCCCACCACAGTCGGTTGTAACATTTTGCCATCATGATCGGCTGTAAAGTATATTTTATATTATAATTTAGCACTGTTTTTTCGAAAATTTTGATTGTGAATAAAAAAATTTTAATGAACCACAATAGATGCAATTTTCAAGTGATATCTTCATATCGAAAGAAGTTTCACTTCATCCGCGCGTACTCGTAACACGCACTGGTTTTTGGAAAAAAATAAAATGGAACTAGTTTAGTACTTTAAAACTAAATTACAGTAAGTTACATTTAGACAATTTTACAGGAAATCATAAAAACATAGAAATGTTACTTTTTTCAATCACTACAGAGATTAAAATAAAAGTTAACATGCTTATATTGTAAATCAGCATTAAAAAACAACATAGTTCAAATATCATTAATTTATTTTTCTATGTGAATTATATAAATTTATATAATTTCATAAAATTTACACAAAATTCTGTTGATATGATTGATGTAAAATTTAATTTTATGTAAAAAACCTGAAAATCATAATATTTAAACTTAGTCTATATGGTATAACATTCATATTTTGAAAAAGTATTGTTTTTAAAAATTACAATAGTATGTAGTTAAATAATTTTTTTCATTTCTGCGGGATAAAAATCCTTAACTATAAATTTCTTAAATGGGAATTGTTACATTAACTTTATGATATTATAGTAAAAAAATTACAATTAATTTTATTTTTATAATTCTTTTTATCCAATGAACCATTTGCATTTTAAGTTTGTTTAAAAATTTAAATATCAAGTAAAAATTAATCATAGATTTGGTTTTATAATACCGGTGACAGTAATAAGTTGTTTTTAAAACCATAAAAGTTATTTATTATGTTAGTTATGAAGTAATATATTCCACACTGATTGACCAACAATGTTCATTATCTTAGCCAATAAAAATAGTTTTATTTCACAGCATAGAGAAATAAAGTATTTTTAAAATGGTGAAATAATTTTGGTTTAAAATAACTTATTGTATAACATGTTGTAAAAGGTGAACAGATTGAACAAAAATTATAAGAGCAAAATAGTTTGTAATATTTTTATTCTGTCATAATTTTTTCAAATCGCTTTTTCGGCCCTTAATGGCCATAGCGGCCTCCTCCAAGAGGTTAAGACGTTTCTTAAACTATCATATTATCAAGTTAAAAATATAGGTTCCCGTTAAAGAAAATTATAATTAAAGCTTTTTATTCCTGAAATGTTGAAGAAAATTATTTAACAATATATTATAGAGATTTTTGAACCTAATATTTTTTCTCTTTACAAAAATTTAATATTCTCAATAGATTCAGGAAAATTAGTGTCTTACCAAAATTTGATTACTCTGTAATTCTGAAATATACAGTGGGTTTTATTTTAAAATTAATTAATGTAACATAATTCCTAAATGTTTCAATTTAGATTCTGTCATATGTATTTCATTTCAGCCAAATATTATAATTGATGCTAAATCTGGATATATGTGGTATAAATATTTTTTTTATTATCTTTATTGCACTTATAATTAATGCTATAGTAAATATAACCAACCCAACCAATATAAATTTTAAACATTTTCTTTTTTCTTAAAATTGTTTTAATGTTTATTTTTAGGCGTTTAAATTTAAACTTAGATGATATTTCAAAATGGATGAACAATAAATGTTCTCTTATAGATTTCCTTTTATTACGAACCACATCAAAAGAGACCATAATGCAGGTATGTCATTTTACAGATTTAAGTTCTTCCTTACTATCCTTAAATTTTATTTTATTAAAATTATTTATTGTATGCAATTCTGTGTATACAAGGTGATTGATTAACTATGCCTCACACAATATCTTCAAAAATACAAAAAATTGATGAAAATTTCTATCTAAAAATTGATAGATTTTATAATGCTACAAATAGCATTTATTACATACTACAATTAATAATATTAATAAACAAAAACCCAGCACAGTGGGGACGTGGCATAGTTGGGTCAAGTGTAATGATTTGACAGTGATTAAAATCACTATCATAAAAAACGCTTCAATGCAAATCTGTAGATAGTATTTAATTTTAAAAAATTGATGGATTATTCCAAAAGCTATATGATCTCCTATTTTCTTATTTATATCCTGATTACAAGTTTTATGTTTTATAAGTACAATATATATATATTTAAAGGGAAATGGTTTTATTTTAAAAAAAAGTATGTCAAAAGGAAAAGGTATCGTAAGATAGTATTTATAATAAAAAAATTGTATTGATCCATACATTTTTCTAAAAGTTATAGTATTATAAAATTAAAAATATAAAAAAGAATTTTTTTACAAAAATATTATTTTTTTATTAACTTTGATGTACGTTTTCACCATTAAAACAAAATAAAGTCTGAAATTTTTTTTTCCATAATAAAGTATATTACATAGGCTTTAATTTAAGGGGTATATTAAAGTGTCAGTATTTCCGGAACACTTTCAAAAGTTAAGTGGAAAAAGTTGTCATGTTGAACCCCCCTGTCAGCAGGTAAAGGGTCAGATTTATAAAAGAAATATATCAAATTATACATAAAGACATCATGTATTTATATAAAAAAAAAATTAAATAGATTTGGTCATTTTTTTATTAAAAGTTAGGGCAGTTTGAAGTAAAAATAATTGAAAAAATGTCGAAAATTAGCAATTTTTAAATTTATAATTTTTTTAAAGATTTCCCCTATTTACAGGGAACGAGAGAAATTTTTGAGGGTAATGTCTTTGATTAGATACAATTTGTGATCTTTTGACGTATTGTTGAATGAAATCGGTTAGGTGAGAGCTGAGAAAAAGACACAGACACAAAAAAAAATAAAAAAAAAAACAGTAAAATTATTTTTGTCATTTATGCTTTTTAATACAGAATTATAAATTTAATTTATAATATACCATATTTTTCCTTTTCGTGGATAATATTATTAAGTGAATTAATTTCACTATTTTTTCTTATAAATACTTTTTTAAAAACAAAAATTTAGTACTCTTATGTCAACCATATACTTATTAAAACTGTTATTTTTTCAATTTTAGGTTTTGCAAGAAATAATTGTAGAAAAAAAATGTGATATGATAGAAATAGGAAATGTTTTTGACCATTTAAATATTGTTTATAAAAAACATCTTAACACTCATGTAAGAGTGAATAGTTCGTTATCAAGTGATTTTATGATTGTTGCTGAATCATTAAGGTGTAAAGTTGTTGTAGAACAGTTTGATATTTATAAAAATGTTTTTGTCAAACTAGTTGACCATTTGGAAAATATTAAAAGTAACAAAACATTTAGCCTATTGTTTTATACACCTTATATATTTTAAAACAACAACCTTGTTATATGAAATAATTGTAGATCTCAAAATTAAGAGAAATATTATGAGACGCTCCTGAAAACTTTTTTTTATTGAATTAGTAAATTTTGATTTTTCAAAACCTTTTCATATTCCTCAAGTTATTTATTCATTTACATTTAAATGTTACCCCTTACTTTCGGCGATTTGTTTTACCCAGACCTTACATATATTTTCATATGCTGAGATTCCTCATATTCTCTTAATCTTAAATTAATAATGTCTCAAAAAGTAATTCTTCAAAATTTGACTAATCAATTTCCCAGTAATTTAGTTATAATTTTTTTTTTTAATATTAAAGGTTTTATCTAAAAATACATTCCTTAAGACTACTCAAAAATAATAAATTTGTGGTGATTATGGTTTATAAAAATCTAAAATAAGTTCATTCAATACATTTTTTAATGACAAAATAGAATGTGTAGTAAATCTTTCTGTTTATTTATAAAATATTTTAATTTGATTAAAAATTCATTTCAGGTGATAAAAAGTATGCCGTTTTCATATTAATAGAATATATGAGATCATTAACTGATAACAAAATTACTATTGAATACTTTCTGTATGAGCTAATTATAAACTGTCTTATAATGAATAAAATGTACTATCAATTACATCAAATGATTCAATATCATATTTTTGTTGATTCCAAACCATTGGTTAGTATAGTTATTAGTTATTATAATAATACTGTTAATACTTTACTCTATAATACAGATTTGGTTAAAAGTGCATAAAAAAACTATAATTTATTTTAATACCACTTTGAGCAAAGAAAAATAAAACTGTTAATTTCCATAATATTCATAATTGAAATAAAGAAACTTAATTTTTGTAAAGAAAAATTTTTTCCCTCTATTAATCCTTTATTTTGTCCTCTAAATTATTTATAATTTTTATTATCTTTTGATGTATTATTAAGTTAATAAATTTACACAATTAACCCAAAAAAAAGAAGAAGAAAACCAATGGATTCTTAACCATACATCGAAATTAATATAGTTTATTTTTAATTTTGATAAATTTTTCAACCTAAAAATCCTGGATAATCTTCTATTGACAATAATGTATTAAAATGTAAAATGTAATGCAAAATATGATGTCCAAGTCAATAATGCTATTTTATATCATTTAGAGGACAAAAAAATATATTATTTTTTTTTAAATACTTAAGTGCCCCCTATTTAATTAGTATTTTGTTATAAATATCAAAATATCTCTTTTTGTTTAAAATATTGTCACATAAATAATAGCTTAATTTTGAATAAAATAGAGATATTATTTAAATTCTAGATACTTACACATATATTTTTAAGGTCTATTACATTTTCGCCCTACACAAATAATGTACATTTGATCACATACAAGGTGTCTTATATATAGAGTGATCAAAATCTTATAAGATACTCATTTTCTCAGAAACCATTCAGAGTATTAAATTTATTTTTCCAATCAACAATTCGTCTGTTACAGCTTGTTAAAGTTAAGTAATTTTTGGCCAAATTTCTATTATTATTTTACTCTTAAATACAGAAGTCACTTACAATAAGTTGGTTATTTTTTTCTAGCAAAATATTCTCTAGAAATAATTTATATATTAAACAACGTTTGTTGGGTTAGCTAGTTTAACTATTTATTGTAGAGTTTTTTGTACCTAATATTTTTTTTCATTACAAAAGTTTTAAATTCTCAATAGTTTCTAAGAAAATGAGTATCTTACCAAAATTAGATCACTCTGTACATTAAAAAACAAAAATTGTAAGAAAATACTCTTTAAAATTAAAAAATAAACTAGTTTTTAAAATTAAAAATTTATTAATGTGGTGTTTAATGATACAAATTACTTCAAATTGTATTAACTTCTATTTTAAATATTATTATAAATATTTGTGTATGTTTTCAGGCTTGTTTATTATTATCACTTGAAACACTTTATCCTCCTGCCTATCAAATTGCTTTAGATATGTTACATAGACTCAATACAGCTCATGAAGAAATTGCTGAAGTTCTATTATCAAAAAAAGAAGTCATTCCTGCTATAAGGTATCATTAAGTCTATTTTTTATTTTTAGTTAAGTTCTAAATTTGTGTAAAAAGTTTATAACTTACAAACATTTCTAGCTGCACTAGATATCAAATGCTTAAAATAAATCAAACTTAATTTTAAAAAATATTAATACGTGTCTGGGAATATTTAGAACTAATTACTTCTCTATAGAGCACAAGTATAAAAATCCAGCACAGTGAGGACGTCGAATAGTTGGGTCCAGTATAGATTTAATCTGGCAGTGATTAAAATCACTAACATAAAAAATGCTTTGATGCAAATCTGTAGATGGTGTTTAATTCTAAGAAATTGGTGGATTATTCAAAAACAACATCAATTTCTATTTCCTTAATTATATCCAGATTAATAATTCTTTGATTAAAAAATATAATATATAATTTTTATAATTAATTGTTTTCAAATTATTATTGATTTTGATTTTTAATATGTTAAAAGTAATAATTTTTAATCTACTTATTTTTGACCTTTAAAATGAAAGTTTATAATAAAAAAAAAATGAATTTATTACTATAACTTTTAGCTCAATTAAAAGATTGAAATCGACAACATTAAATAGAAAAAAAACCCAGCACAGGGGGGTCGCGGCACAGTGGTGACGTGGCATAGATGAATCAAGTATAATGATATCTGACAGTGATTAAAATCACTATCAAAAATAAACGCTTCGATGCAAATCTTTAGACTGTGTTTAATTTTTAAAAATTTATGTATTATTCCAAAAGCTACATGATCTGAGTTCATTATTAATATCTTAACTAAGATAAAGTATGTCGAATGAAAAAGGGATTATTAAAAAATATTATTTCTCATTCGGTAGCTATTTTCACCGTGAAGATAAAATAAAGTCCGAAATTTTTTTTTTTCATAATAAAGTAAATTACATTAGCTTTAATTTAAGATATATATAAAAGTGTCAGACTTTCCGGAACACATTAAAAAATTAAGTTTTTATGTTTTGAATCCTCCCTGTATTAAGGAAAATGGTCCGATTTAAAAAAATAGTATGTCGAATGAAAGATCTATATAAATACTACTTCTCATAAAAAAATTGTAATGATCCATACATTTTTCAAAAAGTTATAGCATAATAAAGTTAAAAATGTAAAATACAAAATCGAAAATTTTCACACAAAAATAGCATTCGGTAGCCATTTTCACCGTGAAGATAAAATAAAGTCCGAAATTTTTTTTTTTCGAATTAAAGTATATTACATTATCTTTAATTTAAAATATATATAAAAGTGTCAGACCTTCCGGAACATTTTCAAAAATCAAGTTGAAAAAATTAATTTTTTGTGAAAAAGTTGTCATTTTAAATCCCCCCCTGTGGGTAAGTAAAGAGTCATATATAAAAAAAATATATACCAAATGAAAGGTAATGATACCATAAATCTATATAAAAAAAAATTATATTGATATGTTCATTTTTGAAAAAGTTATGGCACTTTAAATTAAAAAAAATTGAAAAAATTTCGAAAATTAGCGATTTTTAAATTTGTAGTTTTTTTGGAGGTTTCCCCCATTTACGGGGAACGAGGGAATTTTTTTTAATTTTTGAGGGTAATGTCTTCGACTAGATACGATTTGTGATTTTTTGACGTATCATTGAAAGAAATCGGTTCGGTGAGAGCTGAGAAAAAGTGGTAACAGACACAAAAAAAAAAAAAACAGCTTAGTAAAACCAATACCTTCTCAGCTTCGCATCGAAGCTAAAAATGGTATTGTTAAGATTAATATGCAGTCAGGAAATTTTATAATTACTATTTACAGTAAATTTATCAGAAAAACTCGATTTTTTGCATTTTTTATTGTAATACATCACTTAAATAGAAATCATAAAATCATTTTTAATTAACTTTAGGTATTTAAAAAGATTATACAATTGAAGTATACAGAAATGAATAAATTTTAATGATTTATTTTAACTAAAAAAATCAAACAAAAAGTTGTTAAAAAAATCTAATCAATTATGGGTGTATTATAAAATTTGATTATAATTGTAAAAATTCATTGTTAAATTCAGGTGAAACTAAAAATATTTTTTTTTTAGATTTATGATTTATACAGCAACAAAAAATTTGGAATATTATAGACTGTTAGTAGCACACAAAAATAGAGTTAAAAAATTAATAGATTACAAAATAAAATTATTTACTATTGTAATTGAATACTTTTATTACATCAAACCTAATTCGACAATAAATACTTTAAAAATATTAGAAATTAATGATTTATAATTGTTCGTATGGATAAAGCTGGTTATGCTTTATTTTTTATTTGATTATTTTTCAATTTTTGAGGATAATATCTTCAACTAAATACGAATTGTAATCATTTGACGTTTAGTTGAAAAAAGTAGGTTAAGTGAGGGCTGGAAAAATAAATCGCAGCCACAAAAAAAAAACATATAGTAAAATATTATTAACATGAATAAGAAATTTCTTCTCGCGGGAGAGACTACAATGATGGTATCCTTGATATTTATTGAAGTTATTGAATCTAAATGAGATGAAAATCAAATTATTTGAACATTTTTTTTTTAACTCAAAAAGAAATATGAAAATAAATTGCCACATGTGACTTCGAACCTCGTAGCCTAAGCATGAAAGACAAGTGTTACTGATTCGACAATTGTTTATTGCTTTCGGTCGTTTGATAAAATTAGCAATTTAAGCTATCGCATTTTTACCAAAAACAAAATCTATATTTCGATTTTTTTTTCCATAATAAAGTATACAAAGTGATCAAAATCTGGTAAGACACTCATTTTTTCAGAAAATATTGAGAATTTTAAATTTTATTATAGAGAAAAAATATCAAGTTCAAATAACTCTACAATAATATGTAGTCAAACCGTTATTTTTTTCATCCCTTCAAGGATAAAACCCCTTATTTATAATTTTTTTAAATGGGAACCATTATTTTTAACTTTATAATATGATATAAAAAAATTACAAACAATTTTGTTATTATATATTTATAATTTTAGTTATCCGATTAACCGTACGTCCGTTACAGCTTGTTAAAGTTAAGTGATTTTAGTCCAAATTTCTATTGTGATTTTACTGTATTAAATACAGAAGTCATTTTTTTTATTTGCTGTTGCATAAACCAAATTTTATTGATCAAGTTATGACAGGTAAATTAGTTATAAAACTTTACTACACACTAAATGAATGATTACAATAATAGATTTAAACCGGGTTTTCGGTGTATTATTAATAGCTAAGTCTATGGTTTTGTAAGACTAAAGAATCTAACAAAAATACCGCTTACACTGCCACAGATATTATGAAACGTAATAAATGACATTATTTTTTCTGGAAGTCAAAATTATTAAACAATTATAGAACGTAAACGGTTGTTCGAATAAAAAAAATTATAAGAACAAAATTGTTTGTAATTTTTTTTTCTATCATATTATCACATCAAAAACAGTGGTTCTCATTTCAAAAAATTATAAATAAACATTTTTATCCCTGAATTATAAAAAAAAAATTTATTTAAATTCGTATTATTGTAGAGTTTTATAAACTTAATAATTTTTCTTTTTACAAAAATTTTAAATTCTCAATAGTTTCTGAGAAAATAAGTGTCTTACCAGATTTCGATCACTCTGTAAATATAAGCTTCAATTTAAGATTAAATAGAAGTGTCAATATTTCTGGAACATTTTCAAAAATTAAAGTGAAAAAGCTTATGTGCAAAAAATGCTTTTTTGAATCCCCCCTGTGGGCAGGTTTAGAGTCAGATTTTCAAAAAATTTATATAAAGTTTCAAAAAAAAAATTATGCTGATTTGTTCATTTTTGAACAAAGAGAAAAAAAAGTAAAAAATTACTGCTTTATAAAATTGTAATTTTTTTGGAGATTTCACCCATTTACAAAGAATGAGGGAAATTTTTTCAATTTTTAAGGGTATAGTCTTCAACTAGATACGATTTGTGATATTTTATTAATCGTATCGTTGAGAAAAATTGATTCAGTGAGAGCTGAAAAAAGTTGTGACAGACATAAAAAAAATAAAAATAAACACATCATGGTAAAATTAATACCTTCTCAGCTTCGCATAGAAGCTAAAATTTGGACAAAATGCGAATAAATATAGAGGTTCCATTTCTAATTCAATTAAAATATTCAGTTAAAAAAGTTGTAATTAAAGAAATTTGGAAAAGACCTCTGAATATAAAGATTTTAATGCAGCTGCATTCTTAGCATTTCCTATAGGAATAGATTAAGATTGACAAAAACCACGATTTTTAAAAAAAAATCAACCTAAAACTTTTTTATTAACCTATTCTCTGGCAGTTTTATCAGTCTTAATAATAATTATTTTTATAACATAAATTTTTATATTTTTTTAATTGATAGTTCCAAAAATATATTTCAAAGTAAAACAAATAACTTTAAACGTCGCATTAATGCTAAAATTGATTAGACTACTAGTTTTTTATCCTTAAACAAATTTACAATAAAACAAGTTTAAAAAAAAATTGTCTGGATTTGCCTAAAAAAAACCTGTTTTTTTTTCAATTTTGGAACAGATGTATTTACCCGGGTTCATTAAATCTAAAACATCTTCCCAAAATTTAAATAATATGTACAGTTTTATTTAGTTTTTAATAATTTTAAATATTAATTGTACTAGTTTTTGTATTGTAAATGATGTAATACATAAACTAATTTTTGTCCTATTTTTACATGTGCATATAGATTTATGTCTAAATACAAAATGCTTGACTACTCAACTTATAGAAAATTAACAGAAGTAGCAGTTTCCACTAATGATTCTAAAATTCTTCATTCTACTAAAGAAGAATTTCTGAAGACAATCTAAGGAATATGATTAGGTTTTAAAATCAAATTAAATATTTTATACACAATTGTTATTCTATATAAATTTTTAGTTATGTTTGTGTTATTATTATTTTGTAATATTTACAATGTATTATAAAAAATTAATTGCTTATATAATAAATATTTCATTTTTTTAATGATTTTATTCAAGCATCAAAAGGTTTGATATAGGTTTGTTTATTTTTATGCAATAATATAAAAATTAAATGTATCCTTTTTGTTTATCTTAGAAAATTTTTTTTGTCCTCTGATGAATCTTATAGTCGTATTTTACAAAAAAAGTGTTTAATAAAACATTGTGAAATATTTTCTCTGTTATACCAAAGTACTCATATTGACAATTTATCTTTATCTGTAATATTCATAACATTGCAGTCCTTATTTTCACCAAGCCAGTATAAAAGTAAAAAGACTCAGTATTATCATTAAATATTGGCAAGACATTTTGTAACATGAAATATTTATATAAGAAATTTTAAAAAAATTTGGGAGCTAAACAATACACATTTTTGAACAAGTTCACAAAATGTTCAATAACATTGATATAATAAACATACATACCATAAGAACTAAATATTTATTTTTTATTTATGATATACTTATATTTTAAAAATAAAATAAAAATAAATTACATTTAGCTAAAGTAATACCTTATCAATATCCATTTTATTTTATTTTAAATCAACTTTTTAAGAAAAATAAATGCAAAAATAATGATAATAATTATAACAATAATAAATAATAACAATTACATTTAATGAATCTATTTCTAAGACAGCTTCAATAATTCAAAATTAAGACCTGAAAATCAAATTTAAAATATTACTTTTTTTTTAATTAAAATTCATATTTAAATACCTTATTTTAGTATTGACAATAACAATAACATTATGTTACAAAGCAATATCATTCTATTAAATCTACATTATAATATTTTAGATAACTCTTCTAAAAAATTATATAATTTGACTTAAATTATTTTTTTTTTTTATAAATGTAATATGTGATGTCGAATAAGAATAACTTACTAATATAAAACTTTCTCAGAAAATATTAAAAAATTTTAATTTTTGTAAAGAAAAAAATTGTTTAATTAAAAAAACTCTACAAAATATATAGTTAAATAAATTTTTAATAGGTGAGCCATTTTTCTGTTATTGCTAGTTAAAATTTGGCGATTTTTAACCAATTGTCTGTTAATAATATGTTATTTAGCATACAATAGTTGTCATTTCTTCATGATGTCTCATAAACAAATTTTTATTAACCATTCTCGTTATCATATGTCACCTACTATAGCATGAATGATGATAATTTATGGCTAATTAAAACAGATTATTTTTGCTTTCGGTATTCAGAAAACCAAATTAACAATGAATTTCTATTTTAAATTTTAATATTTAAACAACTTTAAAATCCAATCGTTTGTTGATCAGATAAAAATAATTATAAGAACAATAATATTTGAAAATTATTTTTTATCCTATTCAATTAAAAATAAGAATTCCCATAAAAGAAAATTAAAGTTAAGGTTTTTTATCCCTGAAGGAATTTAAAAAAATGTATTTAATTACATATTATTGTAGCTTTCTTAACTGATAGAACTAAAGTAATAAAAAATTATGAACATGATATTTAAACAAAAATAACATTTTTTGTTTAACATCAAGGATCATTTATGTATGGAAAATAAGTCGTTGGGACAACATTTTTTATTAACGCATAGTATGTGACATAAGATTTAATTTTATATATAGTTTATAGGATCCAGTATTTCTGCAACATTTTCAAAAATCAAGTCGAAAAGGTTAACTTTTCATACAAAAGTTGCTATTTGAATTCCCCTTTGTGGACAGGTAAAGAGTCATATTTTCAATAAAATTATATTAAATAAAAAAAATATATATTTTGATTCGTTCATTTTTTTTAGATGTTATGACAGTTTTAAGAAAAAAAAATTTTAAAAATAGCAAAATTTCTCGATTTTAAAAGTTTTTTGGGGATTTAATCCTATTTACGGGGAATGAAGAAAATGTTTAAAATTTTTAAGAGCAAAGTTCTCAACTAAATACAAATATTTATCTTTTAATGTATCATTAAGTAAAATTTATCCAGTAAGAACTGTGCTAAAATGGTGATGGACACAAAAAAGAATAAATAAACACACCATAGTAAAATTGATACATTTTCAGCTTTGCAATGAAGTTAAAGTGAAATTCTCAACACTATTATTTTAAGAGAAATGAATGACCAACAATAAATAGGTGAGCCACTCTGTAGTTTTAAAAATTAAAAGAGCATTAAATTTTAAATAAAAATAATTTTAGAATGAAAAATTATAACTTGGATTTTCATAACTAATAAATTGACAAATTCTATACTTATTATAGAACTTTTAAAACGCCAGATGAATTAAGCCCGAATAGTATTATGTTACTATAAAAGATCCTATAGTGCTTCTATTAAGAATTTTCTTTTTAAGTTACTTAACCTGTTTCAGTAAATAAAGTTTTTGAAAAAAAAAAATATTTATTATTAACCTACTTAGATTTTTTGGAAGAGCTCGATGTAATGACATTTCCGTGTTCTACAATGTTTAATCTGTGTTAACACACAAAAGAATTATTTTAATTTATTTTATTAAAAATTAATGTAATAACAATAAAAAATAAAAACCTTTTTGTTTTTAAAGGCGAATTATTTGGTTTAAGATTATTATTCGAAGAACAATCTTCATTCCATAATGAATTTGTTGATGCACATTGATTTTGATAACCAAATTTTGCAACATCCATGAAATATTCATTTTTATTTTTCTGCAAATTATCAACATTTCTTATTCAAAATTTATTTATTTACTTATCAAAAGTAGCATTTTGATATAAATTGAATTATATTATAAAATAATATATTATGTTAAGCATTTGCGGTGGTAATTTTTCAATAATATTTATGTATATTTTTCTTATGCATCTGTTGACACTAATACACACCTTTTACTATACAAATATCATCAAAAAATGATTAGAGATCTTATCGTATACTTATACGATAGTATATTTAACAAAAAAGTCTGCAATTACTTGGTGTTGTGGAAAATACATACATATTAATAATAATATTATTAATATAATTTAATTTTCAATCTCCGAATTTATTTTCTGACTATGGATAATCAACCATTATTATATTGTCTCCGGGCGCAGATCCGGAAGAAATATTAGGGAGAAGCATTTTATCATTTTAGTTAAAGTGATAGCTATTTTATTAAATGAGGAATTTTAGTTAAAAAAATAATTATATTTTCAGGAGCTATCGCTCTTATGCTCCCACTGTCATATAAAACTCATATGAATTTTATATTTTAACCGTTTTTAGTAAATTAACAAAATATTAAATGTTAATAATAACTTAAATACGATTATTTCAATTTAAAAAATTTACAATTTACAACACAAATAGATTAAAATATTATAATTAATGAAAATTAATAATATTAATATAATAATGCTAAAAAAAAAAAAATTAAAAATGATTTCATTTTACTACAACTATCTTCATTGAGATTTAAAGTTAAATGTATGGACTGTAATCGTTCGTCCCTTGCCCTTGTTTTATAAAGTAGAAAATATTATAAGATAAGAACGTCCAGTGCCGCACTAGTTTTTATTATTATAGTAGTAGTGTATAGACGTTGAAACCATCGAAAAAAGTGAGCGCACACCACTATGTAAGCGGTCAAAAATAAAGTTTTGAAATATGTTTATAATTATGTTTTCTGTATTTATTTATACATATATTTAAGTAAAGTATACAGTCCACATTGAGCCCGAAACAGTCATCTTATAAAATTTTACTTTATTTCTCGGTATAATATTATCAAAATAATTATTATTATTATACACCAAAATTCTGTGATTCATAGTTGGGATTGGTTATGGTCTTAATATTTTTGTCACATATAAGTTGTATAAAACTGAGTAATAGTCTATAAAAATTACTAGAATTTTGAACCTTTGACTGACCAATTTCACCATGGTACGTACGTCACAGTTTACTTATTGTTTGATGTCGTAGCCAAAAATTAAATATACTATCAAAGACGTACAATTAAAAATGGTAAATGTACATCTGTATGTAAAAAAGACCCAACTCAAAAACTACGATACCTCCTAAGGAGAACAAATTCTACTGAATCCTTTCTAGAAAACATTGAAGATCATTTATTGCAAATTATAGAAATGTTTAAAAAGAAAACCCCTAACATATATTTAATTCAAAGACATTACAGAGAACGTCCAAAATATTCTGGACCCAGAATTTGTTATTAATCAGTTAATGTTTCTTTTAAAACAATAATTGACATTGAAAAATTAAAATTCATACTTCAATCTGCTCGTAATAAAATTTGAATAGCCCGACTTTAAAATACATTATTTCAGAGCAGAAAAGAACACCATTTTCTAAAATGGTAACTCATATTTACAATAACTAACTAAAATAAACCAAAAATAACAAATATCTTATTATATAATAGAACAAGGGGAAAAACGCTTTTCTGGAAAAATTACTTAGCGTGCTCGGATTTCCAAAATTTTTTTTTCAACGAAAGTACTCAGTCACCAGACTCCAGGAAAATTTTTGCCAATCGCCTGCGATCGTTTTAAAATTTCGACCGTTTTCGAGAAAAACGCTCGTTGACGTCAGCGTTTACGACTTAAGGTTTGAAATTTTCATCAGACCCGCCCAATGCCGTTCTTGAGATATGATATAAAAATCAATTCAATCCGTTCATTTTTTACCGTTATACGAGCTTTTTTTTTTAAGTCCACGCGCATGGTTTTTATATGCGCAGTGATTCATTTCTGCTCATACGTTTATTATGAACCTTAATTATATGGTGAAATGTGTATTTTTATTAGAACACTATTTTGTATTTGCACATAGCACTATATATTATCGAGAAATATTATATGTTATATATAAATTTCAAGACGGTTATAATTATATAAGTTTGTACTTTCATTTTCAGAACAGTACATTATTAATAATCATTTTTTTCTCATATATGATGTATGAGTCTATGAGTTTATCGTTTAAATTGGGATTCATCTATGATCACTATGCTGTCCAACGTTAAATCGCAGATACCAATATTTTTACTAAAATTAAATTTTTTACATAGTCCCACGCTGAATTTTATTTTTAATTATTCTATAATATAAACACAATTATTACAATTAGAATATTAATAATTTTTGTATATACCAGGGGTGTATTTAAGGGAGATATGGGCCACCCTTGAACCAGCGCTATCAATATTTTTTTAGGCAACTTCTAATAAATAAGGACCTAATGTCCTTTTTTTTCATTATTACTTTAATTTTTAGCAAAAAAAATTCTATAACATGTTTAACAAAATAAAAAATATTAAATACCCTCCTAAAATAATTTTTGAATAGGCCTAAAGGGAATACCTCATTAACAAACGTCAACCTTATACCCAATACATTTTACTATATTCTCTTTTTGAATTTTCCTGATTTTAATAATAATATTTTTAATATATTTTTGTTACACTGATTCTGATGTAATATTTTTTCTGCAAAACACTTATCGTGCCAAGGGTACCCGGGTACCCCTACCGGAATCAGTGGCCTACTTATGATGACGGTCCGAAGAGGCTTACGCGCCTGTTATTTAACTAATATTAGTTAAATATTGATTTATTATGTTTACTATCATAATTAAACTTACAATGAATAATGCTAAAATCAATATTCTTCAATAGAATATCATAATATCATAATATCAATATCTGTAACAGACTCAATGAAATAAAAATGCTTATAAATACACAAAATCCAACTATCAACGGTTACAAAACTTACGCAAAAAATCGTCAATTATGTAGCGGAGAAGTGACCATATTTATCGAACAAGCATATCAAGTTCAAATCATTTCTATTTCATCTTAATTCAAGGTATTCGCAGTTAACTTAAAAGCAAAAGAAAGCATTTCAATATGCAACATCTACCTCCCTAATTCTACATATTTTAACTTTAGCTATATCCAAAATATTGTATACCAACTTTCATTTAGTTAAAAAAATAAATTCGAAGAAATACACACCACAATATTCAAAATTTTCTAACTGACAAAACCTTTAAAGTTAAAGTAAACAACATCCTCTCCGAGAAATTCATCTACGCAAACGAAATAAACAGAAAATCACCAAAACCGATACATATTACATTATGGTCGCAGCAGTTAACGTATTTTAAGTGTTCGTGAACTAAGGAGATATTATAATTCAATCAAGACATTTTGTCGAAGTTAGTAATTAATAAATTAGAAAATTTGTCACTACATAACTATTAGTCTTTATAATATATGCTAATTTGTGTATTCATTGTCTCATCCCGCTCTATAATTCCACTATACGGGTAGAAGAAACTACCATCATCGTCATTGCCGCCATCAAAAAATTTCGCAGAGTGACGGACGCGATCAAATTGTCGGATACGCAATCAAGTGATTGAAACAGTTCACAGTTCATAGTGACGCGATCTTGAATTAAACGTCCAGTTAATTAAACGAGAGTGCGTCAGTTGTTTGTTAGCAAACGAGAAGGTGGAGCCACTGTCACTATTGAGAATTCATGAAACTTCTTTTTGTAATATTCTTCTAATTTTGTATAACAAAAATCTATAAGTAAAATTAAACCGTAGGCTTTAACTCTTCATAGGTCATTTTCTTTAAATATTCAAACTGAAACTTCACTGAAATTGTTTGTATGATGATCTCGTACTGAATGATCTCTTTAAACTAAACACCATTATTATTTGTGTTCCCAGTGTTATAATATGTATTTTTGCCATTTATAATACATTGATTTACTATGCTCTTTGATTGATGCTCTTCGAGCTTCTTCAAAAGTATCTCCATACAAAATTATTTTGAATTCTTGCATTAATGAGATTTGATAATCTTTATTTATATTATTTTTACTGTCGCATAGCCATCTCTAAACGGCTTACATGATATGAAAAAAACATAGCAAAGAAATTGAATTTGGCTACATAAATTTAAAAATATTACTCTCGGCATTAAATTGTTGAGAGTAATGCTCCAAAATTTTAAAACAAGCGCGCAAATATAATATTGTTGTCGCATAGCTTTATAGCCAATGAGAAGATCGCATTCGCTATATGTTTTATTTGGCGTGCGGAATGGTAATATGCCAACGGGGCCAACGTTTTCTTCATTGCAGCCTGAAATACGATTTGCCACTTCGAAAACAACTGTTAAAGGACAATGAGTTTTACAGCTAGCGCCAACTTCAACCAATCAATGCATAGTGTAAAATATAACAAAATAAAAATTTTGGCGAAAAACAATCATCTAAATATTAAGAGAAGTGTATAAATCCGTTAATACTACTTTATATGAATAATTTATGTAATCAATGAAAGTTTATACTGATACATTCTAATAAACATATTCATTAATATTACATTAAATTACCATTTCTTATTTATATTCACCTATAATTAAGGATCAAATGTCAATATTAATTAAAGTAATGTTTTTCTAATATGTGGAAATATTATTTTTAGTTATTTTTATCTCTAATACACAATATTAGTGATTTGACAGAGATACTGAAGTTTTATTATTTACGCTCTGTATTAGCTAGGGAGGCGTGTTAACCATCCATTGCTTAATAACAACCTTAACTAACTACCACGCAGCGTGGAATATTTTGGTTAAATGGTTCAGTAACAAAAGAATAATGGTTTCTAAGCATGTAAAAGCTTTATTTGAGCTGGAGTCTTTGACCAGCGAATCAGCGGTTAGATTAAAAAGTTTAGCGGATGAAGTGTTAGGACACATGCTAGCTATTGTCACACTTTAACCAGTGGCAGCTCGCCGGGTGAGGCAAGTGAGGCACAATCTCACCTGCAATTTACCTTATAATAATTTATTTATTTCGAGCCTCTATCAATATCAAATATCTTTCAAAATATTATAATTTATTTTTATAATTAACGCAATTTGTAATCTTGAACCATAAAAGATAATAGGACGAAAATAGGTAACATAATGTTGCGCCTGACTGGCGCTGCACAAACACAGCGAGATATAACACGGTAGTTAGTGCCGAAATCATAGATCTGCGCTCGCCGTTCGTTAATGATCAAAAAATGACAACACGTTACACGACTGATTACGAAGCAAACCGATGAGGTCCGAGAGGCAAATATTTTTTTTGATTCAGTTGCTATACTGGATTAATTAGATTGATTGGTCGGGGGAAAATTGTGAATACTTGGTAAAATGAGGCTGATGTAAATCTTCCTCAGCGATGAACACCATCGTGTGCATGGTTTCAAATGCGAAACGACATTTTACATATAAATTAAATGGAATCGACAATATGTCGTTATTATTCCTAATCTATGCTTACCCTACAAAAACATCAAACGAATTACGTTTATCACATCAGTTATCAGTCAATGTATAAAAGTATTATACGATTATAATTTTTCATCTTATAATTTATAAAAATTTTAAAGAATTAACATGTTACCGATTAATACAGCTATTATCTACGTGTACCTATAATCTTATTTATAAACGGCCATAACTACTCCAGACGGGAGTAGGATAAAGATAACACCGTATTATTTTCCACAGCTGTTGTATTAACACGCGGTGATCGCAATGAACCGATTACATGTAGAGAATTGTTTAACACGGGATCAGAAAGTAACTTCATAACTGAAAAAATAGTGCAACTATTAAAATTAAAAAGGTACAATGTAAATCATAAGATAAATGGAATCGGAGACACTGANACATAACTACTCCAGACGGGAGTAGATAAAGATAACACCGTATTATTTTCCACAGCTGTTGTATTAACACGCGGTGATCGCAATGAACCGATTACATGTAGAGAATTGTTTAACACGGGATCAGAAAGTAACTTCATAACTGAAAAAATAGTGCAACTATTAAAATTAAAAAGGTACAATGTAAATCATAAGATAAATGGAATCGGAGACACTGAATAGCACAATAGGCATAGTACCACGGCCACAGTCAGTTCACGTTGCGAATCATTTCAATAGACCACTTCTTGTTTAATTGTAAAAAATATATCGAAAAATATTCCATCATCATTTATTAAATATAAAAATAGTGGTTAAATTAAATGGTATTAAAATAAAAATAAATATGTTAATAGGCGCTCAGCACTTTTACGACATATTATGCGCTGAAAAAATAAAACCAAACAGTTCTGGACCTATATTCAAAAAAACGCAGTTCGATTGGATAATATCCGGACCAGTGTTACAGCAATCTCGTTCACTTGTAGTAAATTGTGCGAATTGTGAAGTAAATCATCTAGAGTGTAGACGATTTACTTACGCGATTTTGGCGAGTAGAAGAATTCAATAATAAAATTACACACAAGTTAGAATAAAAGCAATGCAAAGTATTATTTGATCGCACTGTACGTCGCGGCGACGACGGTCGTTTTATGGTGAATTTACCGTTTAAAGATAGTGTATTGAAATTAGGCCCGTTTTATGATAAGCATTGCGGCGTTTTCTATTTTACGATTCTATTTTACAACCCGATTATGATGTGCAATTTTTAAAAGAATACGAATTATTGGGTCATATAGAACTAGTCACAAATGTTAATTCTATTTCATCTAATAAAAGTTATTACATTCCACATCGCGCTGTACGAAATCCCAATAGTTCTACTTCTAAATTACGTGTTGTCTTTGACGCATTGTGTAAAACTCAGTCTGGTCTCTCGCTTAATGAGGTGTTACTGAAAGGACCTATTGTACAGGATGATTTATTATACATACTGGCTAGATTTCGTAAGAACAAATTTGTCTTAACAGGAAATATAGCAAAAATGTAGAAACAAGTATGGGTAACGCAGGAACATCAAGATTTTCAACGTATTTTATGGCGTCCTTAGCCTGATCAGCCAATTCGGACTTATCGTTAAAAAAGGTAACGTACGGCACAGTGAGGCTATGTTAAATAATTTTTATGTTGATGATTTTTTAGGCGGAAGTGATACGTCTGAAAATGGCGCTCGCTTAAAGGAAGCAGTTTGTACGTTGTTAAACAAAGCCGGTTTTGAATTACGTAAGTGGTCGTCGAATGAGTCTAATTTAATCAGCGGACTACAGGCAAACAATAATAATTGTCATATTATTGCTAATAACGACGGACCGATAACAAAGGTATTAGGGCTTGTATGGAATGCGTATTCTGATATTTTACAATATATTGTTAAAAATATTTCTAAATCTGGGACAATAACGAAACGTTCAATTTTATCGCATATCGCCTCAATTTATGACCCGCTTGGTCTACTTGGTCCGAAAATAATACAGGGCAAACATATACTACGGCAACAGCAATTAAATTGACATGAACCCGTTCCAGTAAATATAAAAAATGATTGGAAAGCGTATGTGCAAAAACTTGGTTATATTAATAAAATTATTATTCCGCGTAAAATCATTGGCGAGCAAAAAATTGTCGAGTATCAGGTACATGGTTTTCAGACGGTTCCATTTGTGTGTATGAAGCGGCGTTATATTTGCGCACCACTGATGAACACGGTCAACATATTGTCCGTTTTATTTGCGCGAAGACAAAGGTAGCTCCTATGGAAACAGTGTCTTTACCACGCCAGGAATTATGCGCGGCACTTTTACTTGCGCGATTGGCGCAAAAGGTAGTTAAACATTTACAAATAGCTAGTTGTAAACGATTTTTGTATACTGATTCAAATATTGTTCTCGCCTGGATTTCATCATCTACCGCTAAATGGAAAACTTTTGTCGCTCATAGTGTGGGCAAAATACAGGAAATAACTTCAAGAGCCGAGTGGGCGCTCGTGACATTGCAAGATAATCCTGCGGTGTAATATCTTGTGGTTGTTATCCCGAAGAATTGTCTAAATCGTCCTTATGATAGTCTGGGCTAAAGTGGTTGCAAAAGAATTGTAAGAAATGGCAAACCATGGCCGGGGAACTAAGTAATTTAAATTTACCTGAAGACAAGTGTACTGAAATTATAATTCTATTAACTTAGTCGCGAATATAACACAAGAAAATTTTCCATTATTAAATAGATGTTCAAATTATCAGAAAATATTGCGTATTATTGCCTATTGTTTCGTTTTGTACGTAATTCTCGTTCGAAAATTAATAAAAAATTTTACCGTTAGGCGCAAGCGAATTAGAACAAGCAAATGTAGGTATAATAAAATATAAACAAAATTATTATTTTTCGTCTGAAATTAAAGAGCTGAACAGTAAAGCTCCACTGGTGAATTCGAAAAGCAGCGTATTTCGTTTAAGGCCATATTTAGATGAAAAATGTATACTGTGAGTGGGTGGTCGTTTAAAGAACGCAGAGCCCAGTGGAATTTAAAGGAAGTTTTTGATATGTTTCATGATAAGATTCACCAAGACGCTATTCAAGAAGAGGCTACAAAGAAGGTATTTAATGGAGGTTTATACCTGCCCGATCTCCTCATTTTGGAGGTTTGTGGGAAAGCGCCGTTAAATCGATGAAATATTTTTTATATAAAGTATTAAAAGATTCTTATTTAACAATAAAGAAATTTTCTACTATACTAACGCGTGCCGAGGCTTGTTTAAACTCCCGTCCGTTAACACCCTTAACTACCGATTCTTTAAACCTAGAGTGTTTGACTCCTGCTCCCTTCCTTATCGGTGACTCATTAATGGCTGTTCCAGAAAAATGTTACGAGGCAATTCCTCTCAATCACCTCGATAGGTGGCAGCGGGTGCAAAAACTGTCTCGGGACTTGTGGAAACGTTGGAGTCGTGAATACTTGACGCATTTACAAGAGAAGGTAAAATGGGCTAGTGAAAGGGGTCCTAATTAATGGTTGGCACTGTAGTTCTCTTGCGAGAGGAAAATTTACCTCCACTTAAATGACGCTTGGGAAGAGTGATCCAGGTGCGTATGGGGCCTGATAAATTATTTCGATCAGCCACCGTGCAGCACGGTGATGGCGAATACGAACGGGCAGTTAGGCAGTTATGTCCTCTACCCTTTGAAGGAAATTATTCACCCCAGTCCAAAATCTTACAGTAAAAATGTTTAGAATTATATGTAATAGAAATTATTATTATTTACTTATTTAAATTTTTTTTGGGGGTTTTGATTCTATTTATCTATTATTTTTTATTTTAATATAAATATATATATATATGATATGTTGAATTTTTTTTTAATATTTTAAAGTGCCCGGCGTTCGATCCATTTTCTTTTGTATGTTATTATTGTTTGAGATAAGAGCGTTTACCTGGTGCGTACCGATTTCTGTTATTGTATTAATAGTAGTCGAACGATGAACTCGTCATCGTAAAGGACGGCACGACGCGCACGCCAACATGTGTATATGAAAATAAAGTATTATAAATTAAGTTAAAAGTCTTAAGTTTTATCTCGTTCTTATTATGTAAATAATCAAAATTAAACGTATTGTACAATTCACTTTGAGACCGAAACAATATTTAACAATAAAACAACAAACAGATATACATACAGTAATGTAATATGGTCCAACTCGCTCAATACACAGATTTGACTGACTTCACTGGACACATTTCAACGTCTATATAAGGTCCAATAATAACGGAATAAACTAAAGTTCAAGCTTCTCAATGTTAAAAGCCAGAAAACAGTGATATGGCAAATTAGAACGGGTGCGACGATTACGTAACGGCAACAAAAAACCGTATTATAATGCAAAAAACACTAGCATATATCGACTATAGCTAATCAGACGACAGACTGTTGAAAACGAAAAAAAAAACAATTTCACCCAGATTTGTCAAAGGCAGCGGCATACAACTTTCATAGATCATTATTGCACTACCACCACAATTTCTGCGTTCAACCGGCACACGCTATCAATTTCGACTGATGCGGAGATAACGCCTGTTGTTTTGAACAGGCTGCAATTTATTATTGAGAAAATTTTAAAGAAATTCGTCACGTTGTAAGCTTTCTAAATGAAAACGACGCAGACAGTATCAAATTATTTAACTTAATATATAGTGAAACCAGGTTTGGCTTATATAAAAAGTAATTTTGAAATTCTTACCAAAGCCATTATAAAACTATAAAAAATTTTTTTCCAATTTTTAATAACAATGTCTTCAACTAGATACGATTTGTGATCTTTTGGCGTATCGTTGAAAGAAATCAATCCGGTGAGAGCTGATAAAAAGTGGCGACAGTCATAGAATACAATACACACCCACACATCGAAAATTAATACGCAATTAATTTCAACTTCGCATCGAAGCTAAAAAACGTTATGTGATCCCATGTGTTAGTTTACTTATTTATTTGTAAATTTAAGTACTATTTAATTATTAAATACAAGACAAAATAAAAGTGCTGAAGTATAAACCATAAATATTAGTTTCATTCCTTATTTCCTGATGAGTATTATACAAGTAGATCGTAGTTAAGTTTATAACTTTAATATGAAAATATTCCATTAATAAGGTGTATAGTTAAGGTTATTTACCTATATTTGCAAAAATAGTATATAAGCGCCAATAAAAGGATGTAAACTTTTTAAATATTACTAATATTATATTAATATAAAACGACTCAGTCAACATGTTCTAGAATATTATCATATTATGTTTGGTTGGGTATACCTAAAGTGACCAAACGTCCCGTTTTGAACGCGACTATTCCTTTATTCGATCGCCGGTCCTGTTGTCCCCGAACATTCATCGGAGACGCTAAAAAGTCCCGTTTTCTAAAACCGCTCGAAATTTTAAATAGGAGGCCATTGTCGGTCACCTGGTGGGTAATTCCCGCTGCGCACGCTATCGGTTACCTAGGTAACGAGCGTAGTAAATATGCCAAAACGCAAGTGTTCATTCAATGTGAATCTACAAGCAAAGTATCCATTCGTTAAGCAAAATAAAATTTCTTCGGATGTCAAATGCGAAAAGTGCCGTACTGAGTTTAGTGTTTCCCATAGTGGTGCTAGTGACATTGCACAACATTTGAAGTCCGAGAAACATAAAAATGCTGATCGTGCCGCTGCTTCCAGCTCTTCAATGTTGAACTTTTTCAAAAGTTCAAACGCACAATCTTCAAAGGATTTGGATATTGCCGCGGCTGAAGGTGTCTGGGCTTATCACACTGTGCAAGAAAACCAGTTTTCGATCAAATGATTGCGCGTCGAAATTAATTCAAGCCTGCTTTGATAAGAAATTTGCATGCGCGCGTACAAAAACAGAAGCTATTGTGGTAAATGTTTTGGCGCGTACAGCGATCCAACAATTAAAAGATGATTTCAGTAAGTCCAACTTTGTCACAATTTTAAACGACGCCTCAAACCACGGCAACAAAAAAATATACCCCTTCGTAGTGCGTTTTTTAAATCTTACGAAGGTATACAAGTAAAAATTTTAGACCTCCAAGACCAACCAGGTGAATTGTCTGATATCATTGTCAATTATTTAGAGCAAGTATTGACAGAGAATCACTTGTTGCTTTTTGTAGCAATAATGCCAATGTCAATTTTGGGGGAGCAACTAGGCAAGGAATTAATAATGTCTTAGCGAAATTACAATTATCATTGAAAAAACCATTGATTGGTATATTGTATAGCCCTATATGGTATAGCCCATATTATTCACAATACAATAAAATCTGCTGCAGACGGTCTACCTTTAGATTACGAAAGCATAATTATGAAGATATATTCATTTTTTTTATATTTATACGGTTCGAGTTGAAGCTCTGAAGGAATTTTGCGCTGAAGCTGAAATAGAATATCAGCAAATGCGTGGCTACAGCAAAACTCGCTGACTCTCGCTCATACCCGCTTTGGAGAGAGCTTTGTACTAGCCTTTAAAGAACTATTTTTTGAGCATTGAGAAATGTCCCAAATCAAGCAAGGACTTTTTTGGAGATCCTACCTCAGATTATGGCTCTACTTTTTACAAGCTCAGTCATCAAGTTTTCACCTAGCTGTTCTGAAGGTTGAAGGTCAAAATATATTGGCAATTGACGTTGCTGAAGAATCACTCAACTCAAAGAGAATTTGATTCAGAAACAAAGAAATCAGTTTTTTCCATTTACTGTGCGTAATTTGATCGCAAAACTGAAAGATAATGGCTATAATATTGACGAAGATTTCGTGAAAAAAAGAGCAACCGAATTTTATGAACGAAGCAGTGAGTATTTGGAACAATGGACTCACTTTCTCATTAAGGAAATGGATTTATTTTATTGGGCAGATTTAAAAAAAGTACCNACAAGCAGTGAGTATTTGGAACAATGGACTCACTTTCTCATTAAGGAAATGGATTTATTTTATTGGGCAGATTTAAAAAAAGTACCCACATGGGAAGGTGTACAAAAAGCATCAGATTTATTAATTGAAAAGGGAAAAATTGAAAGCATTAAAGATATAGAAATATTTAATGAATTTACACTAATTCTGAACTACGTCACTTTAGAAAAAATTATTGAATGAAATAATTTAAAAGTTTAGACAGAAACTCGTTGGGTGGAAGTATTCAATCACTTCCGCGCCAACAATCTACAACACGAGCATTTTTGTATTTTGATTGAATATATTTTATGTCTTCATGGTACAAATGTTCCAGTAGAGAGAATATTTTCTTTAATGAACAAATTGTAGACGTCTGAAAAAATTCACTTGCAAGTTTCAGTTCTGAAGGCGATGTTGATAACAAAAATTAATATAAACAAAACGTGTCAAGAATTTCACTCTTATTTAAAATCATCACCATCTTTATTGAAACAAATTTGTTCCTCTGAGAAATTTAAATGTAACTAAAAAAAATATGTTTGTTCAATATAGTTTAATAATAATTACTGTCACTGAATAGTTCTTTCAATAAAACTGATGTAAAAGTAATTTCAACTAATGTAAACACGAAATAAAACAGATAAGAAAGTTTTGTTCCTTTTTATTGTTAACATTCCGACTGGTATACCTATATATTAATTAATTTTCAAAATTTATAATATAAGCAGTATGTCCCGTTTTAAGTTTGAAAAAAAATGGTCAGTTTAGGTATACCCATAGTGGACCTGATGTTAGGGAGCCAGAAGGCGTGGAAACTCGACCAGTCGTTCGCCGAATCCGTCTTAAAAAAGAAGGATGCAAAATGCTCGAGACAAAGACAGCCATGCCGCCTGGTACAGGAGGACCTGAGGCGCTGGTTTAGGTTGGCGTCTTAAGATTTTGTTCATATTTATGTGTTGAAATTCTCTTTTGTCAATCTACGCGAAGTCCTGCACCATATGGTGCAATCCCACTCTGGGTTTCACAATTAATCATTTTGTATATAAGTTAAAGATATAACCATCAATATTCAAATAAACCTGCTTAATATTTTTAAAAAATTCTGAATAACAGCATTTTTTTTAGTAGTATTACCTTAAAATAGCTATACTTTTTTGTGAAATATTTTCGTAATAATAGAAAAGTTTTATTTTTCTTTCAGCATATTTTTTTTGAAAATAGGACTATATTAATTACATTGAAAATAGTTACAAGTAACGAATAGAAGAAGCAAATATTGTTTAAAATTAGCAGAACCCCAGGTTTATGAGTGCTTGTTCTAAACATATTGTCATTTATAATGTAACAATGCGTATCTCAAAAATTAAAAAAATGAAATTTTTATCAGTGTTTTTGGACATTTTTTATTGTATATATATATATATATATATATATATATATATATATATATTTTTAAGACTCGTAAATTCATTGTATGTCATTAAAATAAAATCATTTTTTGTATTAAAACATGTCATTCAAATTTTTTTTTATTTTGCTGAAAACCTGCAGAAACTGAGACATGTACTGTTGCAGTATCAACAACAATATAAAACCTATCAACTATAAAAAACAAAATATACTGTTCCTTGAATCTTGGTGTAACCGAGTTTTACTGTATTGGTTTTAATAGTTCTACAAGTTTGAAATTTACTTTATTTTGACTGTCACCACTATTCATGTCTTCAGTTAATAATTCTTGGTTCATAAGCACAATATTTTGATCACAACAATCTTCAGTAATAAATATAGTGGGATTTTCTAAGGATTTTTGCTTTTCTTCACTCTTGTCTAATCTAAAAAAATTGTACATATCATAAGAAAAAAATCTTAACCTAAAAATTAAAACATACTTATCATAAATTATAGCATTTACACCAAGTTTTTTTAACTTGTTTACAACATCTTTACAATTATTGTCCTCACCCCAACAAAATAATGATAACCCAGTTTCTTTAACCATATTAATTTGAGAAAGATCTCGTAACAAATCTTCAGAATGTACATTGACTCCCTATAATGTATCAAAATAGATATAATCATGTTAAATTGATTTATAAATCATTATTTATAAGCTAAAATGCAGCCTATTAAACAAAAGAATTGAATATTAATTAACACTAAAAATTATTTTTTATAGTAAATGAGATTTAAAAACATATTATTAGAAATTAGCTTAAATATTAATAATAAAACTGAAATATGTTGTATTAATTTTTATAAAAATAACATTAAATGTTCTTCCTTAAAATTATCTCTTAAACCAAAGGATTTGCAATAACCTATATAAATAATCGAACACTAATACCTATGGAATGAGGCATGATGCTTTACTCACTGAACTAGGTAAATTGCCATGATCATTGATCATGAAATCATGTTATCAATATCAAAACATCAGTACAGTCAGGGTACAGTACAGTGGGAATAGATATAGAAGAGACTACTATAGATTGATTTCCCATAGTAATAAAATCACTATCATAAAACAATTTGATGTGATTAAGCTTAAAGAAAATTTAACCTTAGTATTTTAACCTTTATTAATTAATTATAAATAATTTTTATCCATTGTTTACAAAATAACAAAAGTAGCTTCACTACAAAGACTGTAAACACTGGAATGGGTTGTTGAAATGTCATGAAATTTTGACATTTCTTTTAAAGGTTGGTACTAACTAAAAATTGTAAGGATAAGTTATTAAAGTCGTCATCTATGCGTCAGTCCCGAGACTTTTCGAACAACCTGTTATCTTATATAATGCACTTACATTCTATGCCCCACTAAAGATTGCTAAAAAATATCTAATTCAGTTTTTCTATATTTTAACATAAAAGAATAAAAGATATGAGTACATAATATGTAGCAATTAAATAACGGGCATTTTTTATTTGTATGGAAATGAATAATACATAAAAAGATCCTCTTCAATATGTCAGAGTATAGAAACCCTAATGGTTTTACACTATATCAACTATCTACTATGTTTAAAAAAAATTTGAGTAATATTATGTGCTGTAAATATATTTAAAGTAGATCAAAATAATAATGATTAAAAAAAAAAAGGAAAATTATAACAAATTTCTCAAGGAGTGCGTTATAAAATCAAAGTTGAATAAGGAAATGTATCTTAAGAATATCCAAATGTTAACTCATGAATCTTTGTTATAACCATCAGTCTATTTATTAAGTTATTTTTAACTGATAGTTTTTGGCTCAAAAATAAAAACAATGCTCTTAAAACCCTCCCCTATAACCTAAAATTGACTCAAGTGGATATCTGAATATTTTCTTTAATAGAAAAACTTATGAAAAGTATTTGTTACGGTGTCTTAGGACATTCAAAAGATATCAAATGTTTTGAAAATTTATGTCTCTAAACATCTAAAAATACTACTAAAAAAAAGAAGCACTGGAATAATTTTATATGGTTCGGGATGTGTACTGTGTGAAGGTATGGGTATGGTATTTAAAAATAGGTTATAACAGCTATCAATCAATCATTTTTTTTTACTACCAAAAATCAAAGTCATAAATTAAAATATGAATTAACTCACCATCAAATCATGACAAGCAGCATGGTAAACTGCTGTTTGTACGGTATGGCAACGAATATCTTCATATGAAGGCCATCTTTTAGTTACACCTTGAGTTAAAAAAAGAACAGGATACTTATTTTGCTTCATTTTAAGCCTTGAATAAAATAAATTAATATTTCATTACACATTTTTAAAAAAAATTTTTTATAGTTACATTGTACAAACATCTGGGTGAAAACAAGAAAATACAATATTACGTATTCCAGCAAAATCAAAAGTAGTTTTCAAGATCTTATCAACAAATAAATTCATATCAAAAGGATTATCAAGTTCATATGTTCCATCCTGAATAATAAAATTATTATTAATTCAATAATTAATTTGTTTCTACAAAAATTAAAAAAAAAATCATTAAAAAGTTCTAAAAGCCAGTAACTCTGTTTATTTAACTTAAAAAATATATAATTAGCTAACAGCAATTCTTAGACTATCTTATTTTTACTGATACTTCAAAGTTATATAATGAAGTCAAAAATAAATAAAAAATTTTTGGGTTAGACCTTCAAGAAATTTTTAAATAATTAAGTAGAAACAAATTACCTCCAAATCTAATAAATTATTTTATATTTGTTAGTGCAGAACAGAAAAAACCCAGCACAGTGGGGACATGACATAGTTGGGTCCAGTATAGATTTTATCATAAAAAACGCTTTGATGCAAATCTGTAGATAATGTTTTAAACAATTAATGGATCATTCTAAAAGCTACATGATCTCCAATTTCCTTATTTATATCCAAATTAGTAATTCTTAGATTCAAAAATTTTTATAATTAATTGTTTTCAAATTATTATTGATTTTGATTTTTAATATGTTAAAAGTAATCATTTTTAACCTACTTATTTTTGTCCTTTGAAATGAAAGATTGTAATAAAAAAAAAATTTATTTATTACCATAACTTTTAGCTCAATTAAAAGTTTGAAATCGACATCATTAAATAGAAAAAAATGGTATTGTTAAGATTAATATGCAGTCAGGAAATTTTATAATTACTATTTACAGTAAATTTATCAGAAAAGCTCAATTTTTGGCATTTGTATCGTAATAGATCACTTAAATAGAAATCATAAAATCATTTTTAATTAACTTTAGGTATTTAAAAAGATTCTACAATTGAAGTATACAGAAATGAATAAATTTGAATGATTTATTTTAACTAAAAAAATCAAACAAAAAGTTTTTAAAAAAATCTACTCAATTGTGGGCGTATTATAAAATTTGATTATAATTGTAAAAATTCATTGTTAAATTCGTGTGAAACTAAAAATATTTTTTTTTTAGATTTATGATTTAATATTAATAAATTACAAAATAAAATTATTTACTATTGTAATTAAATACTTTTATTACATCAAACCTAATTCGACAATAAATACTTTAAAAATATTAGAAATTAATGATTTTTATTTGGATAAATGGATGAATAAAGCTGGTTATGCTTTATTTTTTATTTGATTATTTTTCAATTTTTGAGGATAATATCTTCAACTAAATAAGAATTGTAATCATTTGACGTTTAGTTGAAAAAAGTAGGTTAAGTGAGGGCTGGAAAAATAAATTGCAGCCACAAAAAAAAACACATAGTAAAATAATATTAACATGAATAAGAAATTTCTTCTCGCGGGAGAGACTACAATGATGGTATCCTTGATATTTATTGAAGTTATTGAATCTAAATGAGATGAAAATCAAATTATTTGAACATTTTTTTTTTAACTCAAAAAGAAATATGAAAATAAATTGCCATATGCGACTTCGAACCTCGTAGCCTAAGCATGAAAGACAAGTTTTAATGATTCATCAATTGTTCGTTGCTTTCGGTCGTTTGATAAAATTAGCAATTTAAGCTAATTCAAATTTTAAAGTTACTTTTTCAACTTTAAAAAAGCAAAAAAAATTAAATAAGTTTAACTTCATATGTCTTATGAACTTTATTCTAATTTAATTAAATTATATAATTATCATAAAAGTGTAAGATAGCATTTTCACCAAAAATAAAATCTATATTTCGTTTTTTTTTTCCATAATAAAGTATGTAATATAAGGTTTAATTTAAGATTAAATATAAGTGTCAATATTTCCGGAAATAAAGAACGCAGTATTTTATTAGTTATTTTATTTAACATATCTTTAAAGAACGCAGTATTTAGGAACATTTTCAAAAGTTAAGTAGAAAAAGTTCTACTTTTTATACGTATGATTCAACTTTAGAACGCCCCTGTATAAGGGAAAATTGTCCAATTTAAATAAAAAGTATGTCAAATGAAAGAAGTATATATAATGTATTTAGAAAGAAAAAATTGTGTTGATAAACACATTTTTTGAAAAGTTACAGCAATTTAAAGTTGAAAATTTAAAATTAAAAAACGAAAATTTTAACACAAAAATAGAATTTTTTTATCTACAGCAGCCGTTTGCACATAGAAGATAAGGTGTCGGGACAAATTTTTTTTTTCATTTTATAGTACATGACATAAGCTTTAATTTGGTAAAATTAATACCTTCTTAGCTTAGAATCAAAGCTAATAAACAGTTATTTATAGACAACATACATAGATGTAAATGTACCCTGAAAGTTACATTTTTTTATAACATATTTTCTATAAAATCTAACAAATAGGCTTCAATATGAAGCTGAGAAGGATTGGTTTAACCATGATGAGTTTTTCTTTGTCTGTTCAAGAAAATTTTCGAATTTCACTGGACCAAAATTGTTGCTTTATGTATTAAAAGAACTCAATTTTAATTTAAAATTAAAATTTTTAAACCTATAATGACAAAAAAAATATTTTAAAATAAAGCTACCGTATAAAAAAGGCATTTTTTTCTGTATTTTATAACTTATTTTTTAAATCACTAACCTTAATCAAATTTTAATAAAAATAATGGATACATTAAAATTTCTTTTTGTGCGTTTTTTATGAAAATCCAATGAAAACTTAAGTACAGTAAGAGTTTTAAAAAAAAAACCACCAACACATGAAAAATAAAATTTTTTAGAGGTCTGATAACATTTAACCTATGCCAAATAAAAGCTTTGGATATGAACTATATTTTTAATAAATTTTATCTGATGATTATTCTACTATAAGAAATCAGCAATTAAAATAATAACTTTATTTTCAACTTTTAATAATATACCGAGATGTCTTTTTTTTCATGGTCTACTTGTTGTTGGCCATCTTAGAACTTCTGTAAGGCATTACTTCAACTCGGCCAACATCGCAATATAACTCACACCACTGTGTTTTGAATCAGCCCAAAATTAATCAAGAGCTGATCCAAAACATGACTTTGAGGCACTGTTTAGGCCAGGGTCTTAGGATTTGTTTATATGTATGTGCAAGGCAATGACCCTAGTTGGTACTCCAAAGAGTCTAGATCCTGGGTCCATGCCTTGCACTTGAAGAAGATATACAAAGTACTGTCTGCCTCTTCTGGGTAATCTGAACAGTGGTCGCACATAGACGAGGTTGCTTTACCTGAAGAGGGAGGCCGCATCATCAGTAAATCTCTTCCTCCTGAAGCCAAACTAGCCCTCAATCCGGGTGACTAGCAACCGCTCGAGTTTCATCCCCAAATCGTCCAACATGCACAGTGGTCGGTACGACGAGGAAAGACCCTTTGGTTTGTCACCCTTTCTGAGGAGCACCAAACTGGCCTACTCCCACACCAGAAGGTAATTCACCCTATACCCTAATACCGGGATGTTTGACAAAATGAAATCTATATCAAATAATAATTATTAAGAATACTTTATGATGACAAAAAAAAAACATCCCTTTTTTTTGTTTGAAAAACACTTTTACAGCACAAAATTTAATAGATTTTCAATAAAGGGTTTTTTATAATAGTGATGTTAAATACTATTATAAAAACCACAATTATAATAATCACAATTATAAAAACTATTATATATCATCTCATCTCATACACTTGTCCCAACTATACTGGATTTTTTTTTTACAAAATATTATTATTACCTGTAACTCCATTGTCCATTTTACTTCAATATTAAAACCAACATTGATATCCACATTAGTCAATGCTGTTTCAAGTTTTGGAAAAGGTTGATAATCATTTCGTAAGTCATTTAAAAAATGACCTTCAGATAAGCTATAAGGTTCCTTAACATGATAAATCTATATAATGTAAAAATAACTTAAAAATGTAAAATAAAACAAAATAATGAAAAAATGTTTTTATAATATTTACATACCTTTAATCTTTGCAACTGTTCAAAAGAAAATTGTTTCAATGGTACTTCAACCATTTCAACATTTTCAGCTAACACATCTGTTTTTGATCTAGTTGCCATTGACACTTTAAAATCATGATATATTATAGGAACTAAATCTTTAGTAAGTTGAACATCAAACTCAACAAAATCTGCTCCTTTGTTGCCTGCTTCTCTTAATGATGCAATTGTATTTTCACGAATGTTTGAAGTACTATGACATAAATATACATGTATTAGGGTGGTCCTTATTTTACAAATTTCTAAATTTGTTTAAGGACATCCCTCCATTTTTTTTTTTAGTATAAAAAAATGGAAAGATGTTCTTAAAGAAATTTAGAAATTCGTAAAATAATGACCACCCTATTGTGTATATTTATATAAATAAAATCATAACAACTACATAGTAATAGAACATAATAAACATAAGTCTACTGATTATAGTTAATATTGTTATTGTTAATATTATCGTACTGTAGAAGCCTTTGATGGAGATATCTTAAAGCGTGCAAACTATTAAAAATGAATATTTTTCTATCTACTTAACAAAAACAATCATAACCTCATAAATTAGAATATTCTAAACAATGGCTCATATGCAGGATGGAATTTTTTACTATACAAAATTTTAATAATTTTTTTTGCCAGATTATAAAAATATATACATATTTACTGTTTTCTAAAAAAAATTTTTTGGAATAGTACCTTGTTCACATCATTACCCTAATTGATAAAATACTTGAAAAATATTTTTAATTATAATTATAATATGATTTTTTCCTTTAACAGTAAAATAAATTTAAAAAACACTGCCTGTGATAAAAATTAAACAAATAATTTATAAACATTAAAACAAAGAAAAAGAAACGTTTTTTTTTTTATGAAAAATTAAATGTATTACTACATATATGTTATAATAAGTATAGTATATATATATTATACTTACTCTGATACAAATTTGGTAAAAGTTGAGCCAGATCCCCTATGACCAATATCTAATGGATCATAAGAACTTTTCCAATCTAAGGTTTTATTTTTTTCCAATGTACATGTTATATCCCTAGAAGGCTTTATTACTAAATATGCAACTAAAAAAAAAAAAAATTTTAATTAAGAAAAATTATTTACATCTTTTAAAGTAGGATCTGTCAAGTAATATATTATTAATTTAATTAAAGTAACAAAAAATAGTAAAAAAATTCGAACTATATATAGTAAAATATTTATTTTTCTTTAGTATTATTATAAATTATTAAACAATGTGCAAGAAAAATTATCATAAAAGTGTCATATGAAAAAGTCAAACATTTATATTTTGTGTATAACAAAAATTTTAGAAAACTTAGCTCAAAGACTTTCTAATTAGAAAATTAGACATTAATGAAATACATTTTGATTATTTAACTTGAAATTTGACCATAAAATAAAAATAAATTCTATATAAAATATTCTTTTAAAAGATATAACATAATATCAAATAAATTATTTTATTTTAATATCAATATAATGTACCACTGAAATGTAAAAAAAATTTTATTTTCAAATAATATTCTCAGTGAACTCTTTTTATACAATCTGGTAGATCAAAAGAACAGATTAAATCACTTTGTAAGCAAATTTAAAAAATTCAAAATAATTAATGTTTTTGGCAATCATTACTTTTAAGTTCACCAATTGGCTGATGGCGTATGCTTGTAATAGGAGCTGTTATTACACCATTACTGTTTATCATGCTATTTGGTAATACATGAGTGAAACCAACATGATAAGGTGGCTCTTCTAAACTTTCTTTTTTCATAAAAATATCAAAAAGATATCCCTAAAAAAATTAACTAAATAAAATAAATTCAGATCATCATAATCATTACTCAAATTTTCATACCATACAGCCAAAATTATGAACCTTTGTTTGAAATATATGTAAAGTATTGAGCATTAAAAGGTTACCAAATTGACTTTGTAATTGAAAACTATAATCTCCAGGTATATTCTAAATTATAAAAAAAATAATTTGGTGGAACTTTGTCATAGCTTTAAAAATTAATAGATAAATAGTAGAGGAAATCAGGTCTAATTGTAATACAGGTAAAATATAACATAGGAATGAAATATTTCTATGATATTGAATGATTTAAACATCTAATAATAACTACATATCATTAGATATGTAAATGAAAAATATCATTTATTATGTTGTTATTATAGCCTTTTTATATTATTAAAATAGCTATAAATATATATTTAATTTTATCACTCAACGGTTATCACTTTTTTTTTAACGCAAAACAAAAGAAGATTAAAGATTGTCATAAAGCTGATTATATTTTACAAAATCTAACGTGTTAAGGCAAAATACAGTACATTTGGAGAAAAAATAGCAACTTATGCAGTCACAAATATCATAAAAGCAAAGTGTTAACTCAGAATGGGAATAAATTTCAACTACTTAACTAATCACCAAGCAATAATTGGTGAATATAATTGTACAAATGTAAATCTTATCAAGATTCTTAAACATGTATATTAATAAATGTAAATAATATATTACTATTTAAATTACAACAAATGATAAAGAAAAAATAAGGTTTAGATAAAATGTAAGGGGCAAGCTGTAACAGATATTTAAATGTTATTTTCATACATTTATTTACTTTACAATTTTTTTTTTAACTTTTACTATAATTTCAAAATATCCAAACATAGTGATATTTTAAAATTTTTACTATTTATAATAAAAAATATTAATCTAGACTATACTGTCTCCCAGGTATATAAATTGTAAAATAAGCAATTATTAATAAAATAAACAATGTGTTACATGATGTCAACTCATTTTAAATTTGATATTTACTAAATAAAATTATAAATTACATAATATTTTTATTTCTTCACTATATACAATGAAATATAGTAAACTTGTATACAAATCATGAACATAAAAATTAAATTTTTACAATTATCTTTTATTAAAAAATTTAAATTAAACTTACTGCAACTTCAACAAATGGAAATCCAAAAGATATATTATTGGGTTCTTGTGAACTTAATTCTTCAATTAAAATGTTATTGGATATTGCTTTACCAGTTTTAGATGGACGCTTTGATAACTTAATTGGTGTCACTTTAACACACATAAGATCCTACAAAATTTGAAACATCAAAAATGAAAACAATAGTTTTATTTTATGTAATCTAGATATCTAATATATACCTTCTTATTTTCAAATTTAGTTTTCCAAAATTTAATAGGTTCTTTAAATAATTTAAACTGCACAGCATATTCATTAGTTAAAAAACCTTTATTTACATGCTTATTACCATTTTTTGACCCATAAAGATCATAAGTTGTATTTGCATCTAAAAATAATTATGACAAAATTAAATAAAAAAATAATAAATAAATATTTACAAATTTTGAATTGAGTATTTATTGGTTGTATATTTAAGACAGTTTTTACTAAAATAAATAAAACTATTAATAAAACTGCACTGTTATGATAATGTATGTACAAATTTACATACTTATAACTGTACTAAAATTTATATGTCTATCAAACATTAATTGATAAAATATACAAAAAATATTGCAATACACACATAGAAAATCTTACTCTAAAAAAATGTTTGCATGTGGACAAAAAAAAAAGCTCACACATTAATAATAACTAAACGAATTGAAAATCTTTTTTCATATTATCTCAGAAATGTGTTTAAGCAGATCTAGTGAAAATTTTAAACCTTAAATTGTAAATAGCTTCAGAGAACATTTTTCTCAAAAACAGTTGAAGTTTTAAAACAATCATGTTCAAAAGGCAAACAATTTCTGAACTTTGCTAATAATTTTCTTATAATTTCATGACGGAGTACTTTTGTTGGAAAAAAAAGTAATTTTACCAGAAAAACATTTTTTTCCTTGTTCTATTTATAAGATATTACTCTAGGGAATATTTTTAAATTTTTAAAAAAAAAATTGCTGTCCATATAGTTGTACAAGTGCAAATATTATTATAAATTAAATGTTACACTTAATTATACAAATAGATTTATTTTCTTATTTTTCTGTTGTTTTCCAGCATAAATTCTATACAAAATTTAAATATAAAAATATCATGCAATTAAAAGTTATTTTTAACTTTATACGATTTGAAACAACTTTTTAAACTAATAACTCTTAACTTACTAACCATCATAGGAAGATTCACTTCTAGGTTCATAATGTGATTCCCATGAATGAACTAAAATAGATCTTTGTGTTATATATTCACCATCAGGCTCTAAAATATAAGCAATAAAATATCGAAACAATACTTGTTGATTTGTTGGTAAATCTATTTTTCCAGTCCAGATATAATACGTGCGACTAAAACCATATGAATAAATACACAAATGAGTTTGAAAAACAATATTGATAAATACTTAATAAATATATACTATAGGATATATACAGTAGAAACCGTTTATAATGAACAACCAAGTTTAATGACCTTAGATGGCAAGTCCCTGTAAAACTTCCATATTTTATACTAATCTGTCTCAATTATAATGACAATCAAGATGTTAAGACGGTTATTTTTATTACAATTGAAACATTTTTTATTTATAATGACTTTAACAACAGATAACACTAATTTCTTTATTGTTTCAAAATGTCGCTTGTGTACTTAATTGCAATTGTCATGCCATTAATTATGTTTAATTTTAGTTTTAGTTGTTATTGAGGTAGAAAAGAACTGCTAATGTACACAGACCTGTAATCCCATTGAGCATACCATCAACCAAATTATATTAATTTGGCTTAATTACCAGTCCCAACTAATCAAAGTCATGACTGGGTCAGTGCAATGATACATGTTACCACCCCAACTAAAATAACTAGAGTCTACATGGTTGTTAAGTACATTATCCCTGCGAATCCTCCAACAGTATGTTTTGTTTATGAATTAAATTTTTGTAAAATGAGCAAACAAAAGTAATTTACAATTGAAAAAAAAGTAAATTACATTTTTGTTTACAAAATTGTGAAAAAAATTCCAATATAGCTAATGAATTAGAATTTGTAAAAGATGGAAAGCTAGAGACAAAATAGTAAAAGAGTGAAAAAATGAAATTTATCAACATGTATTGAAGTTACGATTTATTAGTAAAAATATAATACATTAATTATAATAAAATATTATGTTCACATAAATATATAATAGTTTTCAATTTTTTTGTCATTTTGGTTATAACAACTAATTTTTATTAGTTCCTTGAATGTCATTATAAACAATTTATATTGTAAATAAAATTAATGAACATAAATGACATTAAAATCATATTAACAATCAATTTTTTTTAGCTTCAATAGAGAGCTAAAAATAGTTTTACCATGGTATGGTTTTTTTATATCTGTCCTTAAGATTCTTAGCTCTTTCTGGACAACTATTGTTGGAGAATTAAACAAAAAAACTCGATTTTAACTTAATTGGTTCAATTAAGGTTCTATCGTCGCCAAAAATAGGAAAACCTTCTCAATTTTAAAATTTAAACAAATATCTCAAAATTATATTACTGTAAAAAAATTGCATTTTCAAAAAATAATTTTTTTATTTTAAAACTGCTATAACTTTTTTTTATAAAACACTGATCTTAATGAGATTTCAATATATGTATACATATATATAATTAAGAAAATTAAAAAAAAAACTTGAATACAAGAAAAGTTTCAAAGAGACAATTTCAAAAATAATTTATCAATTCAATTTTTGAGAATGTTCCGGAATGCCCAGCCTATTTAAACTTATATCAAAATAAAACTCTTAAAGTGTACTTCAATATTTAGTATACTGTTTAATACACTGTAGGTAATCCTTTAAATAATAATATGTTATATAAATAATTTTATTTTTATTTTATTAAATATAAATATTTGTTCATCATTTACTTAAATAATTTATAAGTACACATAATTATTTAATAAATCATTATACTACATAGATATTTATCAGTTGATAATTGATTATAAATTGGATTACTGTCCATAATTCAATTATAGGGTATACTTTTATGTTTCTATGCAATTTCTACAACTTTTTAGAAAATCTCTCTTAAATTTGACTCTGAAATTTCAATGTTCATAAAACAATTATCTTAAACATAATGTATACAATTTTATAAAGTAAAGTACATATGGATATAGCAAAGTGGAGTTGAGGCATTTTTTAGATTATTAGTAATTGATATCTAGCAGTGATTGTCATAAAATGTTACAATGTGTAATTGAAACAATTTATAATATCCACAAAAACTACATGATTTTTTACTTTAAAGACCAATTATTTATAGTAGTCGTCAGAACAGCTTTTTATTTTTAACCATAAAATACATTAAATAAGCTCTAATTTGATTTAGTTTCTAACTATGTATGTAGATATTCCATTGCTATGCAAAACACTTCAAAATTGGCCATTTTTACTAAAAATGTTATGATATTTGGCTTTAATGACTATTTACCTTTTAAAAATCAAAACTTTGAATAGTTTCTTTTTTTATTTTAGAGTAAATTATATTAGCTTTAATTTTATCTTAAAGAGGGTATTTTTTGGAACATTATCAAAAATTTAAAAGATGAAAATGTTGATATGATTTTCAAGTTCCATAAATAATTAGTTTAATGATTAGATTTATAAAAAAAAATTGTTATCAGCATTGACTGTTTTATATTCTAATTTTTTGGAACTTTCCCTTTATTGCAAAAATTGAGGAGAATTTGTCAAAATTATGATGCCAGTAGCTTAATTGTATACATTTTGTGATATTTTAACATATCGTTGAACAAAATCAGTTCAGTAAGATAAAAAAGATTGTGTATAATACAAAAAAAAAAGAAATACACAGCAGAGTAAAACCAATACTTTTTAAGGCAAGAATTAAAGCTAAAAGATATTATGTTTAAAGAAATCATCATAACAACAAAAATAACATTACCTAGAATACAACATACTTGTTTTTAACTTTAGTCATATGAGTATTAGTAAGCACAAATGCCTTATCTGCATTCCAATTTCCTAATGCCTCACAATTTCCTGAGACGCACAGTATTTGTCCATCAATAGTATCTGCTTCCACAGTAAATGTTTTTTCTTTAAACTTCTCATGTCTATGATTAGATTTTGACATTTCTTTATTTTTTTCAGGTATTGAACTTTGAAAGTTATCTTCATCTAAAGAGTTGGGATCCCACCACTGTTGCATAATGAATGAATTCAATTCTGAAAACTAATAATTTATGTATTATTACAAAAACAGCAATAACAATTTTATTTTATAACTTTTTAAAAATATATTTTACAGTAATATTTTTCAATTATTTATATAGCATTTAAAAGGATGAAAATTCACAAATGAGAAAACCTGAGTTTTGTTAGCAAAATAAGGTATGCCTTCAAATAACTCAATTTTTTTTTAGATAGAAACAACTTGTAATTACGCTTCTAATATATTGCAGTCAGTTATGACTAACATTCAGTATTAAACATCAATTAAATAAATTATTAAAATGACCATGAAACTAATTTAATAATAGTAAAATGTTTTTATAATTAATCAAATTCTATTTATCATAAATAAATATTTTTATAATACTAATATTGTTTTTATAAGTAATTTATTTATTATATAATAAAAATACATTTTTTGTAAACTCTTCTTTTTCATTGTAAAATAGGATATACCTCTTATTATTTTTAATCATTAATTTATCTTTCACGTCTACTTTACAAAGATATGCTTGTGTTAAAGAGGGCAATAAACCAATATATTCCAGCGCAACGGAATCAAACCCCAGTACCAACACAACAATGTAAAAAGCGATACTGTTTCAGGTAAGTAGGCCAGTATTTAGTATAAGCCAAGTAGCTTAGAGTTCAACAATTTTAAACTAAAGAGTTGGTTTCAGAACACTTATTTTAAAAGAAACATAAAAATGAATAGGTTAATTTTATATAGCAATAAAATTATTAACACAAATTAAAATATAAAAATCATCAAGATAATAACAATAAGACGATTAAGCAATTCAAATTTTCACATTAATTTGAATTACATAAAATAATGACAAAACATTGAATTAATCATTTTTTTATAATTAATCTACCTAATTACAAGTTTTGAAAAATAAACTTGTGTGCTATTTTTATTGACAAAAAAGTATTGATTATATTTATTAATTTATATATTATTAAAATGTTGAAATAAATTATAACAGAACAATAGATATTCAAACTCTAAGACTTGTTTTTTTACATAAAGAAAAATATCAAGAGGTTCTTAATTTTTTTATCTAAACTAAATTCAAATAAAATAATTACATTAAATTATATTCATTCATTAACAGCAAACATCATAATATATACCATTGAATATGTAGATAATTTTTTTAAGTACATTCACTACTTATTTATTATTAATT
Source organism: Daktulosphaira vitifoliae (assembly GCF_025091365.1). NCBI lineage: Eukaryota > Metazoa > Arthropoda > Insecta > Hemiptera > Phylloxeridae > Daktulosphaira > Daktulosphaira vitifoliae. The sequence continues at coordinate 36,216,533 of NW_026099573.1, read as the reverse complement.
ATCTTACCAAAGCTAAAGTATATTGTCCAATACTACAGAGTGATTGGTTTATCATAAACTACTCGGTTATTCATAAAATAAACGCAATATTTAAAAATTGTTTAGATATATTTATCTTGGTTTATCAGCTATTAATTACTTTTTAGAATCATTCATTAACAACTTTTGAACCAATATTTTTAAAGTTATTAATATTTTATAATGGATGCTGGTGATGATACGGGAGTGTTGTTATTTTTATCACTTGTCTCTTCCTCCTACCTAGGTAGAAAAATTAGAATTACTTCCTAAGTGCAATTCCAAAAGTTATTATATTGATTAAATCATATTTTATCTATTTTTATTTTATAAGCTAGTTAAATATACATGATACCATTTAAAAAATGTAAAAAGTTAACACCCTTATAAGTTACTAGGGATTATTATATATAGTAATTGATAAATCAAGAAATTATATAACAAAAAAATATCAACCTTTTTTTTTCAATATTTTATTGATTTTATAAATAATTTACTGGTTTATGATAATACAATCACTCTGTATATTGTATAATAATTTTACAATATTTTTAATATGTTAGATCTACAATTTAAATTACTTTACATAAATAAATTACACAATTTAATCTATGTATGTATATGCAAATAATTAAATTTCTATTTACATTTTTTAATATGTCAAACAAAATTATTTTGAAATATTGTAATTGACTCAGTAAAAGTAAATTTAATAGTTCTATCTTGTTGCATAATTAGAGATCATCTAAAAAATTAATTTTAATTTTACTAACAATGTCAGTTTTAGTGTGCAAATAAATTGGCTCAAAGAATTGAAAGAAATTTGTACATTTAATTATTTATACATCAAATAATTAACACTTTAACAGTAATAAACTTAAATAAAATCTAAAAACAATAACAAATAGATTTCAAATTCATAAGTGGCATTAACCCACCTATACTTAATAATATATATTTTAATCTTTTCACAAAAATGGAAAAATTACATTAACTTAAGCATCTTAATAATCTTAAAATAATATAGCATATTTAAATAGTAATAACATACGGTTAAAGCTATGTAAAAAATTGAAGTACTAATAAAGTTGTAGTTTTAACATAGAAAAAAAAAATTTATTACTTGAGTTTCTCTAAAATACTTTTTTGAAATTAAACTTTGTTATAAGCAAAAATATATGTATATAATTTTTTTTTTTTTTGGAAATATACTCCACTATTTTAACATTTTAATTAGAAAAACGAAGAATAAAACATACTACCGACAAGGATTACTCTTAAACTAATACAAGGTTCATAAAACAATTCAAAGATAAACGGCGACGACTGTTCTTCGTTTATATCACCAAGTGATAAAGTAATTATCTTATATTATCAATACTAATACGTGCTATCAATACCGATATGCTAGAAGTTCAAAAAGAAGTATATATTCAATAAGTATTAGTATAAGTTGTTTTGTTAAATATTGTTATTATTAACAATATTCTAAATATCATAGACGACCCTCGAAATAAAATTCTGGTTACGCGACTACTTATAAACGTTATACCTGAAGTATAGTAAAGCCCGTTTAATAAAACGTTTATAACTCTTCTATCAGTCCTTGATTTACTAATTCATAAGCGCAGTACAATTCAACATATCAATCACCTTAAAAATAATAATTGAGTTTTATCAAATAATAAACAAAAAGTCGTAAACTAACGATAAAATTATAATTTTACAAATTATATTGTCGATGGTCCTCGCTTTCGAATTGATCAATATAAATGTCCGAAATGTATTATAAAAATAATCAGTTCTCTTTTTCTAAACTGAGTTTGCTTAAATATTATAACATAGGTTTTATAATTTTATATAATTATTTTTATATAAATATATAAAACAAAGCCATACAGGATTTTTCCTAAGGGAATATCACAAACAAATTTTTCTTTAAATCAAATCTGATTAATAATAATGACAATATTATTCTAAGTTAACATTCTTTAATTTATCCGGTAAATTAAAAAATTAAATTTTTTTATAAATTACATTTATTAGTGGGTCAATCTATGCCAAATCATCCAAAAATGGTTGCACGACCACCTCATTTTTTTTTTTAATTTTCAGGGTTTATGCTATAATTAGATTAAAACAATTTTTTTTTTATGACATTTCATTTTTATAGCTATTTCAATGTAAAAAATGTTAAAAATAGCCAGAACGTTAAAAAAACAAACAGATTATTCAATATTGACTTAATCGAATTNGTTAAAAATAGCCAGAACGTTAAAAAAACAAACAGATTATTCAATATTGACTTAATCGAATTTAAATTTTAGACTTAACCTTATTATAACTTAAAGTTTACATTAAAAAAAAATTGTATGTAAAATTCTAAACTTTAATGACTTATTAAAAATGACGCTTTTTTGTGAAAATTTATGTTTTTGAACTCATATAAAACCATTAAGTTATTATTTTATAGTGATTTTCAAATGTGGTAATGTATAGTTTATAATCTATGTTTCAACTAAATTTTAAAGATTTAAAACAATTTTCTTGGGATTTAGAGGCCTAGAAAGTTAGAAATTTTATAAAAATACACGTATTCTAAGTGTATTATTTCTGTTGGGGGACCTTATTTCGAAAAATATTTTTTTTAATTTATTAGTTATATATCTGCTTAAAACACCATAAAAATTTAAAGTTTGAGAAAGAAGTGTAACATGTAAAATTTAGCATTAGAAAATCAGTAAAAATCAGCTCAAGATCAAATAATTTAATGATAGTTTTTTGTTGTTTTCAAACCACATTTTTGTAATTGTTTTATATATTATTGTATATGTAATACATTACGATTCAATATAATTATTATATAAGTTATAATTATTTTAGTTGCAAAATAAAAAATGAATTAATTAAATTATTATGATAATATTGTAAAATATTTTTAAAAAAATCATGGTTTTATCCTAGTAGTTAAAATATTCTATTTTCATAAATATCACATAATGATAATGATACTTTAATGCTTCTTATGGTACTATTATTAATTGGTAAAACCTGTGTTATTCCCTATTCCTGAGAATAATTTTACACAATTTAAATCTTATATTAGGTGTTTTTCGTTTTTTTGTACTTCTGAGATGGGTATATTTATGTATTTTATCCCTTTAATTTTTTCATCGCAAAATTGAAACATAATTAGTCATCACATGGAACAATAACGTTTCTGTTTTTGTACTTAAAAATCACCTTATACAAGACATCAAATTAACAGTTCCGTTTGGAAAAAAAATAACTATTTTAGTGATGGTAAAATAAATAAAAAAAAGGTTTATTAATCTGTCTTATCATATTGACGACTTTGGTTTTAATGCAGAATATTTTTTGCTTCGTGTCATGACAAAATCGCCAGCGATGGAGTTGGTGGAACAGCAAAAAGAAAAGTAACAAAATGTAGCTTGACTCGAATATGTCAATATGATAACACAAATTAATAAACCTTTTTTTTTATTTTTGTATTAACTCGAAGCACCGTCACTAAAATAATTATTCTTTTTTGCAAACAATGGATTGACCCTATTATAGAACGAGCGTCAACGTTTTCCACTAAAATAGCTTTAAATATTCACCTTATATTTAATGAAAACTCCCAGACCAAAATATAAAACAAATAATACCATGCATATGATTATCATAGATTTTATTAACTCATAGTGTATATGTATAACCTGATGGGACTACACTTTGTCTAAAACAAGTTTTCCAACAAAACTGATAAGATTCATGCAATTAGATTCTAAATTCGTCACGAAAACAATGAAAAATTTTACATTTTTACAATCAATTCACTTCTTCACGAGAATAGTTTGTTTTGATTAGACAAATTAAGTTAATCAGTGAAAATACTATATTTTGTATAAAATTATTTAAAATACATTGTCTATCAAAAAAACAGATAAAAAATTTAAATGTAAAAACAAAATAATATAGTCTACTAGTAATAAAATAAAAAAGTAAAATAATTTATATGGTTATTAAATGAAAAAGAAACCTTTTTAAAAATCAATTCGAATATATTTTCTCTGTAGTATTAGAAATACAAATTTCGAAGATTCTGAACTTGTATGATAATTATACTAATTTTTCTGGATTAAAATAAAACATTACAAATCGAGAATTCTTAAAAAATATTGAATAAATTATTTAAGCCTATTTTGTCGGAAACACTATCGAACTATTCAAAAGTCTAAAACTATCGATTCATTCAGTTATTTTCAAAAGCTATCGACATAAACAAATGTTTTTCGATAGTATTTATTTATCGACACCGAAATACAAACAGTCAAACTGTAACCGTAAATGATAATACTAATTTAAAATAATACTAATTAAAAAAATAAAATGAATGTTCACATTTAAATATGTGAAAAATGTATTAAGTTGTGTTTACTTCAATACTTAATTATTGTACCAAAACAATTTTTTTACTTAAAGTACTCTTGTATAAACATAATATCATTATTCATTATTCATTATGAAATAGCAATATGCATGTTCTATATAATTTTGTGCACATTTTGCATAATTAATCTAAATACAGCCTTATAACAATTATTAACAATTTTGATGCCTTTAAAAATTGTATACTAATATACAAATGAATATAATAAATTAATATGTTATGTCATACATGTTAATATGTTATTCATTAAACGGTGTATTTTTTAAACAAATTCTTATTAAGCGAAATAAATACTATATATTCAACACAGATAGTTAATTATTATAGTGTATTTTTTTAATTAATGTGTGTTACTCAGTTAGTAAGGAAAAAGTAAAATATATAATCAACTAGGCAACATTCGTATTTTAAACTTAAGTAATAAATAAATTATTATTTTTAATAACACGAAATAAACACAGTTAATACAAAAATCCTTTTACAGGTATCACCAAACCCAACCCAACCCAACGTCGTGTCTTGACTAGTTGTATCACACATTATGTTATCTAAAATATCTAAATTTTATCATATTTATCTAAATGTTCATTATTTATTTAAGTGTTGACGTCATATTTATTATGAGATAATTGAAGTACATAATGAATATTCATATATATATCATAAGTTTATATTTAACGAACTGCATTGTATACATTTCATACAATGCAGTTTGTTAAATTAACAAATAAATTAAATGAAATAATAGTTATCATATATGTTTATACTATGAATAATTATTATCATAGTTTTTCTTTTTTTAATCCAATTGGGCTTTAATGCATTTTTCTGGACGCAAATTATACAGTATTAAACTAGACCACGGAGTTGTTTCCGCGTATAGATACATTTTATTTTAAGTTGATATAATATGTGCGACCGAGGAACGCGATATTTACGTCAAGCAAATTATATACATGTCTAATTTAATCTATTATGGGCAATTTTTATTAAAAATATATCGGCCAACAGAATACCAATATTCTCCTGTACATATAATCTATAAATATTTTTTGGTCTTAAGTGTAATTTGTTAAATTATCATATAACGATGGCTAACTATCTCCAACTCAACAGTTATTATCGAAAGAAGTAATATAAGACCGCGTTTCTCAGAAGGGGTCGAAATTTGTGTAGCTGAAATTAACGACGTTTTCTCGCCATTATGTTACATGGCTTTATCGCGATAACAAAATAACGTGTTTTTTAGTTTAAAGTCAATTCTCTCTATTTTAGTGTTTTTCTCTATTTCTCTAATCTAAAATAGTTTAGCTCAGTGATAATATTAAGGCATTATTAAATGTTCGAGATTTTTCTTTTATTTACATTTTAACAGTACTTATCGTCTGATATCTCACTGTCACTCGTTTCTGTTATGTAGACACCATACGGGCAAACAAAACAACGATAAGACCTAGAGAATGCGCTTTTAGATGTTACACAACCGAACTCTTCAATCACCCCCTGTCCATATTCTTGATAGCGTTACGCACCTGTACGGCCACCTAATCTTATATTCTATTTATGGCGTTATGCTGTGCGTCACATTATTTTTGTTAATAAAACTCTCACATAATATAAAACAAAATTAATAAGTGATTATAATAAAATTTCATAAGATTATATGATGATATTCTTTCGAATGCTACCGCTTATTAAACGTTTAAGTATTACGAGTATTACATTTATATATAATAATCTATTCATTACTAAGGAACAACTAACTTTATTGATCACTTTACATAGTTTTTTGTGTTATGAAATCTAAAATAATTATATCTAGTCATATGTATGTAATTGGTATTTAGTTAAGTTAAACATTATATATATTTGAATTTGTTGGGGAATTAATTATTTAAATTTTGGTCGATTGTAAATCGATTCTTTTCGTCCGAAAATGGAGAATAAAAGTTTTTTATATCATTTTATGCAGTGCTGCTATTCATGACAACACAATCACCTTTAATTTACAGTAATCTGTTAGTTTTTAGCGAGAGCGTTTTTTTCATTCAAGTAATTGTTATAGAGGCGAAAAACGAAAGAAAAAAATTAATCAAAAAAATTTTAAAATATTTTTTATTTTATTTTTTTTGTGCGAATTGAGCAACCTCAATGGGAAATGAGTATCTAATATCCCCGGAAGTGAACACTCTATGTAAAACCTTTAAAAGTAAAATTTTAGTGATGTAAAGTTTAAATATCTATGATACTCATTTCAATATAATATACATGTAGTTAGATGTATATGTAAATGTTAGACATTTTAAGAAACTTCAGTGTAACGTTATAATGCACAATAAAGCAAGAAATAAGAGTTCATGAAATATAAATCCATATTTGGTTAGTATAAAATTTGCAAAAGTTATCACCAATAAATAATTTACAAAAACGAATGTATATATACACACATTTGTTTATATCGATTATCAAATGGATATCTGTGGCTTGGTGCAAGAAGGGCCAATGTCAAATTTTAACAATGTTCAGGAATTAAAATATTAAATTGGCCAATTTTTAAAATTTACATAAAAATTTTAAATTTTATGTAGGAACTCTAAAAATGCTATTACTTCATTAAATTTTATTTTATTTCACTGTATGGGTCTCATTTTGTTTTTAACTACAAATGTAAAAGTTTTATAACGACATTGGCCACTCAAAAAAAAAAAATTATTTGCTTTTTTTTGACATTGGCCATAAGTTTGATTGCAAAAAATATATATTTTGTTCATAAAATAACTTTATTTTATTTTTAATTCACAATTTTGTCTTTTAGTTTCAATTAAAATAAAAAATCAGTTCATAACATTATTATTTACTATAAAAATTAAAAATATTTCACTTTTGTATGTTTTACAGAATATTTTAAACTTAAAACAACCAATTTAAATAGCACTATATTTTGTATAAACTTAATAAAGAATAATTAATAAAGTACACTTATAAATAAAATTTAGAAATTTCAAATGTTATCACATAGTTTAATTTAACATAATAAGTCTTTATTTTCCTCTGAGATTTCTAACAAATCAGTAACAAATTAGTTTAACAATTTAAAGTATAACAACCTAATAAAATACACTTACAAATAAAATTTAGAAATTTAAAATGGTATCACATAGTTTAATTTAACATAATAAGTCTTTATTTTCTTCTGACATTTTTAACAAATTAGTAACAAAATATTTTAACAGTTTAAAGTATAACAACTTAATGATTAAAAAATACAAATTATTTGGGAAATAGTAAACACTATTTAAAAAATTCAAATCAGTCATCATTTTCTTCAGAGTCTTCTGCATTTCCTTCGACTAAATTAGCCAAAAAACTATCATAGTACTGTCTACTATTTGGATGAATATATGGTAAAAGTGATTGCAAGTCTTTTATTTTTTCAGCAGGTAATGGCAATGGCGTGGTAGCTATTGGTTTTAATACAAAATCGGTTTCTGTTGATTTCCTTAAGATTTTTTTACTCAAATTTAGTTCTAAAAAATCATTTTCGTCAAATGAATACTTATAGGAAACGATACCAAGTGAATTTGTTTTATACTGCATCCATTTTATTTTATTCCATGATACAGGTTCATGCTTTGTATTAACTTTGCGATGAACATATTTAATCTTCAAAAGTTCTTTAAAATTTAAAAAGTCATTTTGAACCATTTCTGATACTATAATCGGTGGATTACGGTGAATCATTCTAATAAAATTTACCCAATCTCTTGGTACTTCAATACTGGCACATGACTTTTTTTTTGATTTTTCAATTATAGCATGAATAGAATCTGCTTCCATGTGTGTGTGGCCAGGTTGCAAAAATGTATGATTAATTGTCATTTTTCTTCCTCTTGACTGAAATATTTTTACTACTTCCAAAAACATAACTGCCATGTATATATTGCGGTTTTGACCAGGACAACAGTCACTGTATAAATTAACAATCTCTGTTTCTTCTTTTAATTCTTCAAAAAGGTGTTTAAAGATACAAGATGCTATTTCTTGACCCCCTCTGGCACCTATTGTTTCGTCCCATAAGTAACAAATAGGCCTAGACTGGTTTTCAGATGTTTCATAAAGAGTCAAGTTTGATTTCTTTTAGTTACTTATAATTCTCGATTTATTTTGAGATATTTATACTTAAAAAAAATTAAATAAAAATTTTGAAGGTAGTTTTTTGAATATTTGTGCATTATATTTTTAACTAGGTATAATTTGGAATCTTTTGATGTATTATACAAAAATATTGGTCCAATAAGAACTAATATTAAATCGTAATTCATTAGCGACTGTAAGCGTTTTCATTAAAGACGTTGTGATTTCAAAATCTCACCGCAAAACCGCGATAGCTTACGCGAATAATTTCTACGGTGTCTAGGTAGAACTTTCAAATAAAAGAAATTTATCGAAATCTGAGTATGCCAAGTACCTTCACTAAAAAACACGGATTTGTCGTAACTTTATTAGATCAGTAAGGAAATTTGTATACACCTCGATATTATCGATAGACAGAATTGATGATTGCAAAATCAAATAATGTTTTACTGTGACATATAAATAAATATTTCTATTTTTCGGAGAATTGAAACTGTCGCTATAATGGGACATTAAGATAACGCCACGGTCACTGACGACAACTCGCTGCTTGTGGTACGATTTTTGTCCACTCGACTAAAAAGCGCAGTTTTTTACATTTATTCTTCATTTTTATGTTTGACTTATAATTGAACTAATCCTGTTAGATTTCATCTTAGAGTTTTGAAATTTCGGGAAGGCGAAGAATGTAACATTTTGAAATGTTTGTAATGGGCTTTTTAAGATATCACTATTCATAAATAAACTGTTTAAGTTAAAAAAAAAAAAAAAACTTGTATCTTTACAAAAATGTTACGGCTAGAATATAAATCTTAAGAAAAAAAGCCCATTACAAACATTTCAAAATATTGTTTTTTAAATATCCTTAAAATTTTCAAATTTCTACGATCACTTTAGACCGTGTAATAAAGATTATACTTTTGATAGTTTTTAAGCCTAAAATTACTGCGGTGTGGCGTCCTCTTAAAATATTTATTAATATTTTGTGTTTTGTATGATATGATGTAATGTTGTTATACAAATATACAATGTAATAATTACAACTTTATCAATTATTGCTGTTAGGTACTCGATGCTAGAAAAAAAACCCAATGGGGAGGGATATGGCCCCTAACCTCCCCCGGGACACGCCACTGTATGTGAAATATAATTTGGTGATATCAGTAGTAAACTTAATAAATCAATGATATGTTTGAAGTTACAACAACCTTAACCTTAACACTTAACAATCATCCAAATAGTGGTCTTTTTTATTTATCCTAAATTGCAGTACAACAAAGGTATTGTCCAACGGAAACAATTTTCATTTTAAATTTGACATTGCATCTATGCAATAGTATAATTTAGTATTGCATAATTGTATCGTTGTACCATTGTTTTAATGAAATATTGCATTGTGCAGATGCAATTGTAAATTGCATATTGCAATTGTATTGTGCACACACGTTAATATGATAGGTTTTTAAAAAAGTATTATTTTGTATAAATTATTAGTCGGCTTTACATTTGGAGGGGGGAATTATGTAATAATTATATCATCATAATTTCACATCTTTCAATAAAATAAACAAATATTTTTAGCTTCGATGCGAAGCTGAGAAGGTATTGGTTTTACTATGATGTGTTTTTTTAGCTTCGATGCGAAGCTGAGAAGGTATTAATTTTACTATGATGTGTTTTTTTTTTTATTTTTTATTTTTTTTTTTGTGTCTGTGAACGCTCAATCTCAGCTCTCGCTGGACCGATTTTGATGAACAATATGTCAAAAGATCACAAATCGTATCTAGTCGAAGACATTACCCTCAAAAATTGAAAAAAATTCCCTCGTTCCCCGTAAACGGGGGAAATCCCCCAAAAAATTACAAATTTAAAAATCGCTAATTTTCGATATTTTTTCAATTTTTTTTACTTAAAATTGCCATAACTTTTT
>NW_026099573.1:36175141-36205225 GCF_025091365.1 Daktulosphaira vitifoliae | reverse complement strand
TTATTTAAATATATACCGATATTATTAATAATTTATTTAATATCTCAGATGTTTAATTGTGGTACATTTAAAATTTACATACATGTATAACTAAAATATATTATCTTAGTTTGCGAAATAATAAAACACTTTGTTTTATTTTCGCAATTATATGTAAAACCTTTAATGATATAAATAGAACCATTATTAGTTTTGTTTTGTCTATCTACCAAGCTACATATTAATGTATATGTATAGTGATATAGGGAGAAAATGCTAAACTATAAAAGGAAATATAATCTGCGACCAAACTTTAGACACTCTGAATTATGACTGAAATCTATAAATAGATTATAATTATAAATAGGAACGTCCAACTCGCCTATCAAATATATTTTTTAAAAGATAATTCTAGATAAATAGTTTTTAATATAATATCGGCCAATTAATTTAATTAATATCGAAAAAAGTCTAATATTATTACATTGGTAATGATCCATGTGCAATAAAAAAAATATTGACAAAATTTTGATCTTTGCTAAGCTTATTTTAAATCTATAAATGGAGTTTTTCCGTCAATATTTGAAATATTAAAACATTTGTTTACAATAAATGACTTAAAATATTTTGGAAAAATTTTTGACAAATTTGTGATATGATGATTTTCATAATATGAATATTTTATTATGATTAATAAAATTGTCATTTTAAAGCTGTTATGGATCTTTAAAACAGGACTCGGTTTTTGTTTTACAATTATAATATACATTGTAAGAAATGAACCAAAAATTCCCATATGTTGGTATAATACTTTTAACTTACTTTTTACATTTACACACAAGTACTGTAATTTTGACATTAAGTATCGAAAATTTACACATATATATCACTATTTTATCACTATCAAAAATTTTCCGTACATTGTATGTGTCGTAAACGGCATTTTTTAATAAGTGTCAACACTTAATAGTCTTTTAATTTAGATGTTAAGATTATATTTTAATGATGTTTTCTGATTTATAAGTATTACAAATATTAACCTTGTTTTAATTTGATATTGCTGTAATCTTAAAATATAAAAGGAGACATGACCACGAAATAAGCGATCAGTACTCACAGTGAATGTTACATTGTAGTATTTACATTGACTCTTCCTATTGGTACTCTTCCAAGTGGCTGGAAACGGGCGTAGAGTACCCTGCTTCACCATATATGCGTTAGAATCTTCCAGTACGAAATTCTAAAAATGTGTTGTTACTAATTGTTATAAACCTCATAATGAAATCAAGTCAGAGTTAATAGGATTTACAAAAAATGAGTTACTTAAAAATATCAAAAAAAAATAGTTCTCAAGAGAAAATATATTTTTTAAAAATTATTAACAGTAAAAATACTCTCTCACGTAAAATCAATCTTTATTATTTTTATTTTCTGTACCTTAGTAATGTTCATCTTAATTTACTTCTATCATTAAAGCGATTAAGTTTTTACTTTTACTAATTTGTTTATGCGGTTGCCAATTGTATTCCATAATTATTCGATAAAATATATTTGCGTGAACTAAAAGCGTTATAAATAAATAAATAAAGCAAGAAATATTAAGTTCAGACATAAGTCACCATTACTTAGTGTCAGTCGACTCATACCAGTTAGTTAAAGTCTACAGTTAATGGCATATTTTAACTATTTTATCAATAAAACATGTGTTTTTTTTTTAATTTATTAAGTGACTATTCTTTAAATTTAATTTTTACTCAATTGTGGAAATTACTATAATCAATTTATTAAAAAGTGTGTCAACAACTGTCTGATCTGAATAATATAATAAATGAATATAATACAATTTTTTAAAATATCTATTATTAAATAAAACATTATTGAACTTATATAAATTCTGAAAACATAATAAGAATTCTAATAATATTTTTGACTTGGGCAGTTGATAGAGGATGTGGGAGATCGTGTCAAGTGTTAATATTTAATATAAATATAGTCTTATCCTCGCAATAATTTGTTACTAGAACGAGTTGATGAGTGTGCTTCACAAAATGTAACACCTATTTAATTTTACGCATATATAGTTGTTCTGTATTATCATTCAATGTATAATTTAATTTAATTTAATATCCTATAATTATTATTTAATTAAATATCAAATATTCCTATGAATTTAATTAAACTTGCAGTAATTTTATAGTAAAAATGTTGATTATATCTATTATTGTAATATTAAAAATTAATGTTATAATAAATAATCTTTTTTTTATGTAAAGATTTTATATTGACATTATATCAATATTAAATGTAAATTAAAACTATGCATCTGAATAACTGTAATAGTTTATGAGATCAATTTTTATTTTTAATTCTATTATAATAATAATTACATAAATTGTAATATTAGAATTTGTATTCTAGAATTTTCTATTATATTTCTATGGAATAATGAATACATCAAACTCGTTACTCGATCGGTTATATTCGTGCCCTACCGACTATTTTCGGGTTTATTTAGCGTTAGATGTGCACATTTAATTTGGTCAGTGTCAAATAACCGTCAGACATTCTTGAAATGTATTGTTGTCTTATTTATTCTTCACCCTTCGTTCGGGTTAGAACTAAAAGTTTCTAAGTTGCGTTTATAAAGTTTTTTTTTTGTGGAAAAAGAATGGTATACTTATAGTATAAATGTCTATGAATGGTATGTAAAAATTTATAATCGATTTTAATTATCTAAGTTTGATAGTATATGTCTGGAAGTATTTAAATCGTTGAACAATACATATTAAAATTTTTATTACGAATAAGTATCGTTTTTAAAAACTTAGCACTATTCTTCTGTCATCCTTTATTTATTACCAAGTTCAATTAAAACAATATTATCTCTAATTTTATCTAATTAAATTCTTTTCAAATGTAAAAAGAAGTAATTAATTAATTTTTATTTTATGAGATTTATTTTTTTGTAGTTAAAACTATTTTGGTACATAGTACAATTCAATTGGAAATATTTCTTAACTTTGAATAAATAATACTATCTTATATTTTGCTCATCTTCTGTATTATTTATCTGTTAATAATTTATTTTAAAATTTGTAGAATTTAGTGAAAAAACTACTGCTCAAAAAGATTTAATTTTCACTGTATTCTATTATTTAGAGTAATTTCAACAGAGTCTATAATAGACAAATATTAATTATTTTTTGTATAGTACTCTAAAATGTTTGATCATAATTTTATATCTATTTAGTCGTAATTTTTTATATTATGTTTCTTAGGCTATATTAAACGTTAATTAAATATTTAAATTTTTTTTGATCATTGAAAATACGTTTAAAACAAATCAAGCTTTTTTTAGAAAAAATGTGATATTTTTTGCATAGTGTGACAAAATTACTTACTAAACAGTTTAAATAAATGTAATTTGAACAATAACAACAAATAGTCTTAATCCTTTTAATTTTATATTTTATGATTATTTATTTCATTTATGTCTTATAGCTTTTTGTTCTTAGTTTCATTACATTTTTTAATTATTAAACTGATTAAGATGCATGACCAAAACTAGTAGTTACTATTTATTTCTACATTATACCATAGTTTAGTTAATTTTTATATTATTTTTTAAATTATATAGATAAATAATTTAAATGTACAATTTATATGGTTTAAGTTTTTTAGTAAATTTAAAACTTTTTTTAAATATAAAAATACTTATAATCGTTTATCAATTTGATTATAATTTATTTTACTTATACATACATAATTTATCACGTATGATATTAATCTTATTATTTTAATAAGAAATCTGTATATATTTCTTGGTTATTTTTATAAACTACTAAGTTAAAATATGAAGAAAATGTACTCAAATTGCTGTTTTTATCACTGTACTTATTATTTTAATTATAATAGTATTGATTAAACATCAATAATAAATATGTTTAAAAGTCAAAATCGATCTTAGTCACCTTGATTGTCTGTATTAATTGATTTGAATAAATTGTTGTTACTCTGTTGAGTGTAATACATTTCAAATATTTTTTGTGAATAAGTATATTGGTTAGTGCATATTATTTATTTATATACAAATTTCTTATAAATAAAAATTGATTGATATTCACATTTTATTCAAGATAATAAAAAAAAAGTGAGCAGTATTAAGCCAACATGAACAAATAGTATTCACCAAGGTGTTTACTGAATGATATCTTGTCGCTAATACGCACTTTTAGTACACTTCAAAAATAAGTGGGCTGTACATTGCCAATATGATTTAGAAGTCATGTCGCTAGTACGCACTTATGAAGTGATTGTGGAAATGTGAAATGATGATTTATTACTTAACAAAATTGAAAAATATACCAATGGCTGTAGATGCAGTGATTTCTGAGATTATAAAATAATTACTTTATTATTGAATGTGTTTCTATAATACTTTATTAGTTATATTATTTGATAATATACCTTATGAATTTTACTGTTGATAATTGAAAGGAAGGGTAATATGTTGATACTATATAAGACATGATTGTTGTAAGTTTTTCTAAAATTTTCTAATACAATAAATGAATAAAATCAATCTGATAAAATAATACTACTAAATATTTAGATTATTTATATCTTGTCACTTATATAATAAAAAGATACTATTAAAATAATACTATTTATAAAATACTAAATGTACAAAATACTAGTTTGGCTTTATTTTAATTTTAATCATTCATTAGTGTTCACATTTTTTCATAAAAATTCTCAAGATTTTTTTTTGTCAATTTTATCAATGACTTTTTTTAGTCACACGTCAATATACTTTGTACAATGGTTGAAAGAGGAACATAATATGAACAAGGTATTCTAGAAAACTTTTTTGCAAACCTATTTTTTTTTAAATTGATATATATGACCTATATGAACAATAATTGTTTATGTAGGTAATTTAAAAATTCCAAAATAAGGCTTTAATTATTAAAGTCTTTTTCTTGGTATAATAAGTACCATACTTATTATTTTTAAAGTAGCATGTAACTTTAAAATTGAGTAAAAATATATAATTAATATAAAAGAAAAGCAGATTTAGATAAAATTAAGAAGCAAAATAATGTAATTAATTTTTTTCAAATAATAAATTAGTTTTTAGTTTTGATGCGTACCTGAGAAGGTATTAACATTATATTTCTAGAATTTTTTGAATAATCTATGGATCATCATAATTTTCTTATGAGAAATACTATTTATATATCTTTTATTTAACATATTTTTTTTTTAATCTGACAATTTCCCTTTATGCAGGAGAGGTTCAAGCTTAAAAATGCATATAAAAAAAATTTTTTTTTTCAAATTGATTTCGAAAATATTCTGGAAATACTGAAACTTTTATATAAATTATATTAAAACTTACGTAATATGTTTTAATATGATAAAATACACTTTTCGAATTTTATTTTGTTTTAATAGTGAAAACAGACATCAAAGTTAAAAAAAAAATACGATTTTTATAAAAAAATTATTTTTATATATTTAACTTTATAATG
This sequence comes from Daktulosphaira vitifoliae, assembly GCF_025091365.1. Classification (NCBI taxonomy): domain Eukaryota; kingdom Metazoa; phylum Arthropoda; class Insecta; order Hemiptera; family Phylloxeridae; genus Daktulosphaira; species Daktulosphaira vitifoliae. The sequence continues at coordinate 36,199,712 of NW_026099573.1, read as the reverse complement.
TTATAACTTTTTGAAAAATGTATAGATAAATACAATTTTTTATGATAAATACTATTTATACACCTCTCATTCAATATACTTTTTATTTTAATCAGACCATTTCTCTTTAATACAGAAGTGGTTCAAAACTTAAAAAAGTAGAACTTTTTCAACTTATTTTTAATTAAAATATATGTATTGATTATTTAGGGGAAATTGAAAATTTTAATTATTAAAACTACTTAAATTAAAACACCAAAAAAGAAAAACCTTATGTATTTATAATGTGAATTACATTTTCTTATATAATAATTCTATTTTGCGATCTTTTTTTTCTGCAAATTCATCTATAATACTCTCCACAAAAGTTGGATCCTTAGCTAACTTGACAACTAAATGTTTTTCAATTGATGATGATAAAATCGAAAGCCATTCATTAGTCATAGTGTTTCTAATGAAGGTCTTATGGTCAATGAACGTTTCAATGTACTCATAGAACGTCGTTCACTAGAAGCAGTCGTAGCTGGAATTGTTAACACTAACTAACAAAGTTTGGTAATCTGAGGGTATTTTTTGTAAGTCATCTGTAAATTTCAAAAAAATATACATGCATGATAATGTTATTTAATAAATGTTATCAATTACTTTTTATTATAAAATTTATCGGTGTCGGATGACGACGATATTTTAATTCACATTTTTGTTCAAAACTTAAATTGTTAAAGTTGTTAAATAATATAAAGTCCAATATATTGTATCACAGGCAAGTCAAAGACATCGCGGAATATACGTGGCAAAGACTCAATAAATACATAAATAAATACGACGCGAGTCATTTTATTGGGGATCGCATCGTGTATTATGAATACGAACCGCAGTACGGGTTTTTGAACGAACCAATACCACATTTTGGTTCTTATTTTTCATCTTGATCAAATAGCATTACTGATATAGGAATGTCCGAGGGCGACGCAATTAATATTGTGACTAGTAAAACTCCATCCGAAACAAATGCGAGCAATACAAATACTCAGTACGAATTCAGCGATATCACTACTTATGCTGAGGAAACGCGTACTTTGAAACGTATCAAGAAAAATCGTCATTTGGATTTAATCGATTTGTAGGCGTATTATCATGAAAAAATGGATAAAAGTAATCCTACCCAATTCTACCCAATTCTCAAAACCATACAAGAAACTTAATTTTACCATAACCTTGTTAACTTACCTTTCAACTTGATTTGAGTTCACTTTAGACTGCTTATTTAATTTATAAATTGTTAATTTAACTCCAAAGATTAAATCTTATATAATTTTAAATAACATTATCAATATTGTTACTTTTTTAAAAATTAAATTAAAATTTTTGCTAACAGCTCTACATATTATGATTTAGAAACAAAATCTGAGAATTTTTTTTTGTTTCTAACCTATTTCTTTTATCAGTTACTGCTTGTCCAGCTTTAGAAAATGGCCTTTTACATGGTACCGATGTTGCTACTATGCAGAGTCTCCTTTTTACAATTTCGTATAATCTTGTGTATATTTTTTTTCTTTCAGATGATTATGATCATCAAATGCCCCTAATAACGGTCTAGTGACATCTGCGATCACAAAACACCATTTAAACGGGCGGTGTAGTCCCAGGTTTAGTTCTACGGATTTGGAACCCCATAAGTGTTAATTGTAGAGCCGGTAGCTGCATACAGTTTTAGTTCTTTATTTGTATCAGATTTAGTGGGCGGTATGACTGATATTTCAGCACCACTATCGACTAAGTAGGAGATTTTGCTTGAGATATCAGTAACAAATAGGCGGTTCGAAATTGATGTAGATTTGGCCACCGCTTCGACCAACTCGCTTCTTGATGCTTTATTAATGATTCGTTTAAATATTTATCCATCTCTATTATTGACGTTGCTGTTGAATTATTATTACCAATTATATGACTACCCGTTTTATCAAAATCTCCCCAAACTGCAGATAATGAAGAAGAAATTGGTTTGGCTGATATTAATTCGTAAGAAGCCTCCTGGCTTCTCAGCATCAGGTCCATCATGGACCCCACGACGAACGTAGACCCCGAGCGATATTCCAACTCTTCCCGCTCGCTGGCCTACGTCTCGTACCGGAAGAGCGTATGAATTGCAGAGCTCGTCGCCACGCCGGTCCGTCGAAGCAGATCCCCATACCGGGAACTTTATTTTCAGAAAGACGCCCTAACGGCCTGCATACCTCATAGTTATGCGGGTCGCCTTGGATGAGGCGGGTTCTACTCCGTGGAAAGCCGTAGGAAGTGGGAGGTAGGCCGAGGCTTTTTTTTTTTTTTTTTACGACCGGCTTAGTTGTAGGGCGCCCTGGAACTACCGTTAGGTATAACTTCAGGGCGGCCCACGCCGTCTTTAAAACTCACACTAACACGTTGTGAATCAGCCCGAAATTAATCAAGAGCTGATTCACAACGTGGTGTGGCCTCCCCCTTTCAATGCGAGGGGGGCAAAAATAACTCGCAACACATAACTTTAAACACAAAATACCTAAGGTGCCGGCCTAAATCAGCGCCTTAAGTCCTCCTGTACCGGTCGGCGCGGCTGCCTCTGTCTCAGGCGTTCAGCTTCCTCCTTCTTTTTCAAAATGGATTCGGCGAATGCCTGGACGAGCCTCCACGCCTAAAAGCTCTAAGACTAATGAGCAAGGAAGCCATACCCCTCGCCAAGTTAAATCAAGGCGGCTGGCGTATTTTCGTACTTTCTCTTTGTGCCAGTCTTTGATGTCGGTGGCCGAAACAACCTGTACATCCAAGATAACAGATTTCATGCCTCTTGTCTCATCAGTAATAGTTGCGACGTGGTCCGGCTTGAGATTACCATCCCTTAAAACGTAGAGTGGCTCACGCTCTACTTGAAACCCTTTTTTGGTAAGCGCTCCAGCTATGCGCTTCATGACATGGTCGTGTCGGAGAATCCTACCCCCATGAGTCCTTGGGTACACTTGAACGATGTGCGCAAAGGTTTCCGAAGGCGCAGCACAACCCCGGCATGACACCGGAATGTTATGCCCCCGTCCAACACCCTTGCGGCTGGGTAAGGCGTTAATCCTAATCTTGGCGTATTGCTTAAAGTCGCGGCCAGTTATACCATCTGGCCTGCGCATATACGCTGTAGATTCCCAGCTACCAGGACAGAGCTTGAGTTCAGCTCCATCCACCGAACTATGGAGTAATTCGTGATGACTAGTCATCGCTGCGATCCGATCAACACGGCGCCTTAGGGTTGCTAATACACCCGCTCCGAAGAGGCGGAATGCTTCACGCACCGCCGGTACCTGTGACTGTTCGAGCTTAGTCAACCTAGCGAACCGATTTTTAGGGACAAATCTTTTGAAGACCCCTAGGCCCCCAGATGACGTGGGGGCATGGATGTACGAGTTGGGGCACGAAGTCGGGAGATCAAGCCACTTACGAATCGCGCGTCTAGTCTCGTGACTAAGTTGTCGTAACATGCAATCGGCGAGCTTCGTGAAAGTCAGCCCGTGGACAAACTTTGGGATCACGTAGTCCCGTGCAATTGCAAGCCTCATTTGCGGTGTCATAGGGGCGGCCGTGACCGCCTCCAGAGCGCTGACAAGAGACGCACATTTGAACCCGGATAGATAATTTCCCTTAAACTCTATGCCAAGGTACCTCCAGAACTCGCCCACCTGGGTCACCGCCAATGACGAACCCTCTAAGGAGTAAGACGTGGCGGCCACTTTCAGTTTGCGATCACGCCCCGAAGGAACCAGGGTAAGAGTAGCAGACTTCGTTGGGTTTAGCCTCAAACCGGCTAATGCTAATCAAGCGGTGAACTTTTCGCAAGACATTTGCAACCCCCTAGCCGTCTCCGACACATGAATCACATCGTCCGCGAACGCTAGAGCATTCACCCGCTCGTTGCTCATTATGTAGCCAACCGCGCCTGGGATTGCTCGTAGACCGAAGTCTATCACCAGGTTGAATAAAAGCGGCGATAAAGGATCGCCCTGCCTCACGCCATTCGTTGCCCCCAATAACCGGGAGGAATTCTTGCAGACTTGAATGAAAGTCTTACTCTGTTTAAACACGCGGTCGATGTAATCGACAAAGCGAGGGTCAAGCCCAACGCCGCTCATAGCCCCAGAGATCGAACCGTGGGATACTGAATCGAACGCCTTGGATAAATCCAGAGACGCCATAGTCCCCGGCAAGACGAACGGGAGCTCGTCAGTAACGAATCGAGGAGGAAGAGATTCTCTGCAACTCCGTCCGCACATCTAAACGCCCGCTGTCTGTCATCGATTACAGACAGACCTTCAAGCCTTCTGGCTAGTATCCTATGGAAATGCCGCAGGGCTATCGACGCTATCGAAATCGGCCTATAGTTACCTGGGCATCCGGCACCCCCCTTTTTGGGAACGAAGATCGTCCGGGAATGGATAAATATGTCCGGGAGTTTTCCCGTGCCGATTAGCAAGTTGAATAAACCAGTTATAAGGGGTATGGATAATGATCTCCATAGCCGAGCCTTGAACCCATCTGGGCCCGGACTTCTGTGTGCCAAAGAGAGGGATTTAACTACCTCCCTTGGCGAAATAGGGTCAAACATACTGCGAATTCGAGTCTCTCTGTTCTCATTGAGTGCCTCAGAGGAGGTGACTGGGGCGCATTCGATAATAGGCGCCCAGTATTAAACCATCTCGTCGAACGGAGGCATTGCTGCTCCTGAATCGATCCCCGTAAGTTTACGCTCGACTACGCGTTTGTGCCCACGTTTCCATTTAGAGACATTACACCTATACTCTCTGGCCTTCGACGCTTTCCGGGTCTTTGGACTATTGTCCCTTCCAACAGGATCATATTGTGATCGACTGACTAGGCTATGAGTAGCTAATGAAAGCTTGCCGTACTCGATATACCAGAGGCTGATATCTGCGGTCGGATCAGCACCATCATCGACTAACCGCCTCGCCGCCGACAGGAGTATGTTGCTTCCATGACCCTGCACCGTGGAGAGCAATCCAACGGCTATATTGATTGGGTTAAGTGCCGAAGCACCACCGCGCCTCACCGGATTTTCATATATCCGGAGGTCACTTGCGGCTATAGGAGGTGACTCGACGGGTTTCCATTGTCGCATTTCACACCCGTTTGAGATCCGGTCTACCGCCGCCCGAGGAACTAGTGCGGCAAAGCGGCCCTCGCCTATCGGCTAGCATCATCCGCTCTCGTCGACCAATTCCGTCACACTAACCACCTCAGAACATCCCCGGACGTCCACCGCCGAGACAGCCCACCGAGAAACCCAAGGGCGATTGCTAAGATTGACCTTTTTTTGAATGTTGGGCAAATATGACACCTGTTTGTCCCAGGTCTGGCACTACTGAAAAACTGATAAAGTGAAACAGCCCCCGACGTCCATGGTAAACCACAGAGGCCGAGGGCCGAAACAATCCCAATTCGCCAGAGACGATCGCCGAGAGCCAAGGCCCTTCATTGCGGAAGCCCATACATCAATTATTGTCACGCGCTCCGACAAGGCTAACCTTTTCGGGGTGACGCATACAACGGCAAGGGAAACCGGTCATCCAAGCCAAGGCCAACAACGACCACCAGTTAAGGGGGAGAAAGGTTGACATTCAGAGCACTGGGCAGAAGTCACATCGTGTCAACACCCGTCCCGGGCCAAAGTCTTCGGCGAAGAGTTCGTCTCTGCCACTCCGCGGACCCGAGGAACGTCTGCCACTCAGGCTGTGGACAACATCCTCTAGGAGAAGGGCGATCGGCCGGTTCGACGACGCGTAGCAGCTCATGACGTCAATACCGCCAATCCTTGCCGCTACGAAACCGTCGTCGACCTCGATATCCGCGGCTCATCACATCGATCGCCGCTTTCCCAGACCAGTCCAAGTACCACCCCGGGGCGTCCTTCATCAGCCCGGCAAACGGTTCCGAGATGATGCCCACGTCGATGCGCACGACTACCGCACCAATTTCGGCCTGGCCCCTGTCTGAAGCTGGAGGGCGGAGACCAGAGCGGATTTTATGTCCCCCGGCTCCATTCACTCCTCGACGTCCAGAAGCATGATGCTGTAGGTCTTAGTCGGCCTGCTAACCCGAACGTCATGCTCCTTGAGTGCCTCCCTTAGCCTGGCGGCCAGGAGGTCTGCGTGTGAGGCCACGCCATTGACCTCCAGCAAGACCGCCCCAGCCTGGGTCCTTCGCGTGCCCGCCACTTGGACCCTCAGTGACTGAAGGTCAACAGCCGCCATCAATATTTTGATATTTTGTCGGGCCGGGCCTCGGGCGCAATTACCGCCCTCTTTTTCTTCCTACTTCTCTTCTTCCGCTTCTTCCCCCTGCTGGGTGTTGGTGTCATCAGGGTAGCAGTGGCAGGAAGAGCGCCATCCGCATTCTCCGTCCTGCGTTCGTCCACGCACGACTCTGCCACCCGCAACCTTTTGCGGCTCCGTCTGTGTCGACGAATCGACCGTCGGGAGATTCTCATCCGGTGTGCGGGTAAGCTCCAAGTCGTGCATGGAGCGCACGCTTCTTATTAGAGCCATGGCCGCAGCCGCCAATTTCGCGTAATACAGTTTAAATCTGTACCACTCCGTTGCAATATTAAGTCTTGACTACAATTAACGATGACATTTTTATGATCCACGGCAAATCCTAATAATAATCTTAGAGGTATGCATACTTCAAGTTTTTTACTGGTATTTGCAGCATCGTATTTACAAACCAGTGCATTGTAGATCCCTCAGGGGTAGAGACAGACCCTACGAGGGCTGGCCAGTACGGCATGTTGGCTGGGTTGTCCCTAGGGAAAGCAATGGTGTCGGTGATGCCCGCAGCACGCTTCATGCTCTCACACATGACGCGCAGAAACCGCGCCCTATTGAGACGATCATCGGCCCCTGACTCCATCCGGGCCATATACGCAACATAGTTCTCGACATTGTGCACATCGAACACCGCGTAACCGGTCCCTACTGCTATTTCGGCCATGTTAGTCCAGCAGCCCATTAATACGACCGGGTTGCGCCTTGCTCTAGCCCTGGTGGTCGGTCTCATATCAATGGCGGTGACGGCGTGTTCCCCTCCATAGTCTGAGAAGCTCGTCGGCTCTAGACCGGGCATGGCTTCCAACCCGCAGGCTTCAAGTATAGTATAGTTAAGTTACAACACTCCAGCCAGCATTTTCAAACCGTGTATGATCATTCGGTGAAAACGTGACGTATCCTTTTATTGTAGACATTATTCCAGGCATACGCGATCTATCTATTTCTATTGAGTTTAATAAATATCTTTTTTAAGTGAAGCAGTGAGCATATTTTGTCTTCATACTCTCCATAAGGCTAGTGACACAGACAAAATCCCTGACGAAGAGACGTAGGACCAAAATCAACCGGTAAGTAGTCGTCTGGATTCTTAAGGGTCCAGTTATCTTCGTCAACAACCGCTCCAGGTAACGAGTTGCATAGACAAGTATTCTAATAGATAGGCCACTGCCGTGTTAATCATTCAGGTATTGACTGATTATTGCACAATTTTTAAAATATACTGACCTTTACTGCTGTAGTTCTTCACACAACTGTCACGGCCCGCGTCGATTCGTTATAAACGATGCCATGCGACTTGTGCCACCTTTATTAGCCGTCGCCCTACTATGAGTATTTGACTGACCAACACCGCGTGTTATACGCTACGGTGCAAATTCCAGCAAATGCCGCACGGCCGACAATGACCCGCTGCAAATGGTGCGGGAGTCTTTCTCCCGTTGTGAAAGCGACAACGTCGACCAACCGATCCGCACCCGTGCACCGTCGCCTACAACGCTGCTAACCTTTTGTCGCCCAAGGATCACGACGGACATCGCGTCGTCGACGCCAGCGAAAGTGCCGCGATATTATGCGAAGATTATTATTATTGTGTTTATCTTTTCGGTTTGTTTTATTTTTTTGTTAAAATAATCTGTTGTCGCTCATTTAATAAATGACCCACGGGTCTTTACCCTCATAACCAGTGTCGACCACATTTTTGCGACGTAAGTCGTGTCACAACATTTATACGCATTTCTAGACATTATGAAATAATGAAAAAATAAATAAAAATATAAAAAGTATTAATTATTATTTTAACTGTAATTGTCTAAGATTTAATAAAAAGTGGCATGTCTATGCGATGAAAGTAAATTGAAAAAAAACCGTTTTGATCAACCGATGGTCGTTACTACAATAGCGTAGCTAATGGTTGGTGTCATAAACTCCATTGCCCGAACGAGCCATATGCAGTTACCTGCCTCTGATGAGTTGTTCCTGAAGTAATATTCGCGATGTAGACGTTCAATGATGCCAGGGTCAGACAGAAAGTTGAAAATCTTAGGAAGATTAGAAAAAGTAACAAATAGTGGAAGTTTCCACAGATGTTCTGGGATTACAGAAATGTAATCGATGTTATTATTTTTAAATCGACCAAAAGTCTCGATAATATAAGTTAGAACTTTGAAATTATTGAGATGGATCTTAATGACGTTCCTTTCCTCATCAGGAATGTGAACGTGTAAAGACTGATCTACCGGGTAGAAGGAGGTATCCTTCTGCACTGACTTGGCGCTATAATTGTAGCTGCGCAAATGAAGCACGATACAACGAATATATGGAACATTTAGCATGTGTGAAAGCATCTTGAAACTTTTACTGCAGTTCTCTGACTGCCAGTCCAAGACCAATGGTGGAATAACTTGCTCGTTTGGAAACGGATGAGACGTAAAAGCGATAGCGGTTTTCAGATTCAAATTAGACAAGTCAACGCCTTCGAGCTTAGAACCAAACTTCTTAGATTGCCTATTACGATACTCCATCTCAACTTTGCTACCGACTCGACGTCGGAATTCCTCGTCATTCCTAGCCCTAAAGGTTCCAGGTTTTGTCAATGATTTAGTCAATAGATTCACAATTTAGTGATGTATGGTTTCTTTCATGGCTAATGATATTTATCCTGTGCAAACTTTAAAGGAAACTTCAAGTCATAATTTTATTTCTTTTGAGGCTAATCCAATTGAAAGATGTGTACAAAATAGTAATTTGGAGTTTGTAGATATCAATATTAATTCTGAAAATTGTGATAAACTAAATATTGCTGAAAAAGAACTGTAAATTATCAATTATTCATTTTAAATAAGATACTATTTTTTTAAATTTGAAATATTTATTTAGTGAGTCTGATCCGTTTGATAATTTTATTAGAAGTAATAATAAAATGAATGCTGATGTTAAAGATATTGCCAACTCTCAAAACCATTTAATAAGTAAGAAATTTTTAAAATTCTTGTATTTTATACTTTTTATTTTTTATTTATATAATAACATTTTTTAAAATTATATAGTGATTATAAATTTAATGAGTTATAGGTCAACTATGGTAAATTTCTCAATTTGTCATAAATTATGGAGTCCAATATTTATAATCAAACATTAAGAGAGTATAAATTTATTATATATTGTTTCTTGTATCAAACCTTTTTCCATTTACTTTTGACTACTTTTTTTTGGTGGTGGTTGCTTATGTATTCCTTCCTCTTCTACTTTATCTTAACGTCTGTTATTTATTTTTATTTTATTTAAAACCTAACTTCAAAAATAATTGCTTGCGTTGCATATTTGTAAATTTTTTAGGTTATATAAAACTTCGCATAAACAATTCTCATTTTCCTAGTCTATTCATTTATATCCTTGTAAATCCAAAAATAAAAAAAAATAGCTTATGAAATATTTGCCTTAATATTTTAATTAAGAACAATCTTCATTTGCTTACTCATTACTGTCGTACGTCGGTAGTGCCCCAACGTAGACACAAAAGTTTAACACAAATTTATTAATGTTTTATATATATATATATATTTACGACGAGTTCGTCGTTCGAGCTCTTCTCGAGTCCTCCCGTTGGATAAACTGATCAGCCCCAATCTCTCTAATTAGTGGACTACTAAAGGGGTAGAGTTTAGATCCGTCAGCACAGTCTATCTCAAAAGTAACAGACTGAAGGGTGGCTCCTTGTCAGCCACCAGCACAACTACCTTTTTACTATACCCACTAAAGGACGGTTAAGGGGACCCGGTGGTCTAGCGGCCTAAAATTTAGCCTATTTTTAAAAATTTTTTTTGATATGACAGAAATGACTAAGGGTTTTAAATTTTTTTAGGCTTATTTTATTACTTATTAACAATACAAAAATGATGGTAAACACAAAAAAATTTTTTTTTTTAAATTCCAATACTGGCGCTGAAGTTCCCCTCTCAAAAAAAAAGGACCTGGCTGCTAAAGGAGGTTTTATCTCTCCCTTTGATCTGAAATTAAAAAATAAGACGGATTTTTAATCAGTATAAGTATAGTTATGGCGGGGACTAGAATAAAAAAAAAAAAAAANTTATGGGGGGGACTAGAATAAAAAAAAAAAAATTTGACAAAATGGCGCGTAATTCAAAGTACGAGTCTGAAAACGACTCTTTTTTTGCAATGTTTTTTTAATAAAAAAAATAGAAATACTCAACAGAAAATATTTTTCCTAGTTCCGGCGAGAGCCAGTACTATTTAGAATGACCTGTTAAAATTTCAGACGAATCGGTCGAACCGTTTTTTTTTTTAGCTTCAGTAGACCAAAAAAAGTAGTTTCGAGATAAACGCGTTTAAAGTTTTAAGTAACTATATTCTCAAAAAATTGTATTGAAATATGCACTTACGATTAATCGGCGATCCCAGCACCATAAAGGATTCCCTCTGTTCTCTCATAGTCTTCATTTTCTTGACTCTTGGATTTTTTACGAGCAGTTCTTGCCTGTTTGGAGTCACTTGTGCTTTGACGATCAGCCTTATAGATTCTTCGCTTATCACGATCTCGGGCTAGTTGATCGGCGTATGGGCCGATTTTAATACCCATTACGTCCATAATCTTTAAAATAGCTTTAAAACCTTCGTTAAATGTACAAGCAGCACAACATGCAGCGATGTCCACAATTTTTTTTCCAGAAAATTGATGCTTCGGTGCAAGTTGCCAGACGCAAGAGTTGAAGCTTTCATTGTTATTTTGAGTGTTATTTCCGAGACATCTTTCTAACAGGCTTTCATCCGTTAAGCTCTCGTAAACTGGCTTTAAAATAGCTTGAGCATCATCATCCAGAGCAGGGGAATGCTCATAGCTGTCCAAAGTACCCGCAGCTTCACTTTTACGCCATTTACACCAAGACTCAGGACCTATTGGACAATAAGAGTGTTGCGGATTTTCGTTTGTTGAAATATTGTGATAATACTCCGCTAAAACTTCTTTTTTCATATCTTCAAGAGAATCAGGGTGACGACGAATTGCTAAACCGTAAAATATAGAAAGTTCCTGTAATAATTTATTTGTTAATTTTTTCGTTTTGACAGCATCTTTACCGACAGAATTTTTTCGAGTTTTCTTGGGTTTTGCATCTTCACCAGCGTTCTCATCTTTACTAGCTGCTTTCGACATTTGTAATTTCGCTTTTTTCAATTGTTCATATTTTTTTTTAGCTTCGAGTCCACGTTTATACAAACGTTTTTTAACATGTAAGGCACACTCTTTCTTTTGAACAGTAAAGTCATCACCGTAGGGCTTTATTTCCAATAAAGATTTATACGTCTTGGTGTCGCCGTCTCCAATGTAATTAGCATACTTGACGCCATACAATTCCTCCGATCTTTGAAATATTTCTACTATACCGTCGACCTCCATTTTTCCTGAATTTTGCTCATGATTAGCATCGCAATCATCTTTATGATCCTCATACCACAGCGCATATTCATCAGTGTTATTTTTTCCGACCCAATTTGAACATCCTTGACAAATCTTGCTTTTAACTACAACATCCAGAATTTTATTTGAATACTTTCCAATGATTGATACTAATCCGAGAAGAGAAGAAAAACCACGTTTTGCCCATGAACCATCGCCAGATATAGAAAGTTCATTAGCTGGATGTCCTTGCTCTTCATTCATTTTTATTTCTTCAGAGACGGCTTTTCCGAAAACAATTTTGGTAACGGCTTTTCTGCAGCAATTTTTATGTTATTTACTATACTATAATAAGTACTGTTACAGAGGCCGTGTCCTAAATCCATCAATCCGCAAAAATTGTAATTCCTTGGAAACCAACTCCGAGCATCCTCATAGCAAAAACAAGCCTGCGATTGATCTCAAATGCCTTATCGATGAACGGCGAAGATGGAATTAAGCTTTCTTTGCACTGACATTGGACAGAAAGCTTGAACCCTAAACCACGTTGCGAATTTTTGCTAAAAACGATATCACCATTGCAGTCCTTACACTTAACTATCTGCTGTAATGTTAGAAAAACAGTGGTGAATTGAATTATACAATAATTCATGCCTGGATCCATGTTATATTCTAATTCCTCAGCGGTTTTGATTTTTTTAGCTGAAGTGCTTGTATAATTAGTATCATTCTCACTTGTATAACGATTACCTTTAAAATATCTTTTTTTGCCTTTTTGTCCAGGTCTTCTGCTACTAGTTTGGCCCTGCTTACGATCCATTGGTTTTATAAAATTATTTCACTCGATATCACTATAAAATAATTATTATTGATGTTATTATAAAATTATTTCTGTAATATTATTACACTCGACGTTGCTGTCGCTGAGGAACACGTTAAACTAACTGAACAACTCTTAAAACTAAAATATTTCCCGTTAAATTCATACAATAATCTAAGTCAGGTATACGGACCCGAGCAGCTGCAATTAGCGAACAATGGAGCCCAACTCACCGATCGTCTACCTGACATTGTAATGGGTTTTAAATATAGAAATACTCGGAATTTTGTCACCAAATTTTAACAGTATATTTTTGAAATACTATACTTTCGAAATATGTAAAAAAAAAAAATCGATTTTTCGAAAATTCTAGACCACCGGGTCCCCTTAAGCCCAAAGACTAGCCAGCTCGTACACTAATTATTAAGATTGACTAAAGGACCAGTAGTCCAACCTTGACTTTAGCTGCACACATACACACACAAATTCTAAGAGCACGATGAATATAAAATATTTGCTCTAAGTCCAGGTTTTAAAATAGCTATTTTATTTAAGAAACGTATCAAACACAAAGTCAAAAAGTAATATCAAAAATGTAACATAAAACAAAATCGTACAAAGACACTCGCGTACCCGTAACTCGACGTTTCTTCGACAAAAAACGTCCAGTCTCGTCTCAACCATTCACGTCTCCCATCCTTTTCATGTTTCCCTTTTATATTCTTTTTCCCACCATTATTAATTTGCTTACCCTGCGTTTTCCTTCTATATGACACCACTGTATTGCTTGAGAATTTTAAAATTGCTTACTATTGCCTTAAACCCCGTATTATACTAAAATCGACGTTATTCCGCTATTTACTACATTACAAAATAATTTGCTTTGTTTAATAGTGTATGTTTAATTGATTTTAATTTGTATTAGTTATGTGAGGTACTTACAATTATACCATGTCCCCACTGTGCCGGAACACAACTGGTTTTTTTTTAATAGCAATTAGTTGAAATAGTAGCAATGGGTTTACTTCAAATATATCATTATTAATTTCAACAATAGCAGTGGTTGAAGTTCCCCTTCAAACAATTAATGGAATTCGGATTCATGAAATCGTGAGGTCAGGTCTCGTGATAGGAGCTCTTTTCGTCTCCTCTACTTTCCCCATTCCATCATTCCTTTTCGCTGTACTGAACCCCACTGGTTCGCCCGTGCGTACGGGTAACTCACGTTCCAATACTGCCTGTTTAACTTCCCCGATTGCCTCTAGTATGCTGTCAAGTTTCTCTTCCATACCAATTGACTCCCCATTGCCTCCTTGTATTACCGTCCTGTCTAACCTCTCCGTTATTTTCCGTTGCCATGTCCCTCTAGTCCTTTCAGCAAGGTCTTTGACTTCCTTAACCTTTTTAAAAATTCTGTCAGCGTGTCCCCGATTAAAGTCTTCACCGTAGTATGTACAATCCTATAAACCGGCGATTTCAGGAATGTTGCAAGCTGATCTATTCTTCTCCCGAGTCTAGCTAACTCCTCATTAGTGGACTTTTCCAGGTCTTCCAACAGCTTGAAGGTATACTCCAACGTTTCGTTGTCAAGACTGTCCGCAGATCTAATCCTCTCTCTGGTAGCTCCTTTAGCTTCTCGATAAGGGTCCCTTGTTCCTGAGGTAATACATCTTGTCCCTCCTGTACCTGGAGTGCCGAAGCCACACTACTTCCGGCAGTCAGAGAATCCGAAGCATCCCCAACACCGTAGTAGTCTGCACAATACGGTTATCCATATGCACCAGTGCTACCAATTTCACAGCATACGGTTGTTATTCTGATGACGTCAGGACCGAAGGGAAAAAAAAAAGGAACTCCTCGCCCGATTACTCGGACGAGGGGATTCAGGATTGAAATGGGGAGGAGAAGGGGAGTCCGCAAGGAACTCGTCCACGGCGTGTCCCAAGTCGTCCTTGACTTCCATGGGGGCCGGTCCAGCTGCGGTGGTCGTTACGGTGGAGCTGGTGGTCCGGACTATCTCCGAGAGAGGTGGCAGACGGGTCCTTGAGCCGGCATCGAGGGCGCCGGTACGGCTGGCGGGTGGATAGCCGCCTCTCTCTCCCAGTCCTTCCTTTCCTTGAAGGCCCTGTTGATGCGTTCCCTCCGACGTACGTCGGAGGGAGTAAGCTTCCTGTACCCTGGGTGTGCCGGTGGCGGCCGGGTGGCCGAGCCTGTCCCGGAGGACGTGCTCGCCACGTCGGCCGCTCTGTCCCGGGCGTAGGGCGCCGGTCGCTGCACCGCCGCGCTAGCGGTAACCGGGTGCTGTGTAGGAGAGGCACCACCCTCACCCGGCACAGTGGCGAATAGCCCTTCGGGTTTCGCGAAGGGAAGCCGCACGGCCGTCCCTCATTCCCCGGGTGTAGAAAGCGTTCGCGATCGGGTCCCTAAGGATCTGGTGCAACGGTGCGCTCCGGGCCGCCTCGACTGTCGCATGGATCGCCGGGACGTTGGCCAGCGGGACGTCGAGCGCCTCTTCCAACCGGCGGAGGAGGTCGCGCACCAGGCCGTCACGCTCGCCACATTTTTGACAGGACATGCTAAAAATAAAACAGCCCATTAGCACTACTCGTACTCGGGCCGTAAATTGTAATTCATGAAACAATTTTAATTTTAAAAATGATACGTGAAGTTTGCGTGTGGGATTTTGATCTGTCAGGAACACCCCTTTGTCTACTTTTTCCGCTAGTCTGACAGGGCCCCACCACTTCGGCGCGAAGCCTGCACAAAATTTATTTTGTTTATTAGATAAGTGGTGTGCCTTATAATTAGAGTTAGGATGTTGATGACTTTTGCATTTTTTTTCCTTTTATTCTGTGCAATGCTATCCTAGCTAACAATTTGTTTCATGCTCTCCTAATGCAGAATATTCTAATTTTATTTTGCATTTTTTTGCATTTTTAGTTATAAATGCATTTTTTTTGTTTTTTAACGACATTTTTCAACATTTTTAAGTCATCTTTTCATCTTTTAGGACATTTTTTGTACTTTTTATACAATGTGGGGCATTTTTTACAAATTATAGATTTTAGGGCAAATGTTACACACGAGTTTGGAAACAAATTTAATTTATTTAAAATCTACCTTTGGATTTGGACTATTAATAAAAAATAATTTAGATATTATTATTGTGGGGTTTTTGTTGTGATTACATTTATCGCGTTCCGATAAGATTTACTCTTTGAGTGTTGTATATTGATGAAACAAGTGTTCTTTCAGACATACGCCGATACACGCTTATCGAGTATTATATTTATAAATAGTATGGAATAAATCCGATAAACAAGATTAAATTGACATAGACCTATTGATTGACGTGCTTATAATTGCAGTAAAAGGAACTATTGTCAGTCGTGTTTCGGCATTCACCGTCATCATTTAATCGATAATTTTCAAATTTTAAACATGCGGAAAGCAAAATTGGCTGTAAGTATCTGCCTACACAGTTATGTTGATGAATATGGGAAAGATATTTTTTCTAGTGATGGTGAAGTGTTATTTTGTAAAGTGTGTAGTGTTAAAGTCTCAGCATTGAAATGATTTACTGTAGAACAACACATGAATTGAGAAAAACATATTCGGGGAGTTAAGCGACAAAAAAAAAGCGAAAAACCAAAAACTCAATTATTGCTGACTGATACAAGTATTACATCAAAAAAATCGTCATTTAATTTGGAACTATGTCAAACATTATTATTAGCTAATATTCCGCTTAATAAATTAAACAACGAACATTTTAGAAAAATATATTAAAGTTGATATCCCAGATGAGTCAACTTTACGTAAGAATTATGTTGAATTATGTTACAATGATACAATGCAAAAAATTCGAGACTACGTTGGAAATAAAAAAATTTGGGTCAGCATGGACGAAACAACAGATGTTGAAGGGCGATACGTGGTAAATATCATTATTGGGACTTTGGAATTAGAAAATGCTGGAAAAATATTTTTGCTGCATACTGACGTTTTGGAAAAAGCAAATAATTCAACAATCGCCAAAATGTTTGATAAATCTATGTTTATACTTATGGTCTCTTGGAATTAAACATGACAACGTTTTACTTTTTTTATCTGACGCAGCTCCATGGCACATGCGGTTCATAGAGTGGCTGAAGAAATTAGGACAAATTTTCAAGATATAAATAAACTTATATCAAGTGTTAAAAAAGTATTTCTGAATGCGCCATATCGAGTACAAATTTTTAAAACTATTGCTCCCGGAATTCCTCTGCCACCTGAACCCGTACTCGCGCGTTGGGGAACATGGATAAGTGCAGCAAATTATTATTGTGAGCATTTGTCTGATATAAAAAAAGTAATTCTGGAATTAGACAAAAATGATTTAGTCGCAATTAAAGACGCATTAGAACAACTGTTAAACCCAAATTTGGAAACAAATTTAATTTATTTAAAATCTAACTTTGGATTTATACCTTCGGAAATAACTTAGTTAGAGACGTCTGGAATGTTATTATCAGAGTCAATTAAATGCATAAAAAAAATTGAGTCTTTAATCCTAAAAGCTCCAAATAAAATCGGACAAACAATAGCAACCAAAATGGAGAATGTAATTTTGAAGAATAATGGATTTAAAATTGTAACTAACATCTCTGAAATGCTAGATGGCAAAGGCGCAAGAGGAGAAGATATTCAAGAAGATTTTGTTAGAGGTGTATACTTCAGTGCCGAGCACTCTAAAATAGAAATAATGTAGGCGACACAACAAATTGGGTTTAGTTTTTAATAATGCGTCGAGCCGTTTATTAAGCAAAAGTTATAACAGAAAAAAACAAACGTAACAGAAAATGCCACTGATACAAGATTTTTACAGTGTGAACATAAATGTTGAAGGTTTCGACTCGTGTGTTTCGAGAATCGGACGTTCGGTGGTGTCACGAAGATGACTGACTGGACGTATTATTGCGGCGGGGTATTCGACGCTAGGCATTTGTTGGACTTTACACCACGACGATAACGCGTGTGTGTAACGGTCCGGTTTACAGTGAAGCGGTGGCTGAGAAGGAGCTGATACTACAGCGGGGTGTCAACGTGTGACAACGCCGTGGCCGTGTCAATTTAACTACTGATGACATGACCTACTTCAAGTATGCACCCATAACGTCCATTGATGTCGAGAGAAGTTTTTCATCGTACAAATATTTATTAACTGATCGACGTCGTCGTCTTTTGTTTGATAACATCAGACACATATTAATTGTGTAAAATTAAAACTATATTAAAAATATTATTAATTTAAAAAAACTAAAAAATATTAAAAATATTAAACTCAAAAGCCACAAAAAAATTAATGAAAAGTCGCGGATACGTATTTCGGAAACAATGTTACCATTATCAACGCTAAACACATACTGACACCCCGACTAGAAAAAACTCCCTTATATACCCCTAGTGACCTTATCACCTAGTGACGTTATCACTAAGTAATATTATCACATTTTGCCAGTTTACACAAGTTTAATAATGAATTTTTCAGTGGGCCAAGATCCCAATTAATTAAATTGTTTTTATTTTTAAACATTTCTATTGCTTCTCTGATATTAAGTTCTTTGTAATTATTTACGTTTTTAATTAGTTTTATGGTTTTAATAGAGTGATTATGTGTCAATAAATNTAATATAGTTTTAATTTTACTTAATTAACTAGCCACAAGTGATCAATTTTTATTATACATATTAATTGTACAGTGCAACAATGCAATATGAATATTATTATAACATCAACATCCTACCACTAATAATGAAAATATTTTTAATATAATTTTTTTTTATTTATATTGAATAAATTGATATTTTTTTTTATTGAAATTTATTTATAAATTATTTAAATGCTTCTACTATTACACCCCTTATTATACCCATATCTCTACTAAAAAATATTATTTATAAATAAGTTTTTTCACTTACTTAATTAGTATTTTAGATAATTTTTAAGGTCATTTTTTGAAGTTTTTAGGGCTTTTTTGCATTTTTTTTTAGGGCATTTTTGTGTATTTTTTAGGTCATCAACATCCCAACTCTACTTATAATACACCACGTCTCCGACCGTAAAAGGTTTTACTAAGTGTTTCGTTGGAACGTTATCTATAATTTTGCCGGCTGTTGTTTGGGTGATGGGCGGCTATTGTTTACATTGTCGGCAGTCGCCGTGTTTACATGTACGACCGCCCAGTCACCAGGTCGTTTCGCCTCTCGGCCGAGAACGAGTACGGAAGGCAGATAACCAGTTTTTTCATTACGATGATTACGCAACGCAAATAGTATCGACGGTATTTTAGTGTGCTATGGTCACTCTCTACTAGAAGGGCGCGGAGACCTTTTTTTAGCTCCTGATTTTTCCGTTCTACCGGATTTGCGCGCGGATGATAAATAGGTGTGGTCCAGGCTATCGCCCCCCATCTATTTATCGCGTTAATCATTTCGTTAGAAACCAGAATCCGTCCGTTGTCGCAAAGCAATACGCGAGGGTACCCAAAACGTGAGAAAAATTCGCGTTTGAGTGTGTCTACAATCGTCTTTGTAGTCGCTGCGCCTATCGGGTACGCTTCGGTCCAGCGACTGAAACAGTCAGTTGCTACTAACAGGTTCGTTTTTCCCCTTGATGTTCTGGGGTACTCACCCATTAAGTCTATACTAATGACCTCCCACGGTTGTCTTGGTTTGCGCTAAGTTAGAGGATCATTCGGACGCCTATTTAGGGCCTTTGTACACGCGCAAACATCACACGATTTTACGTACTCGCGTACTATATTTTTCAGGCCCTTCCAATAGAAGCGTTGTTTGATCGCTCGGTAGGTTTCTTTCCATCCTGGGTGACACGCCAGCGCATCGTCGTGGTATCGCCAGATCACACGCTGTGATTTGGCTACTGGTATTACGGCTGGTGTGTCTACGCCCATACGAATGCGTATAAGTCCGTCTAACATGAAATATTCGTTGTTGTTCTTGCTGGACTCCTTATCGTTTTTTCTGGCGTTCCCCTTGAGCAATTGTTTCATGACGGATGAAAGAAACGGATCGTAGTTTTGCCACTCTTGTATTTCCTCCCTCCCCCGTAAACGGCCGTTTATCTGACGCGCCGTTTGTTTCGGTTAAGGCAAAAACATTGATTCTGCGTTTCTGAAAGTTTCTTACTGGCGTAGGATATGATTCTTCTCTCTCTCGGTTCATCTCCGTGTTGAAAGAGTATTGCTCCCACGCCCATTTCACTCGCATCGGTTTGAAGGCAGAAAGTTTTCACGTAGTCAGGAGGACTCAGTCGTGGGGACTCACACAGGGCCTTTTTTTACCTATTCAAAAGCCCTTTGATGGTCTTCCGTTCACAACCATTTCGTCCCCCTTTTTAGTAGATTTGTCAGCGTCGCTATTGTTTCGGCGTAGTTGTCGACGAATTGACAATACCAATTAAATATACCGAGACATCTACGTAGGTCCCTGATATTCCGTGGGACCGATAGGACGCGGATGGACTCGAGTTTTTCGGGCTGCTTGTCTATGCCCTCACCGTGTACAATATGGCCCAAAAAGGAAATTTCGGAAAACCCTATTTTACACTTTTTTGTGTGACATGTCAGCCCGTGTCGCTCTAATCGTTCTAGAACNGTGTCAGTCCGTGTCGCTCTAACCGTTCTAGAATTTTGCCTAAATGTTCTAAATGCTTTTCTAAACTACTTGAATAAATGATTATGTCGTCCAAGTAAACTTGGACAAAATCATCTAGATATCCTCTAAGTACTTTTATTCATAAGTCTTACAAAAGTCATAGGCGAATTTTTGTTTCCAAACGGTAGTACACGAAATTGAAATAAGCCCCTTTTTGTTCTAAATGCCGTAAACTTACGGGCTTTTTGATTTAAAGAGCATTGCCAATAACCCGACTTTAAGTCGAGAGTCGTGTACATTTTTGCCCCTCTCATGTTCCTAACCATGTCGTTTAGATTAGGCATGGGGTACGCGTCCGAAACGGTTACTTCGTTTAGTCGTCGGTAATCTATACATAAACGAAAAGTCCCGTCCTTCTTCTTGGCCAGCACTATCGGTGCTGACCACGGCGATACACTCGGTTCTATTAGCCCCTGCGCCTCCATGTCGTTTACCATATCGTCAATAACCTCCTGCTTGTGCAGAGGGTAGGGGTACGGTTTTAGTGCGATAGGAGTCGGGTCTTTCAATAGAATATCGTGCTCGATTAATTTTGTGCGACCCACCGTGTCGTTAAAGACCGCTGCGTAATTACATATCGTCTGTGTTAATAACGCGCGCGTTCGTGGGTCGCCGGTTATATCTAACTGCGTCAGATCTGGTTTGCGGATCGTGTGTCGTGCGCCCGATTTCCAACAAGCGGTTGTACGTTTCCTATTGCCTAAGTGTATTGTTCCTGCTGAGTAGTCCCAGGCGACTTTCTGATCAATCAGAAAATCATGGCCAAGTAACACGTCGCAATATAGGTCGTCTAAAATAACCGCTGAAAAACGCACTTCTAAATCCGCGATTTTGGCGGTAAACGTGGCGGTAACGTTCGTCATGGCGGTGTGTCCGTCCGCTAGTCTAACCGCGTCGGTGTATCCTTTATAAACAGTTCCGTATTTATAAGCAATTACCGATTTTACATATGATTTATGTGCCTGCGAGTCGAGTAGGGCTGTGACGAAGCCAGTTTCGAATTCTAGCTGGACTGCTGGAGTAGTAATTCTACGCGGGCATTTTCGTTGGCCATTACTCGGGTGGTTTACGGTTCGAACGGGGGGCAGCTGGTTCTTAACCGCGACGTCGGTTTGCCCACCGACAGTGTTAACTGCCATTAGTGGACTAGCCGGATCGACTGACACCCCCTCCCCCACTGTGCCCGAAAAAATTTCGAACACCTGACTCGCGCTTTGTTCGTTCGTGTCGGCAGCGTGTTCGAACTCCGATACCCTGATTACATCCGAATTTACCGCGGCGTCCCCTTCATTCCGATAAGAGGGGTGCGGTGCCGAAAAAGTGCCAAGATCGTTGGCGGTATGTAAATCGTAAGGGCCGTTAGATTCGGTGTTCTGCGCGACGGTCGTGATGCGTAATATGTTTTCACCAGATAAAAATTTCGAAGCGGCAGGGCGCGTTTTAAACGAAACGTCGTCTAAAACACTGCGCCCTGTTTGGATCTGTTGTAGGCTGGAGGGGCGGACTAATTCCCTCCTAGCCGATTGCCGTTTCCCGATACCGACGGTCTGTTTGGGCACTGGCGGTGCCAGTGTCGCTCGCCGCAATATCGGCACGGGGTAGGCGGTGCGTCCGCGTGTGCNAAGGCGGTGCGTCCGCATTTGCATAACCCGCTTGCTGTCGGGTCGCTGGTTGCGCGGTATGCCGCGGATGCAGATCGGCTGGCTGTCGGGACGCTGGCGGAGCGTACCGAGGAGCCGCGGTTTTGTCTACGTCGTGCGCTATCTCACGTAGATCGGCGAAAGACGCTGGGTGCATTAACCGTATCATAGCGCGGTAATCGTCCCGTAAAAGCCCCGTTAACTGTCGCACAAGTTGTTGTTCTGGTAAACCACAAC
The DNA here is from genome assembly GCF_025091365.1 of Daktulosphaira vitifoliae. Lineage (NCBI taxonomy): Eukaryota > Metazoa > Arthropoda > Insecta > Hemiptera > Phylloxeridae > Daktulosphaira > Daktulosphaira vitifoliae. Next base: position 36,177,546 of record NW_026099573.1, on the reverse strand, counting down.
GTACNTGCACAAGTTGTTATTCTGGTAACCCACAACGTACTCGCGCGGCCAAACGTTGCTTATGAATAATAAATTCGGTTGGCGTTTGTCGCGTCGTTTTTAAGTCCGTCTCGAGCGCCGTCCGGATATCGATATTGTTGAACTCCTCGAGTAATTCGGACCTAAATTCCGCCCATATGCCAAAAGTTGTTTAATTTTATGGCTCGCCACCAATCACCTGCCCTGTCATTCAGAAACGGGACGACGATATTTACCTACGTAGTTGGGTGTATACCGCCCTGACAGAGTAGATCCTCCGCTCTGTCTAGAAACTCCCGTGGGTCCTCTTCGTTTTTCCCGTAATATTCAGGTAAGCAGGCGCGTACGGTGCGTAGATCGTGGTAAGGTACCAATACAGACCGCGAGCTGTGGGTAGACGACAAATCATTAAAAGACCGACGACCGTCGGTTGTGTTTAATTGCCCCTCCCGTGGTTGGCGCGTAAACGAAAAATCGGTCGGCTCGTTCTCATATGTATGAGTGCGCGGAATATGTTCGTCTTGCCAACCCGTGCTACACATCCGTGGTAGCGATGCGCGCGACGCTTGTCCGTACGACCGTCTCATGTTACGGGCTTCTTGCGCTTCGATGTCCGCGAGGCGCTCGTGTAGTGTTACGTCGTGTCGCGTCGGGTCCGTCGCCCCCGATGGACCGAATGTAACGCGATGCGCGTCCGATCGTCGACTATCGTTTCGTTCGACGTTAACTTGACGAATAGTCGGTTGCGCATCAACGTGTGGGGACGGCAGCATATTTTGACTGGTTCGCTCCAGCATGTTTGAAATCTGTCGCTGTTCCATTGACATACGCGAGAGCGACCTTTCTAGTTCAGTCATCCGTGCCTCGATCCGCGCGTTATTCGAAATGTCGCGAATATTCTGTCGGATCGCCCCGACTTGTTCTGCCGCGTGCGCTATCGAGCGGGCAACGTATACGTCCTCAACGTACGGCGCGCCTAGTTGACCGCTTGCGCGCGTAATTTCCCCCGGTTGTTCGACATCAGACTCGTCGTCTGATGTGTGTAGCGCGAGGTTCACCGGATGTTCCTCCGGTAAAGGTGCTACGCCGGGCCGCTGATAGTTCGCGTCGAGTTCGCGGGTACGGTCCGTGGAGTTGTCTAAAACCCCCACTTCGGGTTCGCAGACCGGAATTTCGCTATTGAGCGGCGTACGGGGCGGTAAAATTTCAGTAGCTGGGTCCCTCCCTTCGCTACGTATGTTTTCTTCTAGCATAACTAGCATGTTGGGTTTCGTCGCGTAGCATGGTAGCTGTCTAAAAGCGCATTCGCGACGTAATTCAGCGCAATTCATTTGTGCTAACGTTTTCCCAGACATATTGACCATGAATATTATGTTTGTTTAAAAATTAAATAATCAAACCTATGTTACTATAAAAGCGGAGATAAACAATATCTCCGTGTACGGTCAAATTTACTAGTGCTGTAGAAAACAAGTGTTATTATTATTGCTATTGTTGTAATAATGACCGCGATAAAATGGTCCGGGGCCGCCGTATATGATATGGCAGCGAGTAAACAATAATAATGTTTACCTGGGAATCGACCGCTTTGATAAGGTCAGACGAAAATATACGATTTTTATCTACCAAAAGACTGTAACTATCGGCTGGAAATTCTCTTCTTGTCGATATCAATAAGGTTTTTATAATAAACTGTAACCAACAGTTTTAAACGACAATACTTACGGCGGATTCTATTAGATAAACTGCTCTAACTTTATTTTTATCAAAGAAAATTTTCCCAGAGCCCAGGCTAAATCTAATCCCGCTAACACGTAACTGTTAATAACCCAGGTAAAAATTCACTGCTGTTGTTACCAGTGAAATCCGTTCAAATAACTATATGAACTAACAAATTTGTAAGGGAGAATTCACCGTTTCAAGTTAAAACTGAAATCTAATATAATTAGAAATAAAACTTAATCGGCTCAAAGCCTCTTACTTTAACTTCTCGGCCGGTTTTGATTCCTTTTACGGGGAGCCACTTGACGTAATCCAGAGTCCGGTCGGCACGAGTTCACTTAATTTCTTTTTCTCCGCACAATATATATATATTATATATTCACCTATATAGGTGAGCTAAGTTAATACCGTAATAGACACGAATACGTTTCAAAAAAGAAGAGGAGGAGAACAAAACACAAGAAAAGTACAACAATAGAGCAAACGCCACAACCAGTCGAAGTCTACGTCGGAAAACAAAAACAGAAAAATACACCAGTTGAGGTGTACGTCAAAAACGGAACAGAACACAATATCCGTAATCTATATTCGGCGGCGGCCTTATCTCAGTGTCAAGGGCGGGGAGACAACCGATTGTCATATTAATAGCTGGACGGCTGATATCG
>NW_026099573.1:36158077-36175041 GCF_025091365.1 Daktulosphaira vitifoliae | reverse complement strand
GACTTTAAAATTTTTTTGAAATTCAAACTGTCTTTATGTGTAAACATGTTGTTTTTCTTAATATTTTTTTTTATATATTCTCTTAGTCGGTAAGAAAAACTAAATCGATTAAAAAAAAAAAAAATTTGTAAAAACTCNGATTAAAAAAAAAAAAAATTTGTAAAAACTCGATGGGGTGGTAAAATGCAATAAAAAAAAAAAGGTAGAAAAATGTATTTAAAAAAAATTGAACTTACATATTTTTCTGCAGCTTCATCAGGTAATGTAGCATTTATTTTTGGTTTTATTGATTTTTCTAATGCAACTCTAGTCTTTAAGGTTGATTTATTAAATTCCACCATCCTGGGATTTTGTAATGAAGAATCTTTANTGGGTTAATCAATCGTGGATAAGATGATAGAAAATAGACTTAGATTGTTTAGTCATGCTATGAGGAGAGAAGAATCGGAAGCTGTAAGAACAGTTATAGAAAAGAATGTTGATGGAAGATGAGATAGAGGAAGACCAAAAAAGAGATGGAGGGATGCTATTGAATGCGATTCGAGGACAACTGATATGAGCGTTGAAGATGTGGGAGATAGTAAATGTAAATGTAATGTAACTCGAAAAATATTTGTTTAAATGAAAAACTATAGAATAATTTGTATGTTTATAATTGTTTTTTAAACAACTTTTGTACGAAATTTTTTTTTGTAACTTAAATAATTTTTGAGAAAATTAAAAAGCTCATATTTTTGAACTTTTGCGAGGCTGTAAAAAAAAAGTTCAATTTCAATCAATGAGGACTATTAGTATGTTACATATTTTGTTACATAGTATGTTACACAGTAGCGCAACTAGGATTATTTTGAGGGGGGTGTCTGCCTCATTAAAATACCTTACCCCGTAACATATTTCAAAATACGTCTCTGGTATCGAGTTTTTGATAAACTAAAAATGCATAATATCACAGATATAAATCTTAAAAAATATATATATATTTTCAAATGTTTGTTTCAGAGCTTAAAAATATTATGTTTTGTTACATATTTATAAATAATTATAAATATAACTACTTTAATAAAAATTACAATCAATTTTTAAAAACATTTTATATTACAAAATCTAATCGTCTNCCGTATATGATATGGCAGCGAGTAAACAATAATAATGTTTACCTGGGAATCGACCGCTTTGATAAGGTCAGACGAAAATATACGATTTTTATCTACCAAAAGACTGTAACTATCGGCTGGAAATGCTCTTCTTGTCGATATCAATAAGGTTTTTATAATAAACTGTAACCAACAGTTTTAAACGACAATACTTACGGCGGATTCTATTAGATAAACTGCTCTAACTTTATTTTTATCAAAGAAAATTTTCCCAGAGCCCAGGCTAAATCTAATCCCGCTAACACGTAACTGTTAATAACCCAGGTAAAAATTCACTGCTGTTGTTACCAGTGAAATCCGTTCAAATAACTATATGAACTAACAAATTTGTAAGGGAGAATTCACCGTTTCAAGTTAAAACTGAAATCTAATATAATTAGAAATAAAACTTAATCGGCTCAAAGCCTCTTACTTTAACTTCTCGGCCGGTTTTGATTCCTTTTACGGGGAGCCACTTGACGTAATCCAAAGAGTCCGGTCGGCACGAGTTCACTTAATTTCTTTTTCTCCGCACAATATATATATATATTATATATTCACCTATATAGGTGAGCTAAGTTAATACCGTAATAGACACGAATATTCTTATTTTAACCAAGATAAATATTTCTGAATTTATACATAAATTATTATGGACTTTCATAATAATATTTTAAACCATTTGTTCTGATAAATCGTCTGCATTATGAAGACTGCAATATTATGATTTTTATGTTATAAATTTAATATAAATAGATCACTTTTCAATAGTTATTAAATAAAAAATACGGTCCAAGGGGGGTGTCCAGACACCCAAAACACCCCCCCTGGTTGCGCCACTGATGTTACATATTGTTACATATTAATATATACATATTTTAATTCAACTATTAATAAAACAAAATTTGGTTGGGAATTTTTTAAGAAATTTTTCCTTTGTTGACTGGCCTAGATGTCAATTTTAAACTTGTAATTGAGCTAAAAGTTATGGTAATATATTCAATTTTTTTTGCTATAAACTTTCATAAATCTTTATCAAAAATTTTTCATCAATTTTAAAGAACCAAAAAAATAGGTTAAAAATGAAAATTTGGACTGATTATTTTTAACATATTAAAAATCAAATCAGTAATAATTTGAAAACAATTTTTTTTTCTTTAAATTGTTATTTTATATGTAATTAGTAATAATATAAAAAATTAGAACTGATAGATAAAGTCTAATTGCAGATTTGAAACAACGCGAAACTTTGATTTAGAAAAGTATATTTTTGTTTCAGATGAAAGTTCCTTGAAGTCCAGTGCATTCATTTATAGTAACAAACAGTTTTTATTGATAATTATTGTATCAAGCCCTTTAAATTTTTATACACGTAAAAATAAAGCAAAATACAACTTCTTTATTATTTTTATAATTTCTCCGTTTAAATTACAATATTAAATTATTGAATATCAATTTCATACTAAATTTAATAATTATAATTAGTATTTATTCATATATTATATTTTAAAATCAAAGAACTACTAATCAGGATATAATTAAAGAAATAAGAGTTCATGATGCTTTTGGAATAATCCACCAATTTCTCTAAAGGAAACACTACAGATTTGCATCGAAGCGTTTCTTATGATAGTGATTTTAATCACTGTCAGATATCATCTATACTTGTCCCATCTATGCCTCGTCCACACTGTGCCTCGACCCCACTGTGCTACCGTTTTTTTNCCACTTTGCTATCGTTTTTTTTTTATACCTGACCCTTTACCTGTCTACAGGAGAGATTTAAAATGACTTTTTCACAAAAAATTTACTTTTTCAACTTAAATTTTGTAAGTGTTCCGGAAAGTCTGACACTTTTATATATATATTAAATTAAAGGTAATGTAATATACTTTATTATAAAAAAAAAAAATTTGACCTCTGGACCTGTCATCGTGGTGAAAATGGCTACCGAATGCTATTTTTGTCTGAAAATTCTTAATTTTATTACATTTTTTACTTAAAAATGCTATAACTTATTGAAAAGTGTATGAATCAACACAATTTTTTTAAGAGAAATAAATTTTTTAATAATCTCTTTTTCATTCAGGATATTAATAAGGAAATAGCAGATCATGTAGCTTTTGGAATAATCCATCAATTTTTTAAAATTAAACACTATCTAAAGATTTGCATCGAAGCGTTTTTTTTTGATAGTGATTTTAATCACTGTCAGATATCATAATACTTGATCCAACTATGCCACGTCACCACTGTGCCGCGACCCCCCTGTGCTGGGTTTTTTAACTTAATAGTGATATAATTATTTAAATACGATTTCATTTAGATAAGACATTTTATGAATATATTAGTATTGTAGTGCTTTTCATACATACATTTTCTATTAATTTAATAACTGACCATTCTACTATAGGAAGTGATTAAATATTTCACCTAGTGTCTAAAAACTAGTGTTTTTACTTTAGTTATTAATTGGGTTATAGAAAATCTTCATATTCTAAGTTCATATCATTTATATAGACTAGGTTTTTATTTAATAATGATCTGTAAGAGATTCTGGTTATGCATTGAAACCATGGCTATTAACACCATTACATAATCCAGACCCATTTACTCCAGAAGGGTGTTACAATGAATGGATCTGTAAAATAAGATCATTAATTGAACGTACCAATGGATTATTAAAAATGAGATTTCGGTAAGTTTTTAAATGAACTTAGTAACCCTGTAAATGGTTTGCATTAATATATATTATGTATTAAATATAGGTGTCTTTTAAATCACAGGGTACTTCATTATCAGCCCATAAAAGCTTTAAAAATAATTAATGCATGTGTTGTACTTCATAATATATTCATTAAAAATAATGTACTATAACCAGTAGATGAGGTAACATATGAGGTTGATTTAGGTATGTACCCTACCGAAGAAAATAATTTCAATGTTCAACAAGTAAATCACACTTTAACGGCGGGCTGTAGGATGCATTTATGTCAAATAATTGAAAATTATTTTACATAATAACAAACTAAATAAATTACATGCATATCTATTTGACTTTAAATTTATATTTGTATGAACTTATATTTATATAAATTTACAGCCTAAAACAATAAAATAAATGAAATATTATGTACATCAATAAAAAGAAAGCATTAAAAGGATTTTTAAATGGATATTTATTCATCTTGTTTGGATAAAAAAAATTTTATATTCTCAGCTATAGCTTCAGTAGCCTCCACCTCTCTCAATTTAAGTTTTAATTTTTCCTTATAATATAAGGCTTTCAATTCTAGTATGTCCGCCGTAATATTAGTTAAATTCTCTGTAGCACGGACAGAGTTTGCTAACTTTGCTTTCTTACCAATTGATCTAAAAAAATAATAAGGAACTTAATGTAAATAAAAATATCAATATATGAGGTACCTGGAGCTGAAGAGGTATAAATAACATTTTGTAAATTAAATAAAGTAATTGTTAAACTATATAATATATGGCATTTATTTCATAAAGCAACTACATTATAAAGATTGAATTTATCAATTTTTAAACTCAATGATCTCTGAATTAATTTTTTGCATTATTGATCCTATAAGTTCTAAGTACCTCACATAACTTATACAAATTAAAATCAACACTATTAAACAAAGCAATTTATTTTGTAATAAGTAAGCAAATGAAGATTGTTTTTAATCAAAATATTTAAGCAAATTTTTCATAAGCTATTTTTTTTTATTTTTGGATTTATAAAGAAATAAATGAATAGACTAGGAAAATGAGAGTTGTTAATATAAAGTTTTATATAACCTAAAAAATTTACAAATATGCAAGGCAAGCAATGATTTTTGAAGTTGATTTTTAAATGACAATAAATATAAATAACAAACGTTAAGATAAAATAGAAGGGAAAGGAATACATAAGCAACAACCACCAAAAAAAAAGTAGTCAAAAGTAAATGGATATAGGTTTGTTGCAAGTAGCAATATATAACAAATTTATACTCCCTTAATATTTGATTATGAATATTGGACTCTGTAATTTGGCAAATTGAGTAATTTACCAAATTTTACCTAAAACTTATTAAATTTATTATCACTATATAATTAAAAAAATGTTATTATATAAATAAAAAATAAAGTAAAAAATACAAGAATTTTAAAAATTACTTACTTATTATATGTTTTTTGATAATTGGTAATATCTTTAACAACATCAGCATTCCTTTTATTATTATTTCTAATATAAGTATCCAACTCACTAAATAAATATTTCAAATTAGAAAAAATAGTATCTTATTTAAGATGGATAATTGATATATTTACAATTCTTTTTCAGCAATATTTAGTTTATCAAAATTTTCAGAATTAATATTGATATCTTTAAACTCTAAATTACTATTCTCTTGTATACATATTTCAATTGGATTAGCTCAATAGAAATTAAATTATGACTTGAAGTTTCCTCTAAAGTTTGCACAGGATCAATATCATTAGTAATGAAAGAAACCATACAGGTACTTTTATTGACTAAATCATGAGCATGTACAGCAGTAGGACTTATAATATCTAATAATTGTTCATCAGCCTGATCAAAATATTCATCATCTTTTTCTACCCCGCCAGTTTTTTTAAAACTTGATTTTGAAGGTACCTTTTGTTTAGAAGCCGACTTTAAATATTGAAGACACTAAATATAATGTAATATAGGTCATTATTTTGTAAAACTGAAAACAAAGCATTTTTGTAATGTTTGGTTTAGCTATGAATTTCTTGATCTATTATTACAAAAATATAATATAGTCTATTATTTGTAAACCTAGATGTAGAACACATTTGTAATGTTTAGATTAATTGTAATTCCCAAATTATTGTTACTATCAGGAAGTAAATATTTATAAACATTTTTGAAAATGATTACTGTATGAATTTTATAAAAAGAAAAACAAAATGTGTTAGTATATAAGATGAAATAGAATGAATTGAAAAAGGGGAGAGAAAGAGAAGACCTCGGGAATACTGAAGGTAATCTCTTTCCGTGTGGTACGTTTGTGACATTAAGTTTTTATTTTGTGTATTATTTATTTATCCGGTTTTAAGTGTATCAATATTTTATATGTTTTATTTTGATTGATTATATCTTTATTAACTACATTTTGCGTTATTATTGAACTACTATAACTATAAGTTTAAAACAAAAAAAGATTGTTCCATATATAAATACAACAATAATATAACATTTTTTTTTAATGTTCGGTACTTTAAATAAAATTATTAATTATGTAATTACCTTTCTCCATTTTACCCATGTTTGTATTACTTCTACTTATTCTTAAATCCTTTTCTTTACAAGAGCTATTTTTGAATGTTTTTATTAAAAAAAAATTTGGTATCAATATATTCTTGAGTTTTTTAACTTCTTTAGTTACAAAAAAAATTAATTATAGATATCTTGAACATGAAAAAAATTTATATATTTCGTTTACGAGTAAAATAATTTAATTTTCACTCGATCTCAAAATGTTTCGAAGTGTTGATTTCGGGTCTACAAATCGATAAATATAAGTAAATATACAAGCGCTTATGTGTTATTAAATCCATTACACATTTATTATGCTTTTAAAAAGTTTTTTCTAGCAATTTAATTTAAAAAATTAATTTTTAAAAATTTTTTTTAAATATGACGATTAATTACCTTCTTAATTTAATTGTATTTATACGTTATACTATGAGTCCATGACCAATAAATAAATAAAATCATTGTCTTAATGTAACTTTTACTTTATAATGACGTCATTATACAATAACCAATAGATTAGTATTTCTGCGGTGATTGTTTTAACACTAGCCACTCGATTTCTGTTAAAATAGTTATTTGTTAAGAAAGTTATTTTTTGTGTCATTAGTTTCATATATTACTTGATTTAACAGTTATTATATTAAATTATTACTTTTTTAATTTATCCCTAATATCTTATAAGGATGTCAACTTTTTCGTTACGATCAGAGCTGAGAAGATATTTTACAAAATGTGTTTTTTTAATTGTAAAACATATTTTTAAATAGCTTGTAAAATAGGAAATAATCTAATAAAGAAGAGGACTGTTCAATTACAATTTGTAACAGTACTTCAAAAGTTAACATTTTTATTCCTAAACTGGAGCAGAAGTCGCCCGAGAAATGCCTAATAATAGATATTATCATACTCGTACACGAGATATATGAAACTAATAAATACTAAAAATAATTTTCTTAACATAATTATTATTTTAAGAGAAATCGAGTGACTAGTGTTAAAAGATCACTCTGTTATCTAATTAATTTTTTTTTAATTAAATAATTTGACATTTGTGGAGTTCAAATATTATAGTAATTAATAATCTTTTTTATAGATTTTTTAAGAAAATCTTCAAAAAATCTTACCAAAAAGCACTTATATCAGATATAAAAAGCATATAAACTTTAAATCAGTAAAAATCGATTGTTTTAAAATCGTTTAAATGAATAAATGATTTTAATTTTGAGTAATTTTTTGATAGATTCTCTCAATAATATCCATCACTACATATAATAAATACGTATACTTGATAAAAATTTATTTGTGTTGTTACAAATGTTCTAATGCAAATCGTAATAAAATTACGATCTAAACGAAGGTTTGGATTAAAATATAATTGCTGCATTTTGTTTAAATAATAAAAAAAAAATAAGAAATTATAAAAAAAAGATTATTTTCTCCCTTTAAAATGCTATTGGGGGGAACCACAACCTACACAGCCCCTACTTCTAATTTTCCCATAATATTGATATATATTAACCATTTTTCTGAACAAAAAAGTTAAAAATGTATACACATTAATGTTAATAAATAAATGTTCACTTATAAATTTATAATTGATTTTCGTTAAATTTGTCTTGGACATTTAAATCCAACTGAGGGTAGTACTGTAGTTAACCTGAGAGCTAAAAGGCTAGTTCTCTATGATAGTATCAATAGATCTTTTCTAAGTGTTCAGCTTCTATGATAATCTATTTACACGCTTATTGCTTTTATCATCATTCATTGTAGGATATTTAGTATAAGATATTTATTTATATTAACAGCTATTTTATAATATAGCTAATTCAATTATTTGTATGGAATATTCGTAAAATTATACATGTACAAAATAGCTCTCAGTTTAAATTTTATTTATTAATTAGTAATAATGGATGATTTTATATCATAAAAAAAGTCCCTCTTTTACATATATTCATATTTATTTATTTAATAAAATATTGTATCCAATATTTATTTATGTATAATAATTATTATTTACCTTAAAAAAAAATGCTAAAACGTTCGTCAAACTTTTTATTAACACCATTCAGTGAACATTGTTAAACGCAAAAGTATGGTAATTAAAAAAAAATTGATATTAGTGGGTTATCGTAATGCAAAACTCAATAAAATGATGGGAAGGTGAGTAGGATAAAATTGAGAGTTACTTAAATTCGGGGCGTGATTCGAGGGTCATAAAATAACATAAATTATAACATTTTGTAGATTTGAAAATCTTACCTGATAATTTTTCTTGGTTCTCATAATATCTTAAGTGATAGTTTAATTAATGATAGATAAATAAAATGACAAAATTCGATTTAGTTGACAACTTCAATACGTAAAAACTTTGACAATGATAATTATAATGTTTGCGTAACGTTATCTAGTGCTCGATACGAACAGACCAAAGTAAAGGCTTTATTGCTCTACCTTTTTACAATACTTTGTATCCTGAAAATCATCATTGTCTCATTCTTACAATTTTACTGTTTATTAATAAGTAAGCATAAAATATACAAATTATTACAGATTTAAATTTTGTACTTTTTTTGATATTTCCCCCCATTTGCGGCGAATGAGGGAAATTTTTAAAATTTTTGTCGTTAAAGTCTTCGGCTAGATACTGTTGTATTTAAATATGGAACAATCTTTTTTGTTCTAAACTTATAGTTATAGTAGTTCAATAATAACGCAAAATGTAGTTAATAAAGATATAATCAATCAAAATAAAACATATAAAATATTGATACGCTTAAAACCGGATAAATAAATAATACACAAGATAAAAACTTAATGTCACAAACGTACCACACGGAAAGAGATTACCTTCAGTATTCCCGAGGTCTTCTCTTTCTCTCCCCTTTTTCAATTCATTCTATTTCATCTTATATACTAACACATTTTGTTTTTCTTTTTATAAAATTCATATAGTAATCATTTTCAAAAATGTTTATAAATATTTACTTCCTGATAGTAACAATAATTTGGGAATTACAATTAATCTAAACATTACAAATGTGTTCTACATCTAGGTTTACAAATAATAGACTATATTATATTTTTGTAATAATAGATCAAGAAATTCATAGTTAAACCAAACATTACAAAAATGCTTTGTTTTCAGTTTTACAAAATAATGACCTATATTACAATACGAATTGTGATATTTTGATCGTCGAAAGATATCGGTTCAGCGAGAGCTGAGAAAAGGTGGTAACAGATACACAATAAAATAAAAAAAAAACACTAAAATCAATATCTTTTCAGGTTCGCATTGTTGTGCGGGCCCACGTGGTAAAAGGAATTAAACTTAATAAGAAAAAGAAAACACTCACTTTTCAATAAAACTTTAGAATATATAATTTGATTGACACAATTAATAATACAATACACGTTATTTATTAATATTAATACAAATGAATAGAATAATAAAATATAATGATATAGAATGATATAGAATGATTTAGAATGATATAGAATGAGTGTAACTAGCGCATACTAAACCACGACTGACTGTAGGGTACCTACAGTGGGAGCCCTTTGCCCATGGTTGCCCTAAAACCCTTGGTCAGCACATTCCTGTGTTCGACGACAGTCGGACGACCATGTATTATATACTCTACACAATTATAAAATAATATTCAGGGGTTCTTAACAGCATCGAAACTAAATTGTATATTTTAATTTTTTTCATATCTATTAATACCGTTCTAAAAAAATTATAAAAAAAGGATTTTTTGATTATAAAATATTTATTTTTTATTAATTACAATGGTTTTTGATTATTTAACTATTAAAAAAATTACATTTTTTAAATCCTAATAGCATTTTTTATTCAACAGTTAAAGAACCGTATCTATAAGTTGAGTACCAAAAATGTTATGGACAAATGATCAGTTTTTTTTTTGTGGAAAATAGCTATTTTACTCAACTTTAGAGGCCAGAAACACGTGTTAATTTTAAAAATTTTCAAATTTTTCACGCCTTATTTTTATAATCATTTAAAAAAACAAGGGGATTGTAGAGTAAAGTCAAAAAAAAAAAAAAGGAAGATTTTAACTATTATCCTAACACACATAATATAAAGCTATTGAATAACATAAAAAAATAATGTGAATTTTAAAAGTTCAAATTCATACACGGAAAAAAATTATAGTTGGATTAACCATTTAAATGGTTACGGTACCCCAAAATTTAGTGTTAGTATAGCGACAGCTATGTACTATGGTTAAATGGAACCCAATGAAATCCCCAATAATAAGTCCTAAATACTTAGTGAAACACCAAGTTTCACTAGCATTCATTTTAAGCATTTGAGGGTTTGAACTTTTTAAATTAATTTCTGATATGCCTTGTGACCTGTTTCTTATATCAGTAGGACCGCAATTAAAGAAATGAATTCGTTGATTCAAAGTTTCTAAGGAAAAATAACATGAGTTAACTATAAGATTCCTTAAAATACCGGTTAATTCATAGTCACAAACACCCTCCAACAAGTCGTGCATGATATCAACAGAAAAATTATTAGTAACATGAAATGAATTACTATTGTTAAATACCTCATGATTCAACAATACCAGTTGTCGAGACACTGGGGGAAAGGATGTGTTCTGAATAATTTTCATATGTTCTAAGTTTATTATTGTTTTGAACTGTACATGAATTGCATTCAGCCTTGCAGCAAAGGCAGAATCGGCAAGAATAATTAGAGTTAAAAGATTCTGAAAAACCTAGAATACTATGTAGGCCTAAGTATCGCCTAAAATAAGGGTTAACGAGAAATATATTTTAATGTTTAAATTATTCATATTGATAAGGATCCCGTTTGTTTCTAACATATTAATATTTGAAATCAATTTATTAAATATTGTAAAATTTCCCAAATTTTTTTTATCGGCTGTGTGAAACAACAATATTAAAAATATATTTTCTAATTTAGAAGAAAATTCTGGAGGACAACCTGGTAAACTTAAGTATACTGCTCCTAATTTTTGAATTCCTGCACGACTTCCTAGAAGATTATTTGTCTCGTAGTCATCATAATAAAGAATAAAAGGAAAAATTATTTTATCCTGGTTAATGGGTAGTGCCAGTTTGTCTCTCCATAATTTACTCCGGAGAAAATTGATAACAATGCCATTGAAATTTTCAGTCAGTAAATATTGAGAATAATTCATAAATACCTCATAAACATTAGGAATCTCAAAAAATTGTTTGAACAATTTTTCAAGAGGTACAGTGTAAATTTTTATGGGAGATGGTTGAACAATCAAATTACCTCCCTGAAGTGTGTCATTAGATCGATAATTAACTGTAGTGCCTACTGGTCTAATAAATGTTCCAAAGTCGTCCATAGCTTTAAACCTTCAGTGTTCTGTATTTAATTTATTAAAAGGTATACACAAAACATTAAAATATTTGAAATTAATAACTTCTAAAGATTTTTCCGATTTATTCATGTTATTATTTACATAAAAAGAATTTACTTTACGTTTTAACGGTGACACAATCTCATCAATAAAATTTGTTACATCGTCTATGATGGATTGTATTTTATTTCTGGGTAATCCAGATTCATTATACCATTTTGATAATAGTATCAAAGACTTATTAAATACAAAGGTATCTTAATTTTCTATTTCATCATCTAGAATTGGTGAAACATTGGTTAATTCATAGTTAGTCTCAGAAGTACTCGGAGCTTCAATTAAATCAGAAAAAGTAAAATTATTGAAAAAATTATTTGAATGAACAATTGACTCTTTTAGTGGTGCTATAACGTCAGAGTGACATTTTATATGTCTTTTGAATGATTTGATAGATCTAAAATATCTGTAACAGTCTTGTTCCAGACATTTATAAGTTGAATTATGATAGATATGGAACGTTTTTAAATGTAAAATTAATAAGGCAAAGTTATTAATGTTTTCATAACAAATAGAGCACTGAGGTATTTTCGAATGTTTGCACATAAATTTATGGTAATTTTGTAAAATAAAAAAATAAGATACACTAAGGTCTACTTTTAATCTGTAAATTTATAAATTATCTAATTGATTCAATATGATGTTCACTGATTTCTTATCGTAATCAGTAGTAATATTATAAAAGTACACTTGTATAAATTCCCAGACCTGTTCTGTTTCTTTAGGATAGTGTAAATTTAAAGCAAAGAAGCTTTTGAATGCTAAATCGACCGCCTTCAACGGCGTTTCTACTTTAAATTGATATTTGTTTATAAGAACGTAGAATGACACCATAAATTTATTTTCCAAATCAGTCACTAATGTTATATGTATGGTTGCACTGTAGAATTTGGTTAGCTTTGCTCTCCTTATCTCTGTAAATATCATTCAAATGAGAAACGGACTAAAACAATGCAAAAAGATAGTATATTAGTGTATGACCGTTAATTTAGCACCCGAAGTTAACTGATAAGTAACCATTGATAAGAATTTAGTAACCATATTGGTTAAATTAGAACATTAGGTTGCAGCACCCGTTATTATCAAGGGGTTTTCTATTTAATAATTTTGAATTAAAAGTAATTGATAGAAATTACTATATTACTTTATGCTTTACTTTGTATTTGGTCAGACTTCAACGTTTATAAACAAAATGTATTTTTGAAATATTTCATCTTTTCAATGGTATAAGATTTAGTCACCAACAAAGTGGGCAAGTGACTTAAAAAATTAATTTCCGTGAACATATACCATGATTTATTATATATCAATATACACAGTCTAGCCATAAATACTGTCCATCAGTTAAATGAAAATATTTCGACAACGGAAGGAGGTAGAAGCATGGGGTCAAAAAATTTGAAATAAGGACAACCACACCTTTCGATTCATATAAACTTTATTCAAAATGGCCTCCTTTGGCCTGGATACAGAGTGCTAAGCGTTTAGGGAAGTCATCAATACATTGACGAATGGTCTCCAACGGAATTTCAGCTGCTGCCTTCGTAATAGAGCATTTGAGAGCCTCCAAAGTCCGGTGGGGCTTCGCACAGGCTCGCTCTTCCAAGATCTGCCACATACGATAGTCTAGTGGATTCAAATCCGGACTGCCGGACGGCCAATCTGAGGCTCGAATGAATTCCGGCACGTTGTTTTCGAGCCACGTCTGAGTTAACTTAGCTTTATGGCCCGGTGCGGAGTCCTGCTGAAATATCCAGTGCTTATGTTTGAAGAGGGTGTCATTTAGAGGTTTCACAACGTTTTCGAGCATCTCGACATACACTTTTGCGGAAGTTTTGACCCCCTGTTCGCAAAAATGGATTTCAGTGGCACCGTCGTACGACACCCCCCACCAAACCATCACGGAAGTGGGGTGATGACCGCGCTGCACCCTCGGAATCTTGTTTTTCGCTTCATACGACGATCGGGCATATACTCGATCATTTTGGCGATTGTAGGTTTCTTCAACGTTGAACATTTTTTCATCGGTAAACAAAATCTGTTTGTACCGACCAGAGCGGAACAAACGAAGGAGATTCTTCGATCTTTCATATCGAATTTGTTTCAATGACGCTGTTAAAAGGTGGCCGGTGTATCTTTTGTACGCCCGTAAGTGTAAATCGTCGCGTAATATGCGAGAAACGGTACGTGGCGCGAGATTCATGTCTCGCGCGAGTATTTTTTGCTTTCGCAGTGGGTTTCGTCGAATGCGACTTCGTACCGCTTCGACTGTCTTCGTAGTGCGCGCGGTGCGGGGACGACCGGCTCTCGGTCTGTCATGTACCTCTCCCGTCTCGTTAAAACGTTGAATGGTACGATATACGAATTTCTGGCTGATATTCAGCGGTTTTAACAGCGTGTAAATCTGTTTACCATTCTTACCTGCCTTGTGTAGGCCGATCACAGTAATACGCGTATGATACTCACACCACTCCATGATTACAAATTGAACGCCGAACGAAACAACATTCACTCTAGACTGCCAAGCAACGTACTGTTGCTAGCGACCGCCCTCGCGCAGTGTTACCATGCTTCAGAGTGCCAACTTCTCTTGTGGACAGTATTTATGGCTAGACTGTGTACATGTGTATAAAACTTTATTGGGGGGGGGCATGTTCCCATCATTTGTACACTTGGAAATTATGTTTTTCTAATAGCAAATTTTGTGGGCTTTTCAATGGTATAAGACTTATTGGGAAACAAAGTGGGGCAAGTAAACCGAATAGGTAATTAAAAGTACACTTCTTTATGAATTTTTGCAATTCTTATATTATGTATACTCATTTTTACAATGTTATTGTTTATTGATAAGACAGCATAAAATATAAAATTATTACAGAGGATAAATATAAAAATAATTTTGACATTTTATATAACGTTAATATTGTTGATTATACTTAACATTAGGATTGACACTTTGTATTTAATAATAACACCAGAGTAAAAAATAATGACTATTATAATAATAGAATTTTTCATTGTTTTTAAATGACAAATAATTTATTTACTCTGAAACGTGTGTAATATAATATAATTAAATAGTAAGCGTTTGTTAAATATTTCTCTATGTTATTTATTTAAATGTTTTTGTTGAAAAGAATAATGTTATTTTAACCAAATAAATATGATAAAATAATTAATAGTCTAATTAAAAGTGTTGATTATTTTAAACAAAAAGATTACATAAAGTATATTGTTATTAATCTTAAAAAAATATAAAAATTTTATAATATTATATATTGTTTTTTATAAAATAAAAAAATATGTGTTATAGGTTTAAAAATTGCAATCGGTGGCTAAATGGTCTTCCCGCAAATATGTGTAGCAACCTACAACAAAAATAACTATATTAGTCAAAACACTTTAATATAATTGTATAATAGATTATAATTTTAGCTTCGATGCGAAGCTGAGAAGGTATTAATTTTACTATGATGTGTTTTTTTTTTATATATTTTTTTTATAAATTTGACCCTTTCCCTGTCCACAGAAGGGGATTCAAAATGACAACTTTTTCACAAAAAATTAACTTTTTCAACATAACTTTTGAAAAGGTTCCGGAAAGACTGACACTTTTATATATATCTTAAATTAAAGCTAATGTAATATACTTTAATTTGAAAAAAAAAAATTGACCTCTGGACTTGTCTTCCTGGTGAAAGTTGACATCAAAGTTAATAAAAAATTACGATTTTTGTAATATAATTTTTTTTTATATTTTTAACTTAATAATACTCTAACTTTTTCAAAAATGAACATATCAATATAATTTTTTTTTATATAGATGCTTGATGTCTTTACTTATCATTTGGTATATTTTTTTTGTAAATCTGACACTTAACCTGCCCACAGGGGGGGATTTAAAATGACAACTTTTTCACAACAAATTTACTTTTTCAACATAACTTTTGAAAATGTTCCGGAAGGTCTGACACTTTTATATATATCTTAAATTGAAGCTTATGTAATATACTTTAATTTGAAAAAAAAAAATTTGACCTCTGGACTTGTCTTCGTGGTGAAAGTTGACATCAAAGTTAATAAAAAATTACGATTTTTGTAAAATAATTTTTTTTTATATTTTTAACTTAATAATGCTCTAACTTTTTCAAAAATGAACATATCAATATAATTTTTTTTTATATAGATGCTTGATGTCTTTACCTATCATTTGGTATATTTTTTTTGTAAATCTGACACTTAACCTGCCCACAGGGGGGGATTTAAAATGACAACTTTTTCACAACAAATTTACTTTTTCAACATAACTGGTGAAAATGACTACCGTATGCAAAAATATGCTATTTTTGTGAAAAAATTCTTGATATTATATTTTACATTTTTAGCTGCGATGCGAAGCTGAGAAGGTATTGGTTTTACTATGATGTGTTTTTTTAGCTTCGATGCGAAGCTGAGAAGTTATTGGTTTTACTATGATGTGTTTTTTTAGCTTCGATGCGAAACTGAGATGGTATTGGTTTTACTATGATGTGTTTTTTTTTTTTGTGTCTGTTACCACTTTTTCTCAGCTCTCACCGAACGGATTTCTTTCAACGATACGTCAAAAGATCACAAATCGTATCTAGTCGAAGANAGATCACAAATCGTCTCTAGTCGAAGACATTACCCTGCAAAATTGAAAAAATTTCCCTCGTTTCCCGTAAATGGGGGAAACCTCCAAAAAAATTACAAATTTAAAAATCGCTAATTTTCGAAATTTTTTCAATTTTTTTTACTAAAAACTGTTTTCAAAAATGAACATATGAATATAATTTTTTTTTTTATAGATGTTTGATGTCTTTACCTATCATTTGGTATATTTTTTTTGTAAATTTGACCTTTTTTCTGCCCACAGGGGGGGATTTAAAATGACAACTTTTTCACAANACCTTTTTCTTGCCCATTTAGGGGAATTTAAAATGACAACTTTTTCACAAAAAATTAACTTTTTCAACTTAAGTTTTGAAAATGTTCCGGAAGGTCTGACACTTTTATATATATCTTAAATTAAAGCTAATGTAATGTACTTTAATTTGAAAAAAAAAA
>NW_026099573.1:36105084-36157146 GCF_025091365.1 Daktulosphaira vitifoliae | reverse complement strand
CATGCGTATTGTTACTAAGATATTTTCAATTTAATTTTTGAAAGTATTCCGGAAATATTGACACTTTTATATATATCTTAAATTAAAGCTTATGTAATATACTTTAATGTGAAAAGAAAAAATTTGACCTCTGGATTTGTCTTCATGGTAAAAATGACTACCGTATTCAAAAATTTGCTATTTTTGTGTTAAAATTCTGGGTTTTGTATTTTATTTTATTTTAAAATACCTGACAAGGGGAGTATAGATTGATTTTTATCTCATTTAGATTCAATAGCTTCAATAAAGATCAAGGATCCCATAATTTTAGTCGCCCCTTGTAAGAAGAAATTTCTTATTCGTATTGAAATTATTTTACTATATTTTATGTTTTAGCTTCGATGCAAAGCTGAGAAGATATTTTTTTGTGACAATCATTAATTTTCTCTGCTCTAACTTGACCTACTTTTTTCAACGATATGTCAAATTATTACAATTCGTATCTAGTTGAAGATATTACCCTCAAAAATTTAAAAAAAATTTCAATTTATCATTTAAACAGTTAGTTATTCCATGTTCTCCATAAAGAATTGAAATCATTAATTTCTAATGTTTTCAAAGAATTTATTGACGAATGAAGTTTGATATAATAGGTTTTAACTACAAAATTTAATCATTTTACTTTGTAATTTAATAATTTTTTTACTCTATTTGTGTGCGCTACTACTAGACAATAATATTCAAAATTTTTGGTAACANAACTACTAGACTATAATATTCAAAATTTTTTGGTAACATGTTGCTATATAAATCATTTCTAAAAAAAATGATTGCTAGTTTCTCCTGAATTAATAATGGATTTTTACAATTATAATCAAATTTTATAGTACGCTATTGAGTAGATCTTTTGATCTACTCAATAGCGTATTGATTGAAGAACAACTTTGTTTTGATTTAAAGTTAAAGTAAATCATTAAAATGAATTAAGTTCTCAATATTTCAATTGTAGAATCTTTTCAAACAACAAAAGTTNTTAAGTTCTCAATATTTCAATTATAGAATCTTTTCAACAAACAACAAAAGTTCCTAGGAAATTAACACTATTACTCTTATTTAAGTTATCTATTACCATAAAAATGCAAAAAAATATTGAGCTTTTCTGATAAATATACATTAAATAGTAATTATAAAACTTTATGACTGCATATTGATCTTAACGATACAAATTTTTTAATTGTCATAAAATTTTCTATTTAATGATGTCAATGTCAAACTTTCCAATTGAGCTAAAAGTTATGGTAAAATAAACTTTTTTTTTTTCATTATAAACATTTACAACAATCAACTTTAAACGATTAAAAAAATAGGTTAAATATGTCATTTTTCTTATTTTTAACTTATTAATAATCAAAATCAGTATTAATTTAAAACAATTTTTTTTGTTCTTAATTATTTTTTTTTATATGTAAATACTATTTTTTAATAATATTAAAACTTAGAAGTGATAGAAAAAATCTAATTGCACATTTAAAAACATCGCGAAAAGTTGATTTAGAATAGTATATNGCACATTTGGAAACATCGCGAAAAGTTGATTTAGAATAGTATATTTTTGTTTCTGATGGAAGTTCCTTGTAGTCCAGTGTATAAAACTTATAACTTTGTTAACTGTTATAACTTTATTAAAAATGACCAAATAAGTATATTTTTTTTTTATTTAGATGCATGTCTTTTCTATCATTTGGTTTTTTTTTATAAATCTTACCCTTTACCTGCCCACAAGAGGGATTTAAAATATTAACTTTTATTTTTTTAGTTAAAGTAAATCATTAGAATTAATTCAGTNGTTCATTTAGTTAAAGTAAATCATTAAAATTAATTCAGTTCTGGATATTTCAATTGTAGAATCTTTTTAAATACCAAAAATTACTTAGATATGATATTATGATTTCTATTTAAGTGTTCTATTACGATAAAAATGCAAAAAAATAATGAGTTTTTCTGATAAATATACTGTAAATATTAATCATAAAATTTTTCCTGACTGCATATTAATCTTAAAAATAACATTGTTTAAATTCTTATAAAATTTTCTATTTAATGATTCATTCTAGTCAACGAAGGAGTAATTTTGGAGAATAGCAGAAATAATACCCAACCAATTTTTTTTTTTTTTTTAAATAGGCCATTGGTGGATTATTCCAAAAACAACATCAACTCTTATTTCTTCAATTATATCCTGATTAGTAGTTCTTTGATTTTAAAATATATATGAATAAATACTAATTATAGTTTTTAAATTCAGTATGAAATTGTGAGGCCAGCTATGATGTATGGTTCATAGTGTTGGGCGGTTGATAAGAAAGTAGAGCAGAGAATAAGTGTAGCAGAGATGAGAATGCTTAGTTAGATGAGTGGAGTGACTAGAGAATATAGGATAAGGAACGAGCATATAAGAGGAAGTTGGGTTAATCAATCGTGGATAAGATGATAAAAAATAGACTTAGATTGTTTAGTCATGCTATGAGGAGAGAAGAATCGGAAGCTGTAAGAACAGTTATAGAAAAGAATGTTGCATATAAGAGGAAGTAAAGGTGTTGCGTCAATCGTGGATAAGATGACAGAAAATAGACTTAGACTGTTTAGTAATGCTATGAGGATACTAATTATAATACTAATTATAATTATTAAATTTAGTATGAAATTGACATTCAATAATTTAATTTAGTAATTTAAACGGAGAAATTATAAAAATAATAAAGAAGTTGTATTTTGCTTTATTTTTACGTGTATAAAAATTTAAAGGGCTTGATACAATAATTATCAATAAAAACTGTTTGTTACTATAAATTTAAAATTGACATCTAGGCCAGTCAACAAAGGAAAAATTTCTTAAAAAATTCCCAACCAAATTTTGTTTTATTAATAGTTGAATTAAAATATGTATAATGACATACTAATAGTCTTCATTGATTGAAATTGAGCTTTTTTTTTACAGCCTCGCAAAAGTTCAAAAATATGAGCTTTTTAATTTTCTCAAAAAATATTTAAGTTACAAAAAAAAATTTCGTACAAAAGTTGTTTAAAAAACAATTATAAACATACAAATTATTCTATAGTTTTTCATTTAAACAAATATTTTTCGAGTTACATTACATTTACATTTACTATCTCCCACATCTTCAACGCTCATATCAGTTGTCCTCGAATCGCATTCAATAGCATCCCTCCATCTCTTTTTTGGTCTTCCTCTATCTCATCTTCCATCAACATTCTTTTCTATAACTGTTCTTACAGCTTCCGATTCTTCTCTCCTCATAGCATGACTAAACAATCTAAGTCTATTTTCTGTCATCTTATCCACGATTGACGCAACACCTATACTTCCTCTTATATGCTCGTTCCTTATCCTATCTTCTCTAGTCACTCCACTCATCCAACTAAGCATTCTCATCTCTGCTACACTTATTCTCTGCTCTACTTTCTTATCAACCGCCCAACACTATGAACCATACATCATAGCTGGCCTCACAATTTCATACTGAATTTGAAAACTATAATTAGTCTTTATTCATATATTATATTTTAAAATCAAAGTACTACTAATCAGAATATAATTAAAGAAATAAGAGTTAATGTTGCTTTTGGAATAATCCACCAATTTCTCTAAATGAAACACTATCTACAGATTTGCATCGAAGCGTTTCTTATGATAGTGATTTTAATCACTGTCAGATATCATAATACTTGATCCAACTATGCCACGTTACCACTGGGCCGCGACCCCCCTGTGCTGGGTTTTTTTACATTGAAATAGTCATAAAAATCGGGAAGGTCATAAAAAAAAAAAAAAAAAGTTGTTTTAATCTAATTATAGCATAAATAATAAACCCTGAAAATTTAAGAAAAATATGAGGTGGTCGTGCAACCACTTCTGGATGATTTGGCATGGATTGACCCATTTAAGAAAATTAACTGTTAGATTGATATATATAATTTTTATCACTCAGATATTAATTGATCCTAAAAAATATATCATAATAATTTAAGAAAAAAAATATTTTTATTAAAATGAAAGTTCCTAATTAATTTAAAAAAGACGAGCTCCCTTTTTTTTCTTAAATTTTAAGCTGTTTTTCATTTAGATCTCCGTTTAATGATGTTTCAATTTTTCGTCGACTTTAAAATTTTTTTGAAATTCAAACTGTCTTTATGTGTAAACATGTTGTTTTTCTTAATATTTTTTTTTATATATTCTCTTAGTCGGTAAGAAAAACTAAATCGATTAAAAAAAAAAAAAATTTGTAAAAACTCGATGGGGTGGTAAAATGCAATAAAAAAAAAAAGGTAGAAAAATGTATTTAAAAAAAATTGAACTTACATATTTTTCTGCAGTTTCATCAGGTAATGTAGCATTAATTTTTGGTTTTATTGATTTTTCTAAAGCAACTCTAGTCTTTAAGGTTGATTTATTAAATTCCACCATCCTGGGATTTTGTAATGAAGAATCTTGATTAAATTGAAATGTTTCCATTTTTACTGAATTTTTAAAAACAGATAAATAATACAGTTGTACACTTTAGGTATTATTCTTCAAAAGTATTTAAAATATATTTTAGAACCTATTTTTAAAAAAAATTTAAATTATAAACATACATATAATTTTGATCATTGGTAAATGAGTAAACGGGTAATGGGAACCCGACTTAAAAGTATAAACATTTTTTTGTATTGAATAGTTTGTCTAACAGGTAGACAATTATTAGAAACAGATTAATGTAGCTCGGGCTATAGAGGGTCGATTATTTTCTAACCTAATATTATTTATACAGGATGGCCCACCACTCACTGACAACTTAAATAACTTTTGATCCAGTTAATATTTTTAGTTGATTTTTTTTTTAAATAATAGTTATACGTTAGGTCTATAGCTATATCTCAATAATTAATTTTTTTACATTTTATTAAAAATATTAATTATTTTTAAATTTTAAATAAAATGTAAAAAAAAAATCTAAGATAGCTATTTTGTAGAGTAGAATTTAAGAAAAATTTTAGTAAAAAAATATCTTATTAATATTCAGTAGTAAATATTCTGTAGCGTTTTGAAGTTTGTGAAAATTTGAATTTTCATGTACTATTTTACGGTATTAAACATTGAAATACGTATTGAGAAAAGGACAGAAGAAAACGCTATCTTTTCAATATACTTTTGAATGAGAGTGATAAGTAATAATTGCCTTATCTAATTTCTTATCATGGTATTTATGCCAAGTTTGTAATGTATACACACTATCATCATATGTATACACAGTAATCATGAAAAGATAGCGTTTTCTTCTGTCCTTTTCTCAATACGTATTTCAATGTTTAATACCGTAAAATAGTACATGAAAATTCAAATTTTCACAAACTTCAAAACGCTACAGAATATTTACTACTGAATATTAATAAGATATTTTTTTACTAAAATTTTTCTTAAATTCTACTCTACAAAATAGCTATCTTAGATTTTTTTTTTACATTTTATTTAAAATTTAAAAATAATTAATATTTTTAATAAAATGTAAAAAAATTAATTATTGAGATATAGCTATAGACCTAACGTATAACTATTATTTAAAAAAAAAATCAGCTAAAAATATTAACTGGATCAAAAGTTATTTAAGTTGTCAGTGAGTGGTGGGCCACCCTGTATATTTTGTAGGTCTTTAAATTCTAAGTATATTCCACTAGTAGAACGGCCGTAATTTAATTCTCCGAATTATTCGTTGCACTAATTTAACGTTGGTTGTTATCAATGCCGTTGCGTCAATGAAAATTTTGAGACGGCGTCTTCCTAATCACCATTATGTATGATCAAAAAGTTTTTTTAAGTAAATTAAAATTATTAAATAATTTAAATAGATAATACAAATTTTATACTTTATATAACACTTTAGGAGTTAAAGTGGAGTAACGCAGGGTAGCTCAGTCACCTTAACTATAATGGTGGTGAGAAAACGTCCCCTTTAACAAATTAAAAAAAGATATGTAATTTTTAAAGCATGCATATCACTTATGATAGTGATTTTAATCACTGTCAGATATCATCTATACTTGTCCCATCTATGCCTCATCCGCACTGTGCTACCGTTTTTTTTAATATTAAAANTTTTATTTAAAATTTAAAAATAATTAATATTTTTAATAAAATGTAAAAAAATTAATTATTGAGATATAGCTATAGACCTAACGTATAACTATTATTTAAAAAAAAAATCAGCTAAAAATATTAACTGGATCAAAAGTTATTTAAGTTGTCAGTGAGTGGTGGGCCACCCTGTATATTTTGTAGGTCTTTAAATTCTAAGTATATTCCACTAGTAGAACGGCCGTAATTTAATTCTCCGAATTATTCGTTGCACTAATTTAACGTTGGTTGTTATCAATGCCGGTGCATCAATGTAAATTTTGAGACGGCGTCTTCCTAATCACCATTATGTATGATCAAAAAGTTTTTTTAAGTAAATTAAAATTATTAAATAATTTAAATAGATAATACAAATTTTATACTTTATATAACACTTTAGGAGTTAAAGTGGAGTACCGCAGGATAGCTCAGTCACCATAACTATAATGGTGGTGAGAAGACGTCCCCTTTAACAAATTAAAAAAAGATATGTAATTTTTAAAGCATGCACATCACTTATGATAGTGATTTTAATCACTGTCACATATCATCTATACTTGTCCCATCTATGCCTCATCCGCACTGTGCAACCGTTTTTTTTAATATTAAAAGAATATTAAGAGAATATATTGCCTATTTTATGTGACATAAAAACATCATATTTTAAAGATTCTAAGAGAATATAAATCCGACCTCTAGTTATGATATATGTTATAGTAACACTGATTTGATATCAATTAATATATATCATATTTTTATGATTTTATATATTCCAATAAGTATTGTATTCTTTGGAAAAAATGGTATAATAATAAATACATTTGGATGTTTCTTATTATGGTCATTTTTAAAATACTTTGCTCCTGAATTTTTATTTTGTATTTGAGATAAATAAAAATTATTCCAACAATTTTGAGGCTTTATCTTGATTTTTACTGTGCTGGTAAAAGATTAAAGTATTCGTATTTTAATAAAATGGGATTTTTTTTTCAAAATATTCTTGAAAGCTGACAAAAAAATATCGAAAATATGAAACATATGTCAATTGATCGGACATTTTGTTATTTTCAATTAACCACATAGATTATATGTTTATATTAAAGAAGTTATTAATTTATTTATTCAATACAATATAATATCATGTGTTAGCTTCGATGCGAAGAAGAGAAGGTATATATTGTTCTATATGTTTTTTTTGTATAGAGTTAAAATAGAAGTTTCTCGAATATTCGAGAAACTTCTAGAATAATTTTTCCACATAAATAATTATCAATTTTAAATATTTTTCTGACCGACTGCTATTTTATTACTTTTTACAAATATATCGCTCATTCGGAACGATGTTTACATTAATGTCAAATTTTTTAATTACCAAAAGCGTATTTGTGGCACCAAACAGAAGGGAGAATAAAATATTTAAATTCTTAAGAAAAACTAGCCACGCTTCATCACCTTACCAACTAGTTTAATATAAAAGGCTAGGAAAATTAGCACACCAATACATTCTAGTTCACTCTCACTCTTTATTCCCCCACACTCTTACTATTTCATTATAAAGTTAATAATGTAAAATTCATGTCACTTTTGTCAACCTTAATTATTAGTCTTACACATTTGTTAAAATAATTAATTCAAATCATCGAAATAAACTCAGTATATTGCCCCTTATACCAGTATTTTTATTTATTTAAATGAACTTAAAATGTCGACGTCAACAAGGAATATCACAATTCATCATCTATATACGAGTCCGGATGAATATCAAGGTAAGTGTAGTTGTAAGACATGCACTATATTTATGTAATATTAGGATAGAGTGGATGAGAGGTAGGATTAAGATGGATATGAATGAATCCAACACAAACCATATAACCTAGACCACTTCCACTTTCCTCCCATCCTACTCTCACTTTTCTTTTTATTACAATTTATTTGTGTCTCTCAAGTTTTTAAACTACTTTTGATTCATCGAAAGATCACAAATCGTATCTAGTTGAAGATATTATCCTTTATAATTGAAAAAATTCCCTAGTTTCCTTTAAATGAGGAAATTTGCTCAAAAATAAAAATTTTTGAACTTAATTATCAAAACGATATATTCCAAAATTGATTACTAATAACCAAGGTTCGGGACTTATAGCATTTAAAATCATAAAAAAAAACACTGAAATAAGCATATATAAATAAAAAAATTTCTTAATTTTCTTTTAAATAATAAAGTACTAAAAATTTGTAATGATGCTGAATATACTTTTTTAGGACTTTAGGATTAAATGCGATTAAAATGAAATTATTTCATTGAAAAAAAAATACGGATATTTAATTAATTTATTCTTTTAATAATAAAATTAAAATTAAAAAAAAAAAAAAAATTAATTCTGAAAGAATCAAAATGAATGATGTCTGACTTCGACTTTCAAGTTGAATGACAAGAAATGTTAAATAATATCTTGTTTATGGATTTTTTGAAAAATTAAATATAAATTTGTGTTGATATCCCAGTATGCTATAGCGGTCTAAAAATATTGTTTACCGAGAAATCCATTATAAAAAGGAAATCAACCAAGTACCACACTAGTATGACACTTCAACCATAGCTAAAGAAGTTAACGATGCCGAGGACGGCGTTGGCTATCAAATAGATAAGATAACAAAGACAAAACCCTACAAACAAGGAAGGCAATTATTTTCCTTATTAGATCTATCAAAAACCGATAAAAAAAACCTGGGTAGGCTGCGTCATAAAGAAAATATTTTAATGTACAAAAACAGAAAAAACAAGAAACAAGCATTTGTTTTTTATTAAATCATCGAAAAAAGCAAAAAAAACTGAAAATAAGCGGTTTTTTGAAAAAATCATCAAAAATAGCAAAAAAAAAAGCATTTTCTGGCAAATGCTATAAGTTCCGAGCCCTGCTAATAACATAAATGATTTTATTTAAATAATTATTTAAAATGCATTAATTGGAATATTTCTTTTTGAGTACCATCCAAGACTATAAATTCAAATAGTAACTTAGATTTATGGTACTTACGTTTTGGATTTTTACAATACCGAGCTATATGGCCCACACCCAGAGAAAAACCTCGATCTATATAATAAATTCATTGTTCAATTTAATAAATATATCATTACTATTGAATCAATGATATATTTATCAATATGATATTTTAGCTTCGATGCGAAGCTGAGAAGGTATTGGTTTTACTATGATGTGTTTTTTTTTTTTTTTTTTTGTGTCTGTTACCACTTTTTCTCAGCTCTCACCGAACCGATTTCTTTCAATGATACGTCAAAAGATCACAAATCGTATCTAGTCGAAGACATTACCCTTAAAAATTGAAAAAAATTCCCTCGTTCCCCGTAAAAGGGGGAAACCTCCAAAAAAATTACAAATTTAAAAATCGCTAATTTTCGAAATTTTTTCAATTTTTTTTACTTAAAAGTGCCATAACTTTTTCAAAAATAAACATATCAATATAATTCTTTTTTATATAGATGCATAATATCATTACCTTTCATTTGGTATATTTTTTTCATAAATTTAACCCTTAACCTGCCCACAAGGGGGGATTTAAAATGACAACTTTTTCACAAAAAATTAATTTTTTTAACTTAAATTTTGAAAATGTTCCGGAAGGTCTGACACTTTTATATATATCTTAAATTAAAGCTAATGTAATATGCTTTATCATGAAAAAAAAAAATTTCGGACTTTATCTTATCTTCATGGTGAAAATGGCTACCGAATGCTATTTTTGTGTGAAAATTTTCGATTTTGTATTTTCCATTTTTAACTTTATTATGCTATAACTTTTTGAAAAATGTATGAATCATTACAATTTTTTTATGAGAAGTAGTATTTATATAGATCTTTCATTCGACATACTGTTTTTTTAAATCGGACCATTTCCCTAAATACAGGGGGGATTCAAAACATAAAAATGCATATAGAAAGTAGAACTTTTTCAACGTAACTTTTGAAAGTGTTCCGGAAGGTCTGACACTTTTATATATATCTTAAATTAAAGCTAATGTAATATACTTTATAATGGTAAAAAAAAATTTCGGACTTTATTTTATCTTCATGGTGAAAACAGACATTAAACTTAATAAAAAAAATACGATTTTTGTAAAAAAATTCTTTTTTATATTTTTAACTTTATAATGCTATAACTTCTCGAAAGATGTATGGATCAATATAATTCTTTTTTTTGTAGATGCATGATGTCTTTACCTATCATTTGGTATATTTTTTTTATAAATCTGACTTTTGACCTGCCTACAGGGGGGGATTCAAAATGACAACTTTTTCACAAAAAATTGACTTTTTCAACTTAAATTTTGAAAGTGTTCCGGAAAGTCTGACACTTTTATATATATATTAAATTAAAGCTAATGTAATTTACTTTATTATGCGAAAAAAAAATTTCGAACTTTATTTTATCTTCACGGTGAAAATGGCTACCGAATGCTATTATTGTGTGAAAATTCTCGATTTTATTTTTTAAATTTTTAACTTTATAATGCTATGACATATTGAAAAGTGTATGGATCAACATTATTTTTTTATGAGAAATAATATTTTTTAATAATCCCTTTTTCATTCTACATACTTTATCTTAATTAGGATATTAATAATGAACTAGCAGATAATGTAGCTTTTGGAATAGTCCACCAATTTTTTAAAATTAAACACTATCTAAAGATTTGCATCGAAGCGTTTTTTTTTGATAGTGATTTTAATCACTGTCAGATATCATTATACTTAATCCATCTATACCACGTCACCACTGTGCCGCGACCCCCCTGTGCTGGGTTTTTTATCCTTGATTACAATCATTGGAATTGTTAATTTGGTATAAAAATGTAATCTAATTAACAAATACCTATTATATCTTATAAAAAGGGACCTTAATCCTATTCCCTTTCTAACTTTTTACTTACAGACGAATGAGTTATCTTCATTCTTTGGTCAAAACGGAACTATATAATTTTGTCAAAAATAAATTAATTTTTATCATTTTTGATGATATTAGAATTGTCCGATGTGGTGGGATTTTCCGCTAAATTTTTGTTTACTGGTGATGATGAGTTTGTGGGTATGGTTGGACTTTTTGGGGGGCTTAATTGTAATTCTTCAAATTCCCTTATATCTTCCATTAAAATTGTCTGAAATAGTAGTTACAAGTATATAAATTTTAAAGTTGAAAATAACACTGCTTTCCAAACAAAAATTGTTAATTGCAAGGGCGTGAGAGGTTAAAAAACGAGTATTGAAGAGTTTTCTGCATCTTAACAACAAAGAACTTTATAAATGGTGTGAAAAGCTAACGGGTGAAACGTGCAGGCATAACTGAATATTGCAAATAAAGACCGCGGAAATTACTTTTGGTAGCGTATAAACGCACCAACTTGGCCACAGTAATTTGCGAATTGGTGAATGTTCCGAGACGAGTATATACATTTTCTGAAAGCTTATAAAAAACATTATAATATAATATCAAATGCTAAGTTGTTAAATGCAGTGGTCGTTCACAATTATCCGAGTTGGTACGGCGGTGTATACGATAGTAAGTGTATTTATACTCCCACCGGCCGTCAGATCTTTCTAGTGTGTATGATTAGTGAATGCGTTTAATATATGTTTTTTAGTATTATGTGTCTACATCTATCGGTTAAAAAAACGTTATACTCTATAAAATATCGGTAACCGAAGGGTAACCAATATTTGTTAGTGATAAGAAGTTGGTGGTCCACGAATTGGTAGCTTCACAGTCGTCTTTAATAAGTGTACATTTACTCTACATGCTATGTATTTTTTAATTTTTAAAGTTCAATTAATCATACTCATGATTAAATGATAATGTTATATTCTTTTACTTTTTAATTCTCTAGTATTTATTGACTACCAAATTAATGTCTAAAATTAAAATTAACTTTGATCCAAAAATACTAACCAACTGAAATACATTAACACTTTTGAATGATGGATATTCAGAAAAGAATGAAATGCTTTCATTGCTTTCCCTTAATTTTTGTTGCCTATAAATACTTGTTTTTCTCCATTTATCTATAACTGTACTTATAGGCTCAGAATTATTTTTGAGCCTGAGTATCATATCTAGAACTAATTTAATTTGGTTAAGATAGAAATGAGCTCCAAAAAAATACCACAGTCAGAAATATTATATTTTTAACTAACTATTATTTTCATTTTCACAAGATTTCTGGATTATTGTGACATTTTTTTTTCAGTTTTACTGTACAGTTGTCTAATTGCTTTTCGTATATTGCAGTATCGATCCCATAATTTACCCCTAGTCAGTTTAACTGAATTACCAATTTTTTGGTATGGTGAATAGTAAACAACTTTCAACTCGGTAAGAAAACAGTTGACAATATTAATTGAAAGTTGTTGGAGTTGAGCAGTAGTTAGTGTATGGTTGTTACTTGCCTTCACTTCATTATCAATAATTAAATGAACCATAATGTTTCTCATTTTTGAATTTAAGTCTTTATTTTGTTCATAGAACTTGATAACCATTCCACCCTCCTGCACCCAAAGAAAAACCTCAATCAATTTTGATAGAGAAATTTATCAAGGGTTTATGATAATGTTTTATTAATACGAACAAAATAATTATTCTTATGAATAATTATTGTTCAAGATAAGAAAAAAAATTATCATATTGATAAATTTATCATAGATTCAATAGTAATGATATATTTATCAAATTGAACAATGAATTTATTATATAGATCGAGGTTTTTCTCTGGGTGTGTGATTGCTTTAAAATTTTAGAGATCTTAAGCTATTCACTGATTGTATCAAGTTGCTTATTATTTTATATTATAAGAAGCGACAATTTAATCAAAAAAATAAATACTCAATACTTACTGTTGCATAAGTTCAACTAAGTAAAAGTTGGGGACATAAATAAATAAAAAAATTACTCATTTTTGGATTTGTAAAATACTTGATTAATAAAAAGTTACTATTTTTTTTTTATGGTTAATTCTTTATAAAATACCATAATAATTGAAACTAAAATATTGTGAGTATTGGCTGATAAATTCAAGTTTTATCGGTTTATTTTATTTATTCATTTTTATTGATTATGTTGATTATTATTCATATATGTTAATAAATTTGCTGAATAAAAAAAAAAAACTATTTCAATGTCAACTAAAATTTTCTATTACTACTAATTTAGTTTTTGAGGTATCTAACTAAATATTCATTTATAATAGCCTCTGAGTACATTCAATTATATGTATAATCACTTAATAATAATAACTTATTATCATTATTGCGTAAAAATACTATTATTACTTCAATTTTGATGTTTGTAGTTTTACTACATTCAGCTGTTTCATTCACTTTTATTTCAACCTCATGATTATTCTCTTCTTCATATTCAAATGTAGATATTTTATTTATATCACAATTTATATTACTATTGATTTCAGTGAGAGGAGTTTGGATTTCAAATACCTTAAATAGTAATACAACAATAATTTATAAAATTTAAACTAGTAAAACATAAAATAAATTGTTAACAATATAACTAGAATATGTAAGAAATGTAAACATAATTAGCAAAATATATTCCTCAAAAAAAATTATTTACTTAAATTTTTCTGTAACTTAATTGTTTAAAAATTAATTAACAACAAAATTCCAAAACGATTGTAATGTTTCAGTTTCTAAACCATTAACTCTTCATAACCAAGCTGTTAAATTTTATTCTCATGACTGGCATTACAGCTTTTAATATAATGAATAATTAATTATTATGAATATTTTGAAGGATATAAGTTGATTTTTTTTTTTATAATTAAAATAATTGTTTGATAAATGTTAATTTATAAAATTATGTACATAAGACATCAAATAGCTCTCCTAAAAATGTATTTTTAAGATGCTTCATCAATTAAATAGTCTTATTTTGTATTTTCTTTAAATGGAAGAAAAAAAGGATTATTTAAATTAGCTATTAATAAATGATTTTTAAAGTATAAAATGTTGTTGAATAAGAATTTTATGTTTAATTTTTAAATTCTTAAATTAAATAAAAGATTTCAGAGCAATAACATTGAGAAAAAAAATTTTGTTTTTTTTTCACAAAAATTAATTCTTTTATTTAGCATTTCAAAGATTAAGATTTAGGGTGCTCAGGGTCTAAAGTAAGATTATTGTTCACAAAATGATTGGTTCTGTGTATTTTTATGTATTAGAAGTATATTTAATAAAATCAACCTCAAAAACCTTTAGTTCATGTATTACTTAACTATAAATACAAACTTTGTTTTATTACCTCTAATGTTTGATTTTCGGCACTTTTAGATTGCAATATATCTTTAAAAATTTTGGACCTCCAACCAATTTTATGTACCAAATCTTTTAGCATGTCCTCTGTCAAGGACATGTATGCAATTCTATCGATATCTTCATTTAACAATTTGTGCATATTTAATATTTTTATTTATTACTTATGAAAAACAAGCTTTATTTTTCCTAGAAATGATTATATAAATATTTTTCATAGTGTTATAAAAAGTATTTATAACTTTTTTTTTTTACAGTACGAATGGTTAAGTATTTATTTATATATTAAAACTAAAATTTATCAATATTTTAAAGTATCGAAATTTGTAGGTTTAATGAATTGTATTATTAAATATTGTATTCTACAATTAATGATCATTTGATTTATTCCTGTGTGAAATTATTTTTTAAAAATCATTTGATTTTAATTAAAATAAAAATTTACTTTCATTGTTTTACTAATTTAAATATATACATGATTAATATTTATATAAAATTTAACAAAATTGTAATATTTCTACCGTTAATCATTTTAAAAGAATTCAAAGAACGATTATTTTCTCTAGTAAATATATAATGTAATGAATACTTTTCTTACCTTCAAAAGTTTGAATTAGCTGTTCAAGATTTAAATCTTTCAACTTAATTTGAGTCCATTCATCCATAATTGCAATCATTTTATAATATATTGTTAAATTATATAATTATATATGTTAATTATCAAAATTAAACAATCAAGGAAAAAATATATAGATATATAGATCAGCTTAAGTTTTCGTCGACTATCGTTCTCAATGAATCAACGAATGATGAGTCGTTCATATACATCGGCCAATAAGCTCAACGGCGTCTGGAAAAAGAGGCTATTTTTCCATCGATGAATTCAAGCGCGGTCCTGACAACAAACGTTTTATAAAAATATCTGAATAGATTTTTCCTGTGTACTAACAATTAACTCATTGTGTAATTATTAAACAATCAAAACCTAATAGCGCATTAATTAACATATTGTACAAGTTATAACAGTACTTGCAAACAATAAAAAACGCTAAATAACATTTTTATTTTATATTTGTTGTCCAGTTATCCATAATACTATGGTTGTATTACCTATACTATATAGTTGCTCTAACTAAATACTTGGGTAAAAATAACCATATATAATAACCAAATTAATTTGGCTGATCCAACGTTACTGGGTAGAATTACTGACAAAGACAGTTGCAAATACTATAATATGGTTCTCCTAACCATATTATTTCTAACCATTTACCATACTAAAATCATTTTTTTCCGTGTACAAACACAAAAACCTCTTCTATTTTTATTGAATACTAAATTGTAAAACATTTACAATTAATAGAATGAATAAATTATCTGCTTTTAAATAAAAATGTATAATAAGTTCCAAGTTTTTTGGATTAACCAATCATATATTTGAGAATTACTTTTTAAATGAAAATTTTTATATAATTATTCTTCAAAATAATTTCTTTGATAGTAAAAAACATTGTACCAATAATTAATTTTATTAAAATTGATGATTAATTTAGAAAAATGAAAAATGTAAATAAATTCATTTTGTGTATAATGTTACTATATTTATAGTAAGTTTAAATAAATATGAGTAATTAGCATTTATTTACCATTATATGACGTGTTTAAAATTAGATTGTATATATTTAGTTGTACTTATTTCTTTCCCTGATGAGCCACACATTTTGTAGTAATATTGTTTCATTTAGTTCCCTTAAATACAAAAAATATTTCACAACTACTCCAAGACAAACATTTGAATGTGAGAGGAAACAAAATATATTGTATTATTAAATAATAGTACATTTTGGTTGTCCTACTGGACATCCAGAAAATCCTCTCATTGGGGTATTGTTCTGCCCTTCCTTGGTGTGTCACTGTTATTTTTTACAAATTTTATAAAGTCGGTAATTATTTTTAGATACATGTGGTCACCCAAAGTTTAACATGCTTGACATATATCAATAGTAGATTTCGGTAAATGTTAATATTTTCCAATGCCATTAAAAATGGGCGTCAATTTAATAAATTAAGGATATCGTCGGCTTTCGAAAGCGTTATGAAAACGCCATTTTTTCAAACCAGAAGGGCGTGGCCTCTCGAATCCGGTTCTTGGTCAATGATTGGCTCTCTGATTGCTGTTCTGGGTTTATACTTACCGGTATTTTATAGTTACAATTCTCAAGTAGCGTAGTGTAGTACCTGTCGTCATGTGTGTTGTATCGTCGACTAAGGAGTAGTTCGTTGCCATACCTAATTTTGTGCGCTTGTATATTACTTGAGTCTCTTTAAATTAATATCCAATTCATATCGATTGCAAAATATTAATCAGCTTATAATTTAAATTTTAAGTAAATCAGTTGTTTTATTTTGTCGATTGGGTTACGGACTTTCAAATTTTAGATTAACTAGTGTTTAAAATCTTATTAAATGGTAATCATATAATGATTGCTTCGGAAGCTCCCTTAAGACCGCGTAATCATTGTACGGGAAGTGTGATGGACCTAACCACACACGCTAGATCTATAAACAGTGGTGAAAATAATGGCGGAGGAAATTCTGGTGGAACCAACAGGCCTGCAAAATCCATATTCTCCATAAGAAGTTTAGTCAATGTTGACGATGGACCCTGCGTAATGCCCATTATCGTACAAGAAGAATCATCTCCTGGTAAGGATTTTTTTTTAAAAACAAAGAAAATCAAAACTAAAGTTATATTGTTCAACAAAATTTGAGTTATAAAATGCTAATGAAAGTTAAGATTCAATTTGAATATTTGTAAAATTCCGTTCGTTTCCTACATGACCTTTTAATTATATTTATAGTCTCATGATGATAATTTGTACAAATGTTAAAATCATTTCCTAAAGTTTAAACCTTTGATATGGATTTTTAAAAAGTTGAGTTAAAAAAGGTATAACTGGAATGTTATCTAAAACTTTTTTTGTTAATTTTTATGTTTTTATTACTTGTTAAATGAATAGAAAATGTTTCAAAAGGATTCATAAAATACTAAAATTGTGTAATTTTTAGTTGATATGAAAAAAACTTAATAAGTCAAAAATAATTGTAATAATAAATATTATTTTCATTTAAATTCTCTAAGTATAGTTAAATTTTGTAAACAAAAGTACAGACGTATGTACTTTTTTTAATACAATTCTATATTGCAAAGTCAGACCCTAAAAATGTCAACTATTTAATTAATTATAGCAAAAAAAAACTATTAAAAATAGTCGAATGTTAACATAATATCCGTCAGGATATAGTTTTGATAGAAAAATGATAATAAGAAAAATGGAACAAAGCTATGATGAAGATATTAAATGGTCATTTCAAAATAGTTTCTGTAATATATATATATATATATACACATTTATTTGATTTTGTGTGATTTATATTCATTATAAATTATAACCAAAAATTTATAATAATTACTATCTTTATATCTAAATCAAAAATTACATTACCAACATCATTATTTCTGTATATTTTAAAAGTGTTTTACTTCGACTTGCAATATCTTTACTAAAAAAATATGTTTAAGCCTTAATTGATAAACGATTTAAATTAATTAATCTCTTAATTTTGCATTAAATTTTACACGCAGATATACTATTTAAATATCAATAAGTTGACTTTATTATCAATATTTATGTAACACGATCAAATTGTTAATGTCGGTACCACGTAGTAATGATTTTGTTGCAGTATCCTTAATTAAATTATAAAAACAGTTAATATCTCTATTGTTCTTGAAACTTACTATATGATTTAAAAAAACATCATAACGATTGAGGATTGGGATTAAGAAACCTCTTTGGAGGAGGCCGGAATGAATTATATAGATAAGAAAATAAAAGATTCTTTTCACTTTTTATCGTAATAATTTTTTAAATATAAAATATATTTTTCACCTACTCTCTCTAGTAAGAACTCGATGTTGGCGAAAAGTATTTGACAAATTTATACAGATATTTAAAATAAAATTGAACCATGATATTTAGGCACGACGTATTTATAAAGCCTAAATTAAGTAATTAGACAAATTTATAACAATTTTAATTTATATATAATTCGTCGATAATTTTATTTAATAAAAAATTGTTTATTGAAAAATAATCAACATTGTGTTAGAACCTTGTCATTCTCAAGCGACAACAAAATGTCAAATTTTTAAGCTAATTTTTTAACGTAGGTAACTTAAACTCACATTTTTAATTTAATTTTTTTGGAACATTAATTTATGTTTATAATAGAATCTATAGGTTATTAAACATTGTGTATGATAGCCAGTCAACTTTTCGGTTATTATTAAATTTGTGAATGAAATTTTTTAACTACTTGATGAAATTTATGTACTTTGAATAATTCACATGAAAATATCAAATTATATTTAATTATTTAGATTTTCAATTTAGGAAGTATCAAGAGTGTGTTTATACTGTAACATGTTATTTTTATAAATGTAATTTATTATTAATTCCTAAAAACTCGAGTTAAAAAAAAAAAAAATTGTATAGATAAATATTTTTAGAAAAAGTTATTTTATCCTGGATAAAAATCTTGTTTGTCAAATTTTGTGATTTGCACTTTTGCTGAGTAAACTGTTTCTGTTTGTTAATGCTTCTCAAATTTTACCCATGACAATACCCTTATGGGATTTTGAATTTTTTAGCGACCCTTATTATAGGTGCAATCATATTCTGGAGATCCTTGATAGTTCCGTACACTTACAAGAGAATCACTACTCGCCAGTTGATAAAAACTAGTATAAACGACGAATTATTTAATATTACTCGGAAGTTTTTTATTTTGTTATTTACTATTTTTAAGTCAAGTTATTGTTTGGAGTATAAAAATAGATATTAAATATTCAATGTAGTTTTTCAATTCGTTTTTACGAACAAAAAAAAAAAGATTATTTGTTGTAAATTTTAATATATCAATAGAATACAGTTTTGTTATTATTACACATAAACTGTCAATCATAACACCGTAAATAATAGAAATAGTTATAACGCAACGGAGGTAATAAATATGCCTATTTAACGTTAATAATGGAATGCTTTATTTTCACGTCAATCAAATTAACTTTGAATATACTACCACAGAAAAAACTACAGACGTGTGTGAGAATAAAGCTTACAGTTAAAGAATAATACGCAGGTATACTAGAAAATGCGATCTTGTAAATTTAATTTTTACAAATATAAATATTCACTATCTAAGTACATTTTTACTATTTTCTGAAGGTATGGAATAAAATATATTTTAAATCATCAACGTTTTTGCCTTTTACTATTGTTTATCTTGTATATAAATCAATTAAGTCATAAGATAAGTTAGATAAAAGGTGAAAGTATTCATTTAAATTTTTTAATTCGATGAATTTAAACCACGGGCATATTTGTGTATTTAAGAATAATTTTTTTTATTATAATATTGACTTGACTTCATACTGATAAATTGTGAGCCAATAAACCTTTTTTTTATTATAAAACTAGTAAACCGAGACACAAATTAGGGGGTTCTTCACTTAGTGATATTACCTTTCTTTACTTCAATAAACGGCTTTCTTGATATTTTTCTTTCTTTTCATTCATCTATTTTATCTTCAAATATGTAATCTAGGATTTCATCTTTTTAAATATACTGTGCTCATATATTTAAGAAAATTGCAATCTTGCGGGCTTCGTATCACTTTATTTATTTGTTTAGTCAAATTTCGTTTTTAAGTTATGTAAATTACTATTTCTTCTATTAATCCCGAGAGGACACGGTTAAAACATGTCCTTCAATAAAGTTAATTTGATAAAAAAAAAACAAATGAACTAATGTAGTATTACCTAAGTTTTGTGGGTTTCTTTGAAATTAAAAAAAAAATTTATAGATTGATTATTTAGCCTAAAAACAACAAAAGACTTGTGAATAAGAGTAATACGTCATATTTGAATTAAAGAGTACATTAAAAGAATGGAACGTTTTTTTTTGTTTATTTTATTATTAATTGAACAAATTATCACAAACCAACACGATATTTTTTCATAACAATATCGTTTTTATATATTGTATTAACAAATTTGCGACTGTTTCAATATGACTATTAAAAAATTATTATTTAATATATTCGTTGTGTTACCGGCTAATAATCAATATTAATGTTATTATTTAGTAAAATAGAGCAATCGGCCTTCAGTTATTTTATACAAACCAATATTATGTATATAGTGATAAAATAATAGTTTAATATAATTTACTCACAATGGTCGGTTGCGGCTAGCGGCAGCACCATTATTATTTTTTTATTATAAATTCCCAGAGGCCACTGCAATTACCGCTGTAACCTTAGATCGAATTAGTCGTTAGCGTGTATATTACGTGTATACAGCTCAGTTGGGCGGATCCGAAAATTAATGAAAAAATAAGTGCATTTTTCACTGTATACGCTAACTAATCATACGTGGGTCATCAATTTTTTTTTAACTTAGTAATATTAATTAAAAAATTCATATTGTTATTTTTTAATCGTGATTAATAAGTAAACTATCTTATGTAAATAAACTTAAATTTTATAACATTTACTTAGAGTTTCATTCATAATAATACTGCACAATATTTTTAACACGGATTCAATACATTTAATAGTAAATTAATTGTGCTCTATACATTAAAATTATTTTGTCAATTTTTTTTCGTGTTGTCAAAATCAATATCATTGAATTTCAATTGGCGACCGTTTTCGATTCTTTAAAAAATGCTGGAGTAGCCTATTTTGAATTATAAAAGTCAAGAGCGTTGCATGTACAATAGAACTGTATTGCTGCTTTAAGTACATGATAAGTCGGAGATTTAAGACTGTTCTAGCTTAGTTGTCATTCATAATTATTATTCATATTATTTTTTTGTTAAAAGTAATTTCTTAACTGAATAAAATCAAAAATCTACTTAATGAGAAATGATTCTGTAAAAAGAAATAACTATTAAAATGAGATTTTAATTACGGAAAATTATGTGAACCAGCAGCACGCTAAGTTTAAAATTTAATTTAGCTTTAAGTTTATTTATACTATAATCATTTGTAGCTTTGAATGTAATTATTTTTTATTTTGCACACATAATGAAGATAACAAGATATATGTTATGAAAGCTGATTTTATTGTAAATTATTTAAGTTCTTATTTTAAATTGATAGTAATAAAAAACGACGGAGATTTTCCTATCTAGTAATCTTCAAAATTTAATTTAAAAACTAGAAAATTAGATATTTTTTTAAATAATTATATTTAATGAGCTCTACAAAGCGTATCGACTAATAATTTATTACTCGCATGGTTCTTATCAGATAGAATTGTTGTATGTACTCAGATTACTCTTTTTTTTTTTCAATTGAAAATACTCTGTTTCGTGACATAATAAATATGATTTGTATACTAATAATGTCAAACATTATTTTATTATACTCGGGTGGTCCTCTACTATACCAATTATTCTTTTGTAATTTCAATATAAAAAAAAAAAAAGAACTTTGTTAGTCCAAAATAAGACTTTTAAAAAATTAATATGTAGTCGTGTAAATAAATAAAACAATGTTCCCTATTAAGCATTAATACTTTTGTTTAACTATATACACATTATACAAACAATTTTCGTAATTTAAATTTAATGATATATTTATATAATATTTAAATTGAATTTTTGATTTTTTTTCGTTATTTGTGAGATCCATAAACTAATATTATAATAATATAAATATTTTTAGTTGTACACGATAAAAAGTAGATTATCCCAGATAACATGTATTTACTTATCTAAAAATATTTTTATCTTTGAGTAACCTTAAGGTCTTTGAATAAAATCAGATAACCATGTTATCACTTTGCTGTTTGTGCATACTCATTTATCTCGACGATGTCATTAATATAGCCATTAACGCTATAAGAGGGTTATATATTTCTAGTCAGTCTATTTACGTATTTAAATAAATAAAAAAATTATTTAGCCGTTAATTTACAAAATTTTATAATTCTTCATGAATGTGTTTCAATTCTTAAAAGACAACATTTTATATTGTAACAAATAACTGTAATGTTATTTTAACTCTTTTACTTAGAAAACATATCCTAAATTTAAACTAATTTGTTGATAAATGCGTTCCAATTATATGTCGTCTGGTGTTATCATTCGTAGTAATATACAGGCGTTTTTCTTGGCTTTGGCTTATTATCAGAGCAATATTACATCATCGTTTTGGAATCTTTGTGTGGCGCCTATAGGCTTATATTAATATGCTTAAGCCGACGCCGAAAACAGAACAACACATGTACTGCATTAAAGAAGTTATCTACATTAACCGGCGCGATTCCAATTCGATATGTTTTGGAAGTTTATGTCTTAGAATTGGAAATGGAGACAGTTTAGTACGGTACAAAATTACAAAATTATATATTTTAAATTCTACTTGAATATCAAAAATATACCCTCAGCTGTAGGCTTTTTATTATATGTTATTGGTCGTTCAACTATTATAAATTCCTTATAGAGAAATATCTTGTATTTAACACATTCCTATTCACTTTTTAATGCTTCGATGAAGATAAATTTTGACAAACCAGTGAATTATATGATTAATATATATTTATTTATTTTATAAGTATTTTGAAAATAACATTATTCGATTTTTCTTTTCCAAAAGAATGAAATCATAGCTTTATACGAATGACATAAATATTACAATTGAAAATCGAATGAAGAGGGTCGAATTTTAGAAGTTAATAACAGGAAGAGCATAATAAGCTAACTTAAAATTTTTTGAAAACCTTTCTTAGCTCAAAATAGTATATTTATTCATTGTATATACTCTATTAGTAACAAAATTAAGCAATACTATAGCCCTACAAAAATAAAAAATTAGTGATGTAATATTGTTTAAAATTAAAATTTTAATATCATTAATCATTTTTTTTAATTTAACTATTTTGTAATAAAAATTCAGCACATTGAAGTAGCGGTGGTATAGTTGGGACAAATATAGATGATACCTGACAGTGATTAACATCACCACGGTTATTAAAAAAGCTTTGATGCGAATCTATAAAATTTCATAATTTATATATGTGTAATTTTACAATTTCAATGATCTAAAATTTCCCTCAAATATTAAATACTTGTTGAATAATTTGCTTAATTGAAAATAAAGTTATATTTTTGCTTTGACGGTTGAGTTCTCATAATATAATTTGTTGGGACCAATTTTATTTTAATATTGTATTACATTTCAAATAATTACTTTAACATAGATTAAAAGTTGAATATTTTCAAAAGTCGAGTTGAAAAAAATATTTTAATTCGTGGGTGATCTTTCAAAACTTTTCTGCGCTCTGGTTTCTCGTAGGATTTTTTAAAAAAGCATACCATTGGAAAGCCTATTATCATTAATGTACTCTATAATAATATCATTAGTATTAATGTTAAAAAATAAAAGTTATAGCAGTTAAAAAATGTAGGCAATTTTTTTTGAAAATGCCAATTTTAATGATTCTGACATTTCTAAAATTGAGAGAATTTTTGGTGACAATAAGTTCAATTAAATTAAAATCTAGTTATTTTGGTTTATTAATCATTAAAATCGTTCCAGTGAGATCTGAGAATTTTTATAGACAGAAAAACAGACTATCATAAAACCAACACTTTTTAAGCTTCTATAGTATTTTTCTTTATTAAAGTTGGGTTGGGTTTGGTTAAAACAGCACCGTTGTATGTGAACACCAGAAAGTGGCGTTGAGCCGTTTATTGGTGAAAAGATGATCACAAAAAGAATGTGTACTTAGTCACTAAGTGTGTGGATGTGATCCACTAGTTATACAAGCAAATATATAAATTAATAAAACAGATATACAACACGAAATAGCAATACTGACGATGTCGCACATGAACGGGCTGTGTATCAGGCGGTGCCACGGAAATTACCTAACGTATATTTGCGGTGGGTCGTAGATGGACGTGCGGCACTTGCTGGACTTAGTACCGTTGCATATCGCACGCGGTGTTAGTCAGTCAAACTACCACTAACACGTAGTAGGGTGACGGCTGATAAAGGTGTCGCGGGTCATGTATCGAGAAACGCCGCGGGACCGTGTCAAAAGTTATGTTAAAAAGCAAAGGAGACAATACATCTCCTTGCCTTAATCCCGTTCTAACTTTAAATTCCTTAGATATATTATCATTGACCTTAATTTTGCATTTTGAGTTTTGTAAAAATGATATCATCAGTCTAATTAACTTGATATTTGATCATTTTTTAGTGTTTTTGAATTATTTCACTGTTTTTTTCATATGTTTGTTAATATCCGTAGCTTATTATTATTATTACAATTATTGTAAATAATTCAGGAGATGGATAGGGTACAATTATTTATTTGTCGTTTTTTAATCGACACTTCGGCTGTAGCTTTGGTCGGTCATAGTTGTATCTGATGATACAGAAGTATCTCGAGGATGGACCGAATTTTGTTAAATCAAGTGACTGTTGTTTCATAATGTTATTCGGTTTTGCTAACAAACTTTATAGCTATCCTGGTTGATAGAAATTTTGAATCATTGTTTTAACCGCACTTGTTGAGTGAGGCTAAAAGGATGTCTTATTTACGGTGTCAACCTACTGAACACATGAACATTTCAATAAAAATGTTAAGTGTCTTTCTACTGATGATTTTAAATTGGTATTTGGTATAATTATTTACAAAGTTGTGTACTGTACTGTCGTATGAAAGTGTGCCGTGGTTGTGAACGTTAGATGTAATAAACGACCTCCGTGCTGCTCACAAACATCATGACGTGGTGTTATGTCTATTCAACATTAATCGTAATGTCTTGTTATCGGACGTATAAGTTATAACCCTTTTTTATGTTGACTTAGTA
The DNA here is from genome assembly GCF_025091365.1 of Daktulosphaira vitifoliae. Taxonomy (NCBI): domain Eukaryota; kingdom Metazoa; phylum Arthropoda; class Insecta; order Hemiptera; family Phylloxeridae; genus Daktulosphaira; species Daktulosphaira vitifoliae. The sequence goes on along the minus strand of NW_026099573.1, from coordinate 36,131,706 downwards.
GCTTATTCTTGCGTTAATAGATTTTAATTGTCGATGTTCAGTAACGTGGTGAAATCTGCTATGATATTAGCTTCCACCCATGAAACAGTAATCTTAAGTGTGCCTCGTTGTCCGCTCTTCCGAAGAATCGTTGCGGACGCTTATTGAAATTAACTCAATTGTATATCCGACCCTCATTTAAGTTCTTTGTAACTAAATTTCAGAAAGGTATTAAATTCTATCGGATCATTTCACCCAGGCACTGGCGTCTGAATACACGAGTCTATAAAGAATCCGTATGATTAGATCACTTTGATATCTGTAACACCGGCAAAGCATTTATACAGTTCAGTGTGTATGATAAGACCAATAATGATCGGCGAGGTGTATCTTTATGGAAGAAAGTCTAAAATCTACTTTTCATTTTTTATCTTTGTGTTTATTCATAGATCTGTTTTATGAACGTGTGTCTAATAAAACCTAACCTACACGTATGAATAAAATATATATCTATTAAACATTGACGAGTTGGAAAATTAGCCAATTTAGAATCGACCTTATAATAAAACTGTGTAACTATTAGTATTAGGCATATAGATATTTTCTGTAAAAATCGGTTAGTGTACAATTACTGTCTATCACTCAGTTAAGTGTATGAATTAAATAATTTGGTTGACTCGCAAATTTAGACGCTTAATATATATATTTATAGTAAATTTACATTTATCTTATCATTAAAATGTCAATTGATTTACTTGTATCGATTTTAAAGTCCGTGAAAATCTCGCGATTAAGATAAACATTGAAAAAAATTACATTTGGCAAATGGCTGATTTATCAAATAAGAGAGTAAGTACCGTTTACAACCGGCCTCCTATGTTTAATGAGGTAAATGAACCGTAAATGTGTTGTATTTTTTCCGTCACGCCAAACGTATCTGATAAGTAATTACTTTATTGCTTGTACTGTTTCCAATAGCCAACCCTTACTCGGGAGGCCGTGGACGGCGGCAAGCAATGGTATACACAAACTTACCAGCGTGTGCTCGCGCGCGCGACAATTGAACCGGCAATATTGTGTCGCTGCACCGCGTACACACCGTTTTCATAATGTGCTTACTTCCTAGGCATCACCTGTCTTCCTGTCCCTCTCCCGTTATTAGAGGGGTAACCGGAAAACCATTGCTGATCACTAATGATGATTTGACTACTGGAAATTATGAATAAACTTAAATAGGAATAAACTAGTGAACCGTGAAAGACGGCGATGGTGCGCTGTAGTCGTTACCGTATAACCGTAACGTACTGTGTTCATCCTCGTAAAATAATCAGGTTGTGATATTCCAGTCAAAACAAGATATAAGAACATTAAAATTGTTTAAATAACATCCGAAATATTTTATTTATTTGTTTGTATATCATGAATGGTCTTTTTATTAAACATTCTTCACGATAACAATTAATATTACAAAAAAAAATAGAAAAATAAATAAATATCATTAAATAATATGAGCACTATCTCCATTAAATCCATATTGAATAAGCTGTAAAAAAAAAAAAAAAATTAAATACGTTAAATTTAAGAATTAAAAGTAGATCTAAGGGTAGAAAAAATATTATTTTTAAAACGATCACGAAATGTATAAAAAAAAAATCACAATACAAATAAACTAGTTGGGTTAGTGTCAAAGCTCTAATGAAAGAAGATACAGCTGCTACATTAATTTAAAATTTAGAAACATAAATATTGAATTCTGGTAAAATGAACAAAGGTCAGAAATTCACACAGTAGTAGTAGTTGAGGGCAATCAAATCTAAAATTTATAACGTCGTAATGAACATAATTTCTGCTAATTTACGCCTGAATTCACATGTATCAAGGCCAATTGAGTCCGCTACTAATGTAAAATTAATCACTGGAAATAGTTAGTTTCATCTTAAAAGCTACTATTTTTAAAAATTTATATTAAACGTTAAATTTCGAAGTATGGGCTGTGTAGTTGGGAAACCAAATAAAAGAATTTTTTAAAAAGTTATGGTAGTTTTAACTACCAAAATAACATTGATTTTTTACACGAAAATTACATTTTTTGTTCAATTTTATGCACATAGAAGATAGGTCGTCGGGACAAATTTTGTTTAGCTTATAGTACATTATGTAAGCTTTAATTTAACATATCTTTAAAAAACGCAGTATTCAGGAACATTTTTAAAAGTTAAGTTGAAAAAGTTCTACTTATTATACGTATGTTTCAAGTTTTAACCCCCCCCCCTGTATAAGGGGAAATTGTCCAATTTAAATAAAAAATATGACAAATAAAAGAAGTATGTATAATGTGTTTACGAAAAAAAAAACTGTATAAATCCATACATTTTTTAAAAAGTTATAACAATGTAAAGTTGAAAATATTAATATAAAAATAGCATTTTTTTAGCTAGGGCAGCCGTTTGCACGTAGAAGATAAGTCCTAGGGACAATTTTTTTTTGAATTTATAGTACGTAAATTTAGCTTTAATTTTACATATATTTAAAGGACTTAGTATTTCCACAACATTTACAAAATTTATGGTGAAAAAGTTGAGTTTTGTAAAAAAGTTGCTATTTTGAATCCCCTCTAGTGGGCAGGTAAAGGGTCAGATTTTCAAAAATATTATATCAAATAAAAGGAAATTACTTAAGGTTTCAATATAAAAAAAAATTATTTTCATTTGTTGTTTTTTCAATAAATTATAGCAATTTTATAGAAAAAAAAATGTCGAAATTTACCGATTTTAGAAATCGTAATTTTTTAAAGGACTTCCACCATTTAAGGTGAACGAAGGGAAAAAATTTTAGTTTTTGTGGATAATGTCTACTAGATAAGATTTGTGATCTTTGACGTATCGTCAAGAAAATTTTTTTCACTGAAAGCTGAGAAAAAGTTGTGACAGACTCAAAAAAATTAATAAACACATCATGGTAAAATTAATACTTTTTCAACTTTGAAAATTCAAATTGATATATTTAAAATAAATTGTCTTCGTTAATTTTACAAATGAAATTTGGATCAGTGTAAATAGTTGTAATATTAATGACTATCCTAATATTAAATTCATTGTAGCAGTGTAAATTCGAAACAAAGCTAAAAATTAAAAAAAATATTTGTTTTATGAGTTGCATGTATCTGGATGTTTATAATAATCAATTGATTATGACATAACTTTGTTAATGGAAGTTAACACATTCAGGTTCATTGGGTATGGACTTTAAATTTTTAATAAACATTTTATTACTGTTATTTAGTAAAATTACATGTTAAGTTGTTTTAAAAATTCAAATTGATATATTTAAAATAAATTGTCTTCGTTAATTTTACAAATGAAATTTGGATCAGTGTAAATAGCTATAATATTAATGACTATCCTAATACTAAATTTAAACCCCTCGTGACTATTCGACTTACAAGAATAAGATTCTCATAATTAACAACATTTTTTAAAGAATTTAAACACCATAATATTCAAGATGAAATGTATAATAAGTTATAGTATTAATTTTATACTTTTCGTTTGTTCTGTAATGTTTTATAGTTTGTATAAATTATACCGTTATCCAAGTCCTAAACCACCAAGTTTGTTTGAATAGTAATTATATTCTTCTGAATTATTTTAATCACTGATAACTTCAATGAGACGTACGAATGAGGAATCGTGTGTACTCAAATGTTACCCATTTATTTGTCTGCGGTAATTTAACGCGTGAGTTTTGATTTTTTTCTTTACGTATTTCAGTCCCAATTAGATAAATGGGCGTTGGTAAATAGATACTAATAAGCATACCAATTACAGCGATTCTCATACTTTCAGTGCGATACCTTTAATCGCGCCTAATCGATACCAGTATTGTGCACACAACGTGTCTTAAGTACACTTTCAAGTTAGTGTATTACACATTTTGAATTATAGCAACAAGAGGCGTCGTGTACCACGTGCGGCGTCGCCATAGCTGGCTGCGGTTTTTTAAACCCGAGCACGGGCAGATGATAATGACCACCATTGATCGTGAAATATCTAGGAATGTCATGAGAGGTGCCGGTGAACGACTGGATGATCGAATTTTACGGTTCTTGCGGTTTGAAAAATATAATATTATTATAAATTGTACGCTGTATTTTATATGTAATGATATTGCGTTCATGAAATGTGTACAAAGTACGTCTACGTTTTTATTACAGTTCGTTATTTACATCCGATACCATTATTATAATTATAACACTACAAGGAAAAAAGTGTAGTCATTATACACTCTAATATCAATATGGACAAACCATAAACACGTGTTGACTAATGTTTAAGTAGAATTAAATGATTTACACGAACTTGCCTCGAAAACGGTATTTTACTATTAGGGTCGTTTCTAAATAAATAAAATCACCAAAAAAAATTACATCCAAATTATTTTTATTTCGAACAATAAAAGTATTTAACTATCAATAAAATCAATATGAACGAACCATTGAAGTCGGACAGTAGGCGACTTTAATGACACAAAATCAATTTAATTGATATTATTCATGTCGAAAAACGAATTTGAATAATTACAGTAATCGTTTAGTTTTGCGCAAAACAAATTTTAGTAGTTTGCATGAATTTTGAAGTTATGACGATTTTTTTTTTAATTTTTCAAATGATATTTTTACGGGTCAAATAACTACGGTTGTAAAATGATTGGATAGGAAAGTGAAAAAAGTACTCTATTAACAGCTACATTATATAATTAGAGTTTCATAAACGAACCAATTTGTAGAATATTATCCTCAGCATAGGTTTATTCTTTTTACACTGACATCCTATAATTGGATACAAAGGTACAGAGTCGTAGCGTAGTCGGTCTCCACGGTATCATTATAATTTGATTAAAAAAAAAATGAAGTCTGTTCTTTAGTAATAATTCCCGAGATATAATTTTGTTATTGTGTGCCACGCCAAATAATAGGGTTTACGCAGACAGAGTGTTTTGAATTATTTAGAGAATATTATGTTCTTGGCTAGATGTATCAATGTACACTAGTGTATTACAAATGCACTTGTAATACATACAGAGATGTGCCATGTATTGATTCCTTAGGTGACTTTAAATTGGTCACAATATCAGTTTATGACCTGTTGGTGAGTCATAACTTTTTAGTCTTTCTTAATCTTTAGTAAAATATGCAAAGTTTCAATATACATGTGTTAATTCTTCATTTTATGTATTATTTACTTCAAATTAAAATTTAAAGAAAATAAAGGATCTTTAAACATTTAAAAATTTTTTTGGTGTTTCATTATTGGGTTGTATCATACATTTTAAAAATATGGTTGAACTTATTAATCGTATTTTATTTATTTTTGGATATTTTCTATAATAGGATGAAGTTTAAAGCTATTATGTTGGTTATATTACGAATTTTCCTGTATCCAACAGATAGTGACGTATTCATGATTGTTTAATGGGGAGAAAGCTAACACCGAAGAATTTTTTAATGAGTGAGATTTAACGAACAATGAACAATGTCAGCGCTAGGTTTAGCGGAGTCTTAACCAGGAGTGTGGGGTTGAGATGTGATAGACCATCCCCAGTAAAAATTATACGGTAAAGATCCGATTTTGAGGGAGTAGTAATAATTTTTTGGTTTATAATCCAAATAAACCACTGCAGCTTTGTTATATGTGGGAACCTGGAGGACACATATATCTAGCTCGCCCTGATCTTAGATACACCCAGAGAAAAACATCGATCTATATAATAAATTCATTGTTCAATTTTGATAAATATGTCATTACTATTGAACCTATAATATATTTATCAATATGATATATTTTTTTCTTGTCTTGATCAATAATTATTTATGAGAATAGTTATTTTGTTCGTATTAATAAAACATTATCATAAACCCTTGATAAAATTTCTCTATCAAAATTGATTGAGCTTTTTCTTTGGGTGTACGCTTATGTAAACAAAAAATTGTTTTTTTTTATTTATTGGGTTTTATTGCACCCAATATTGAAAATAGTAGATGGATATTGATTGGCTCTGTCGGTTTGGATATTTGTATTTTTATTTGTCTTTTATAAGTCTTGTAGCGTTTAAGGTTATTAAATACGACTTTCATTAATAACAACTTATCAATGAAAGTCGTATTGCAAGAATTTCATTGTAATTCAAATTAAATCTCAGGACGTGTACTTAAATTTAGTTGCGTACACTTATCTTACAATACAATATATCTTCGTCTAGATAGTATTTATCTGTAAATGTGTCATTGGTCGTTTCTTGTACAATATTATATCCTATCGTTCCATATTCCCATCATTGGATACTATAATAATTCTCATTACGATATCACACAACGTTAAATTATTACATAATATTTTGTTTTGCCCTAAAAAAACAATAGCAATAGTTATATTGCAGGTATATGACGGTCTCCCCAGTTAATTGCTGTGGTTGTATGTAATGTATACATCAAAGCTATAATTTAATGTCTCATCTTCGTAACATACACATAGCCATTGTCGTACTATGGGATGTACTCGTAATGTCTGGTAACAATCATTGACTTCGATTTATATTCGTCATTATCGTATTTTATTTTAACGTATGGTGTCGACTAAATGTAGAGATCGTCGCCTGTTAAATGTGATCCATGATTTCTTTTATAAATAGATGTATTATTAAGAAATTCATTAAGATTTTTTATCTTAAGTCGATGATACATAATCTTCAATGAAATAAGTTGTGATGAATAATATTTTAGCTGTTTGGTTAATTTTTTTAAAAACTTTCAACATTTTTTTCTTTAGAAAAAAACCCTGTTAACTAGGGTTATTTGTTAGGAAATATTTACAGTTTTACTATTAAATGATAAGGTATAGATTTTTTTTAATAAAATTAATTATATTATACAGTCTTAAACAAATTTTATAGTTTTCAATAGTGATAGAGGATTTGGCTTGAGAATTTTTCATAAAGTTGTTTTTTTGGTGTTTAAATCTTTGATTTAAAATTTTTAATGTTTTACTTGCGTAATGAACAATTTATCTATAAAAAAAATTATAAAATAAAAAGCATTTTTCTAAGATACAAACTATTTTGTACCCTTTAAAAACATGGGACGTAAATAAACGAATAATAAAATAATTGGGATGGATTTTTTGCCGAAAGATGTAACTAGTTTTTAGCAACTTACGCCATTTTATTCTATAAAAAATGTATTTTGCTCCAAACTAAACTCTATCATAAATATAATTTGGACCTGATTTTATATAAATACAGAAATAAATAAAATATTTATTTTAACCGTAAAATCATAATGTTATATAATATCTATATAAATGATCTATTCATATTTATTTCTTAACATATCCTCTTGACTACAAATGTTAAGTGATTGACGGACATATTCGGCTTGATCTATATATATATATTTACTTGATATTGTAAACCACGGATTTAAATGATAAGGTTGTGCTGTAAATATGTAGTTATGATAGAAAATTATCATACAAACATATAATTATAATATGAATTATTATATAAACATATAATTATGATATGAATTATCATATAAATATATAATTATGATAATTGATAATTATTTTTTTAATGTCTCTGATACTTCGATTATAGGATTTCAATATTAATTAGGCATTTTTTTGGTGTTTTTTAATTGAAATTATAGATACAATATTTAAAATTATAAAAACTTTTAGAAGAGCATATGATTTACTGTGATATAATTTACTTCTAATGTTTTGCAATGTAGTTTATGAATTTAATATTATTTCTTTAAAATATTGTAAAATATTAAGTAGGTCAAAAATGACCAAAAATGTCAGTTAAATTGGGTACATTCCAATATTAATATAATACAATAAGAAAAAATTTATTAAAAAAATTATATTTTATTTAAACAATAATTTATAAATCTTCTTCTTCGTCGCCTTAATCCCATCTATTTGGGGTCGGCCACAACAATAATTTATAAATAATGTATAATAATATAATAACAGTGTAATCTTCATAATGTATAATATATTCTTGTTTTTTATACGTTCTTATTGTTTTTGTTATAAAACTAAAATAGTACTAATAATAATAACAATGCTTTAGTATTCACTTTTTCTAATCGGGAAGTCGATTACAAAGTTTCTTTTTCATTTCAACACTATTATTTTCATAGCTTTTTAAGATTTTAAAAATACATTTAGAATTTTTTTTGACTAAGTAATTAAAAAAAAATTCAAGATTAATGTTATTTTTTATATTTAATCGTTGTTTCGACACACTAAAGATAATATTCCGTGTCTTCAGGAATATCCTACAATAAGACCTTTATTCTTGATAATCATATTATTACTTATTAGATCGATACCTAAAAAATATTGTTATTTTCAATGTGGTTAAGTCACAGCCAAGGTAGAGCATCGGCTGTTGTTATCTAAAAAAGCAATCAATGTTTTATTTGTAGTCGATTTATTAAATCACAATTTTGACCACTCATGGTTACGACAGGTGCTGGTTCTATTTAATAAAGACTGCTTACACCTAATATAGGTATGGCTGACGGTTGCTAGCTGTAGTATAATAATACTCTAGTGACAATTTCACACCTGATTATTACCACAGTGTACCATATTAAATTCGAAGCCAACCATTCGACACAACCGTCTTGTTAATTGGAAAATACTTTTACAAAATGGCTGAGTCATTAGTCTTATATCAAGAATCCCTTCAACGGTTATTATATTTTTATTGTAATAATATTATATATATTTTTTCTTTTTAACGACAACAATGAATATAGTGCACCTACATAATATACTGCACCGCCAGGTAGTGAGTATCAAATAATAAAAATAATCGACGTTACGTGCCTTCTTTCTCTATAGTGTTGCCGATTCCCACTCTTGTTAATCGCAGATATCAATTCTCCTAGTTAAACTGGAAAATTTAGCGTTTCATTTTCATCTATTTAAACCAACCCGATAAAATTGCGAAAAATACATATCATTATCAAGTATTTTTTTATTTTACTTTATCAATACCAAGTATTTTGCAGTATATGGAGAGTCTTAGAAAACTAATGTGTTTCATGATATTTGGCCTCGTAGTATTAATTACATTAAAATGAGAATAACTTCCGAAGTACTGGTCCAAAAGTTGTTTTCGACCAGCGATTTTCATTAAAGATTATTGTCAATTTTATAAGATAGTTAAATATGTATGTTGCCATTTGAAAAAATAAAGTTGACACCCCTTTAAGTTATAAGGTATAATTCTAAAAAGTCATTATTAGCTGGATAAATCAAGAAATATATTAACTAAAAGAAATCAAATATTTTTTTTTCCAATATTGTATTTATTTTGCGAGTAAAAGTGTGGTTTATGATAAACCGATTACTCTGTATACTGTGATTTTTCAAAATTCCTTCAATTTTTACAAGCTAATCTACTCCTGCATAAATAATAAAATAACCTCAAATTATTACAGAACCTCCACCATGTTTCACAGTTGGAAAAATATACTGGGGTTAGTACCTTTCATTGTCTTTTTGACGAATATATTATCGCGGTGTGTCCCAAAAAGTTCTTTGATTTGTTACTCCACAACAATGATTTCCACTCATCAATTGTCTAGTAAACATGATTTACAGAAAAATTAAGTACTTTTTTTAATTAGCTGGTCGAAGGAGAGGGTTTTTGACAAATATTTGTCCAATCATGCTTTTATATCAAAGTTGTCGTTTGGATATTGTTAAAGAAATTGGTGAATACAAAAAATTATTTTAGTATATCGACTTTGCTAAATATGTGAACTTTGTTATAAACTCAGATAATTTTTTTGGTAATATTTACGCCAATTTCTCGGTAACTTACTATTGATCTTTGTACAGTACCCAACTACACTTTCAATAATTCAGCAATATCAACTTGATATAAATTACTTCGTTTTGCAAAATAATAATTTAATTTCACATTTGAATGTCATTCTCTCAATATTTAATTTTATGTATTTATGAGATTTAATATATGTTATACACAAAAAAGTATTTGATTGTGCATTGTATAATTATATTTTTTTTACTTAAATTTTTCGTAGGTACTAATTTTTTAAAATATTTTTCCCAAAGTTGTTAGATATTTTCGGTTAAAATAAATTTTTATTAAACTTTTAACTATGTTAACTTGGTAAACAAAATATCTTTTTATAACTTTTAACTATTAAAATTGTTTTTTATTATTTGAAATATGTTATTTTTGAGAGAGTAAAAAGGCATAATTTAATGTTTCTATTTTATTATTATTAGATAATTAAGATTTTTGCAAATTTGTTTGAATTATAATTTCAATACGTTTTGCTAAATATATAATTTGAAATTTACTTATTTTTAAACACTACTTTTATTTTAAAAGTATTAATAAATTACAAAATAAATTAATTAAAAAACTTTCACTATTTTAGGTTTTTGTTCACAATTTCTGTAATATTCTGTGGTATTTTAAAAGAATTTTAATAAATATCTGGTATTTATACTCATCACTATTTGATTCTTACTATCTACATAACGAGGCATTTCTGACTGATCTAGTTTATTAAATTTTTATTTTATAAGATAAATTTTTTTTTTCTTTTAAATTGCTTTCAAAAAAAAAAAAATGTGACAAAAATTGCTTGTTATTAAGTTATTGAACTTCTCAGCATTCATTTAATTTAGATATAAAATTATGGAGGCTGCATATTAATAATAAATTTATTTCGTCTGGTTTGTATACTTTTTTTTATTTTCAACAAAATTCAACTTGATTACTTCATACATTAAATTCTTATTTTATATTGAAAATAAAACCAGTAACTTAAATCAAGAAAAAAAATTTAATATTACTACATTTATATTGAGTTTTTAATTTATAATTTACATACTTCCATATGATTAAAATTAAATTATAAGTTCAGACAAATAAAAAAACATTTTTTATTTGTATTAAATTGTTTTCTTCTTCTTAAATTTTAATTAAATATACATGATTTTTTTTTTATAAATTAAAGGAATTTGAAATATAAGCGCTTCATTTCAGAACTTATGTGATATTAGGCAGGGCTGTGTTATCCTAGGTAATGAAGCATTTGCTCCAGGTCATAAAAAAACAGAATACTAAAAAAATTACATGTGTGCAATCATTTTTTTCTTATGACTTTATTTAGTAATGAGTTTTTTTTTAATTTAAATGGTTTTAATTTTAAAATTTTATTAATGAAAAAAAATTAAATGGTTTTAGTGAAGAACTGAGGAAGTGGTAGACACATAAATTTAAACATCTACTTCAAATTCAATTTGCTTAACAAAGGCTCATTTTTTCATAATCAAATACAAAGTATCTATAAAAATAACAATTATTTAGAATATAATGATTAATTTCGTAATATTTATTTATTAGAAAATAAACTCTATTCACTACATTACTTTTAAAAATAACTTGAATAGATGGCACAAGTTTTTTTTTTTAATAATAAAGAGTTAATAATTTTTATTTATTCATCTGTTAATTGTTATTATGAAGTTAATATAAGTATAATTGAACCCAATCTAAGGGAGAAATTGATTTTACAATAGACGTAAGAAGTTATGCGCCCATCATGTATACCTTAGTTTTTTTTACATTTATATCAAAATGTTAATTTGAGAAGTATGATTTTGTTAATTTCTTTTTGTGTATTTATTATTTTTATTGCAACAATTTTGAAAAGTTGAAATTAAAATAATTTCAGTAAACTTGTGTTACTTATTGGAATAATTTTTAAAGAAATAATTGAATAACAGTGAAATATCCTATAATGTTAAAGTGGGGAGAAGGGAGTAGATCCGGTGAAAATGGCAAAAATTAGAGGCAACGTGCCGACAAACGGTATCATACAACATTAATATCGGTTCTGTCGTTATTAAATAATAGTAATAATAATAATAATAATAAAATTACTAGCTGCGTGGGTATTATCTGGGTGTTTGATCTGAGCGACCAGTCATTTCCGGTTTGCCTGGTACACTACACGCACTCGTGAAGGGACTAGGACTCACCGATTAGGAAGACTACGATGACAGGGTGGGCCCGAAAACAATATAATGATAATTGTTACCTTCATTTGTGTGTGCTTACCGACTGATCACATCCCGACAGTGGCGGTGGCGTCGATGCCAACACCAAACTCAACCGTGTTATTATGGTATAAATTTATATATGCGTATAGGCAATATGTTTATATTGTTGTATGTATATATATTGTTTATAATAATGATATTATGAGACCAGCGTAGACACTGTACTTAAAGTACCAAAATAGTGAGTAGAGTATTGTATGTATGTTTTTATTTATTAACAGTAGTCATTTTGTGGCGATAGGAAAGGTAGTTGATTTCATTTCATTTTTCCGTTTCCGTGCTCATAGGTAATTTGTCACTCAATTATTTTTTGTTATGTGAAATCAACGTTATTTTTCACTTTTCCAAATCATAACCGACTCGACGCTGTCGCCATTATAATAATCGTTACTCATATTTTTACATTTCTAACGGCATGTATTGATGGACTAATTTATATTCAGTGCGGTGCGCGGAAGTCGACGCATAACGTTTAAAAAATTAATAAGATACTAAAAAGAAAACCTTGCCCGTGAGTAGTACATACATAATATAATTTAAACCTATTTTTAATAATCTTTAACCGTTTTAAACTTAATTTAGTTTTTCTATAGATTGCCATGATTAGTATTTTTTGACCATTAAATTCAGATGGGTACCGGTTATTGAACGGCACAACACCACTATTGTTGTTACACGTGTGAACGTTTTAATTTTCCTATACCACTTTTGACGGTTTATTACAATAATTATAAACGTGGTCCTTTGTGATACAAGAAAGTAACAACACGTTGAAGATATTATTTTTCATATTAATTTCGATGGCGTCCAGTGGTTTATTCTGCCATGTAGATGGATAATGCTATTTCGAACGGTTACAACTAATTTCATTTTGATTTACATAATTACATTACGCCGAGTCTCCTTCCGTTCATTTTTTTCATTATTTATATCGTGTTCAACAAAATAATTATAACACGGTTGACGGTGGCTTAGTAAGTAGGCAGTAGGAACTATGAATTTTTCAAGACTCATCGACTTGGATTTTCTGGTTCATCAACCGCCGTCGTGTGTCGAACATGGAAATATGTTGCCGTCGAAAATGAAATTAGTTTTTCTACACGTTTGGTAGCATACAGTTACAGAAATGTATATTAGTCATTTCTTATTAGTCGGGTCAAAATATTTATGTAAATAAAATATATTAATAATAATTTTGGTGTGGAGTAATATCCTATTAAAAAATAACCCTGGTGCGTTAATGGGTATTTGTCGTACCTTAAACTCTACGGGTAACTACCACGGCCTCCTCCTCTGCTTATCGATATTATGTTTGTTCATTAATAGTCTAATATATTATCGAATTATATAATTATATTATAATACATTGCCTGCACTCAACGTGTGTACCCCGCATCCACCATAAATAAGGAATTTTTCTATTAATATTTAATCGCATATTTCGCCGCTCGGTAACCACCAGAACCGGTTTACAATGTTATATTTGTACACACACGCTGTACCCTCTCCGTCCACTGCTACCACCTCTACCAACACCGCCTTCGCCGCTACCCGTCTATTAAAATTACACTTCTAATATGTTGCTGTAAGAAAATAATAACATACACTCTACATATTATAATGCTACGTAATTGGATTATTATATTAGTAGTTATAACAGACTACGATGATCTCGTACTAACTTGCATTTGGGAAGCTCATACCCGGCAGTCTCTGAACGGCTTAATACCTATCTTAAATTATAATCGTACATCTCCTCCTCATTGACCACCGTCGTTTTTATAATTACATTATAGATTGTATTATCGGTTAACGAATAGCTAATTTGCCGGCCGAGAACTTCGTCCTAATAACAATATTATCTCCTCCTGCACATTACTCGAAAAACCGCAGCAACGGTTAATCTCCATACTCGTTCGCTCATTAATTGCTTCTACTCGTATAATTAATAGATGATAAGTGTAAATTTCGTTCTATTATTAAATGAAAACATGACATTAGTAAATAGCATATAAATTGACCGTATAACGTCTAATTTCTAACACAAATCTCTAGTTTGGAAGTTTCTCTTTTTTTTCCTAACTCGATCGGTTTTGTACGTACTGATAACTTTTAAATGTTGAACATTTTTATTTTTCATTTTATCTTCATGAACATTTTAAATTTAACGGTAGTATTTAAAAAAGACCTTGTCCTTCAATTAGACGATTTCAAATTAAACTAATGAAATCGTTCTTATAATTTTGTTATTTAATTTTTTACTCTATTATTGTGATGATTCAGCTGAAGAGAGCCAACATAAAGGTGACAAAATTACCCTCCGTGAATAATTACAGCATTATGCATTATANTCTCTTTTTTTTCCTAACTCGATCGGTTTTGTACGTACTGATAACTTTTAAATGTTGAACATTTTTATTTTTCATTTTATCTTATCTTCATGAACATTTTAAATTTAACGGTAGTATTTAAAAAAGACCTTGTCCTTCAATTAAACGATTTCAAATTAAACTAATGAAATCGTTCTTATAATTTTGTTATTTAATTTTTTACTCTATTATCGTGATGATTCAGTTGAAGAGAGCCAACATAAAGGTGACAAAATTACCCTCCGTGAATAATTACAGCATTATGCATTATGGCTGGGTATTACAAGTAGTATAACAATTATAATTATTTAAATAACATGGTACCACGTATCAGTGTTGTTAACTATGATACAACTACAAAATCAAATTAAGTCGAATACTGTCAACTAATAATTAAAATATTCCTATATCGCAGACCAAAATATTGTGTCTCCGGTAAATTAATGTAAAAATATTGTTTTAATTTTACCTTAAATATACATTTTCTGTGGCGACCATCCGTTGTACGCAACCGTTTCCTGCTTATACTATGTCTAGTGCACAGAGTAATTGGTTTAGTTGTAATTATCAAACACATGATTATCGTGTTTTTTTTTTTTACACTAGGGACACTAAATCTAGTTCGAATTCAGAGACAGTAATGTTTATTTGAATATCTTTAAACCATATTATTTTAAAAATTTTACACTCCATCAAATCTACCGAATCCTCTTTGAAGGTTTATATAGCAGCTATTTAAAACTATTGATTGGTCAATTACTTGCAAAAATTAAGTATCAATACTGATAATAATATATTTTCAACATTTGTTCAAGGATAACCAATCTGAGCGTTTAAATATATTAATAGCGTTAAAAAATTAACATTTTGTCAATAGAGTTGATCAATAAAACATATTTTACTTATGAATATGATTTCGTTTTATAATAAAGAATATATTATTAAAATCACGTTCAATTGTAAGTGTTGTAGTAGAAGAGCATTCTGTTCATTATTGTAATATTCCCTGTAGTCATTTTAGGAAATTAATGTTAACATAATAATAATTGGTCATTTCCCTGATACGCAGCCGAAAGGTTAGGTACTTATAACCTGTCACGCAGTGTACTCTGTTCCAGCGAGGCTGTATATTTTTGTAAGGTTTATTTTTCGGTTCTTAAATTAATTAAAAAGTGGAGTCTGACGTTGATCGTACGACATACAAATTCGATTTAATAACAAAAATTGTATAACAAAGTGTACATGACTACATGTCGGCGCAGCGGCAGTATTTACATTAAAAAATCGAGGTTATTTATTATTTAATTATGTTAATGATTAAGAACATTAAATAAGTATTCAAGTTTTTCTTAATACTTACTTCAATCGCTAATGGTTTAATTTTCCCAAAAAGACGGATATCTTTTATTTTTTTTTTTATAGAAAGATCATGTAAAAAAATTAACAAAAATATTTGTTGGGCAAAGAAATGTAATAATACATTAATTACAAATTGCTGGGTATCAAATCGTTTTACAAGTATTGAGTTATTTAAGGTTCCTTTACCTCTTTTTATTCAATATATCTGTAGGTATAAATTATCTGTACAGCAGGGTTGCAAAATTATTTTAATGAATGTTTAATACACGTGTTTTAAGGAGGCAGTTGGATTTTAAGCGTAAACATATTAAAAGTTTTAAACTAGAATAGAGAACGAAATTAAAAATAAAATGTTATTAATATTATAATATATTATCATTTTTAAAACTGATTTTTTTTTTTGGAATTCATAACTATTGTGTGATCATAAAAATATATTAATAATATTATTATAAGTTACTTGTTAAAACTTTTAATCATAATAACTTATGTTTAATGATATCTATACACAAGATCTTATGTAAGATATACTTTTGTAAAGTACATATTGTAAAAAATAAAAGTATTATTTGTATTGTTTGTTGATATAATTTGTATAAATTTCATTATTTAATAGTTTCACTTTTTATTATTAAATTAGTTTAGCTTAACTATACACGCATAACTATAATAAATAAATATTTAAATAAATACCTTAAAGTTCTATGATAATGAAGGTTTTTAATTTTTATCTGTTCTTTCTTAAGTGATTAAGTTTAAAATATCTTGGCGAATTATATTCAGGAAATTTTTTAATGTGCTAAAAATCTGAAATTTTATTAGTTTATTTAACATTCTCTTCTAATATTCTATTATTTAATATTTAACAAATAATTTTAAACATAACTTTTTTTTTTGACGGTAAATCAAACTGTTTAAAACAGTTTTTCTTTTTACCACTGATATCCGACACATTAAGATTCTTTTTTCACTAATTTTATTAACACCCACGATTCTTTGTGAATACTATTTGATTTTAGTTAAAATAATTATTTTTTACTGGTATATCTAGCGCCAGATTTACGAGATACAATGTTTTGAAGTAAAATAAATATTTGGGCATATTTAAGAAGAGATTGATAGTTATAAATAAAGAGCTTATCAAATTTAAACAGTTAAAAATATACTAATTATAAAAAAAGTGAATTTTGTTATATATGGGTTTGTTTAGGATTACACAGTCTAAAAGAAATATGTTGTATTTTATTTCAAAATTAAGTTTATTTTTAATAGTTCATTCATAACATAACTTATATTATAACTCAATCAAAAAGATCTCGCATGAAAAAAATTGAATGTTTTTTAGTGTTGTTATTTTATTTTTTTAGTTATAATTGAGCGAATGAAATTGGAAATTTACTTCTCTAAAAAGCACGTAAAACAGGATTGAATTATGACTTCAATTATTGTGTATTGCAATACTTTGGTTTAACGTTAAACTGAAAAACATGAACCCTTTACGGTTATTTCTTAATAATACTCGACTGCTGATAACAGCAAATGTGCTATGACAAAGAAATGCTTTTAGTATTCCAATTCTAGTTGATAACTGGCGCCCAATATGCCACCTATGGCGACAGTGGCGGCTTACTTATTAATTAATATTACTCTCCTATCCGTGTAATACACGTATGGTAATAAAATTACGAACCCACGTTTTCCATTCCATTCCGTATGTCTTGTAAAATTATTGTCGGTCTTCTTTATGGTATAATATGGTTAAGTCAATTGTGGGTTGATTTTTATGACGAGTGATAAACACGCGTTGATAGTCTGAAATTATTTGAGTGTTTTTAAACTATTTATAAGTGTATTAGTTCAGTAATTTGATTTAATTAACTGCTAAATCCAAGAATAAAGGTATACTTCATTAACTATTGATAAAAACTTTCACAGTTCTCGTTAAATTTTATTTTGTTGAGAGTAAAAAAAATTAAGATTCTGTACTTTTTTGTCTGGAGAACAAGACATACATTAAAATGAAGGACCCCTGTTGTGTCCAAAGCGGTGTTAGGTTAACAAAATTGAAGTATTTTGCTAATTATTTGCCAAGGTATCTTATACGATTTATTCAGTTACAGTAATAAGCAATAACATTATTATTATTTTATTGTTCTCCGAGACGCCGACACGTTATTACTGTACCAAGTTTATACGTAATGGAAATTAGTTATTGTTGGTTTAAATAGGTTCTATGTGTTCGGATCGTAAATTATTCACTCAAGTACCTTACTCGTAAGATTAGTACATTATTGATTTATACTAATGTGAATTACCTTAACATTTTTAGTCGTTTATCATGGACAATTTTTATTATGACAATGTTGACCAGACAATTGTTTTAGTTTAATAGTTTCAGTAAAAATTGTTTTTTAATTACATTACCACTAAATAATTAACTTCATAACTTATAAGTGCACTTAGTTTAAGAAAATCTAATAAATTTTATAATTATTAATTTTCACAAAATTTATACATTTATTTATTTAGATGTATAAAATTGAATACGTAGAATTTCAACATTTGAAACATTTTAATAATATATTTATATATTATTATTATTATTAATAAATTATAAATAAATAAAGACTTATTATCATTTAAATTATAACTAAAATGTTCCATTTTATTTACATTTTTATATAAATGTTTCTAAACTAATATAATGATCAGAAATTTAGAAAAAATAAGTCATAATTTTAATCACAAGTTTTTACTATTATGTTTTATATATGTCCATTAAACAAATAACTTGTAAGTTATTCGATACATGATGATGGTAAAAAAGTTAGAGGGAAAAAATTCCGATAACATTTTTTTTTGTACAACATAAATTAAAAAAATTTGAATTTGAAAAAGAAACGATGAATATCAATACTAAAAATGTAAAATATCGATATTTTTTGCTCGTCCCTGTGGAACGCCACGTTGAGTTTTCTTCTCATCGTCGAACTGCGACGTTGAGAATGTACTCGACCGATCACGAACATATGACATGTGCGGACACAACGAACAGACGTCGCACCAGCACACCGTCGCCATCGACGCTCATGACTTTTGACGTTCGATGATCATACTAGCACCACTTCACCGACGCAAGGGACACATAGTGTATTGAAATTCATAATAATTAGAAAAAAATGTATTATATCTAAAATAATATAGAATAAGGTGGGGGTAATATTATGAGGTTAGGCTTTTATGATTTTTCCTGCCTTCTGCGAATGAATTTTAAGTCTGAAATTTTCATTAGTATTTTTTCAATATCTTATTCAATACCATAATTTTTTTTTTCATTCTAACTAAAAATTATAGCTTTTCCCAAAAATTGCTGTTTTATTATCTTTTCTTAATTATGGGTTAAGATGACGAAAACGATTCATAAACTTTGAGACCATCACAAAATACCAATACCAACTTTTTTGTTGCTCAAAATTTCATTAAAAATCGCTTAATATGAATTTTTAAACATAGCTAAAATTAACTTGCATACACGTATGGCTCAGAGGGAGCTGAGAATTAATAATAGAAAAAATAAATATCACATCATGGTAAAACCAATACATTTATCAGCTTCAAATCGAAGATGAAAAAATTCTTACCTTAAGGACCACTCTTTTTATGTTAAAATAACTTAGTTTTGTATCTATAATATTTAAAATATTATAATATTTTTTACTCTAATTATATTAAAAAATACTCTATGCAATAATTGTGGTCTTTTTTTTAGATAGGTTTAAAGAAAATTTTAGTTATTTTTTTTTGGACGATAGTTGGAAAGAACATTTTTTAGAGTTCTACAATATGTACTGCATTTAGTTTTAGTCTACTTTATGGTATTAGACGAGATATTTTATTCGGGCTTCATTGACCAGCAGTCCACTCCTTCTGGTGTGTCTACGATGACTAGACCAGCATTGACCAAATCCAATAAACATTTTTGGTATAATTCGAAGAGTCTATCATTCGTCCAAATATCCAAACCGAAAAAGTATTGAACTGTGTTCATTATGACGTCGATGTGTACGGCACGGCTATCACCAAAGTGTGTCAATAGTATTTCTGTTATACGACGTGTATCATCGTCGTACTCGATCGTATTACCGCCTTCATCGACGGTAATCATGATATTTGGTACCTCTGAGAATTGCTATGTTTATAATAACACAACCAAAAAGATTTTAGCCAGATATGATAACATTTCTTGTGTAATTTAGATGGTTAGTTTTGATATTGGTCTATCTAAAGACAGAAAAAACTGATATCTCTTATAACTTAGTTCATTACTTCAATAAATTTAGTCAACGATGTGATAAGAATTTATAAAGTTTCTATTGCTTTTTATGATACTACAATCTGATAAATAATTAAATAAACAATAACTATAATTTCTATATCTTTTATTCTGAAGCCATAATTTAGCCGAGGTTATGTATGTCGGTTTTAAAGAAAGTTGAGTTATGAAAATAAGGTTTTCAAATTTTAATGTAATGTTTCACTTAAGGGAGTTTTTATTTTAAGCTGTAAGAATTTATAAAAAGTGCATCTAGGAATAATTTGAGGTAAGTAAAATTAATAGGGAATCTGCAAAGTAGGGATGAGACATTTTTGATTAATATCTAACAGTGATTAAAAGCTCTGTCGTAAAACGCTCCAATACATTATGAAACAATTAAAAAAAAAATTTAACAAAACGATCTAAGATTACACGATTTTCGGCTTTATAGTCCCTTTACTTATAGAAGACACTTGTCGTAACGTCTTTCTTTTTAGCTTGGATACGAAGCTGAGAAGGTATTAATTTTACTATGATGTGTTTTTTTTGTGTCTGTGAACGCTCAATTTCAGCTCTCGCTGGACCGATTTTGATGAACAATACGTTAAAAGATCACAAATCGTATCTAGTCGAAGACATTACCCTTAAATATTGAATAAAAATCCCTGGTTCCCGTATATGTGAGAAATCTCCAAAAAAATTACAAATTTAAAAATCACTAATTTTCGAAAAATGTTCAATTTTTTTTACTTAAAACTGCCATAACTTTATCAAAAATGACCAAATCAATATAATTTTTTTATAGATGCATAATGTCTTTACCTATCATTTAGAACATTTTTTTTATAAACCTGACTCTTTACCACCTGCCCACAGGGGGAATTCAAAATGACAACTTTTTCAACTTAACTTTTGAAAGTGTTCCGGAAATACTAACACTTTTAAATATATCTTAAAATTAAGCTTATGTAATATAATTTATTATGGAAAAAAAATGTCTGACTTTATTTTGTCTTTATGTTGAAAATGGCTACCGTATGCTATTTTTGTGTTAAAATTTTTGATTTTGTATTTTATTTTATTTTAAGTTACTTAAAAAAATTTTGAGTTCGAAAAAAATATTTAACTCATTTGATTTTTATCTCATTTAGATTCAATAACTTTATTGAATATCAAGGACGCCATCACTGTAGTCTCTCCTCGTTTGAAGAAATATCTTACTCGTATTAAAGTTTTTTTACAATGTGATTTTTTTTTTATGTCTTTTATCTATTTTCTTAACCCTCCCTTGTCCAACTTTTTTTAACGATACATCAAATGATCGCAACCATTATCTAGTTAAAGATATACCCTCATAAATTAAAAAAAAGTTTAATAAGAAGCATTTTTTATGATGGTGATTATAATTTTAAATAATATAAATTTTCTTTCAGAATAACTTTTCTGAAGAAATTTTATCCGTTATCTAATAAGCTGCCTTCATTAAGTTCACTATCTGTTATTACAAATCTTCCCTCGTATGTATAATTGAGTAGTTAAATAACTGTCTATAAAAAATGAGAAATTATATATGAATTGCACAATTACATATAAATTGCAAAATTATCAATTTTGCAATTTTCACGAGAAGGCCAATTCTTTGATCGATATTCACTATAGTGTGATGAGAAATTGTGCTAGAAGTTGAACTTCTAGACATAGGATATGGAGATAATTATTTAATATCTGTTATTGTTAATGCTAGGAAACAAGGTTGTAAGAATATGAATTAATTTTGAGCAGTCAGAATTCCTTCTATATCTACATCTTCATTGTAGTAAAAATATGATGCAATTTTAATGCAATTAAGAAAAATAGTATATTTAGTTCTGAAAAAAATAGGATAAATTTATATAGTTCCCTTTAAACAAATTATTATATAAATATTACAAAAACATAATAAATGATCTTTCATTCCTTATCACAACATTATTGGTCATCTTATTTTAAATATTAAGTTTTTATTAAGGTTTATTAAGGTTTTCAAAAAATAGTTCACCACGTTTAAACTGAACACACGAAATATTCAAATGCGGATGAAAAGTATCAACAGTAATCCAACCATAAAAAGTGCGACATATGATAAATAATAACAACATTAAAAATGCATATCAAAGGTGAATTTTTATGGAATGATTTCTAAGTTTGAACTAACTATCATGTTTCTATAAATGTAAATAAGGTAAAATGAAAAAAAAAATGATAATTTTTTTAATGGACATTTTGTGTTGAAAAACCATAATTTTATAAATGCTCAAATTGTGGCTAAAATATTGACCGTAGAATAAAACTAAGAGTATATTCATAATTAGCGCCAAAAAATTATAAGAAACAAAAATAAATAATATAAATATTTCATGACCAAATTTTATCGATTAATTAAAGTGTCGTAATTAAAATCATTCTAATATTTAATTTTTAATAGAAAGTATAACAAAAATATTCAATAATTTAATTAATTAAAAAATATAATTATTATTCATTTTTTTGTAACAGTAATAAAATTTCAATTTTAATTTTAAAATTAAATTTTTTAATAATATTTATCTTATGTGCTCATTAGGTGTAGAAGTTTGAAAAAATACAATACATAATATTAATATTAATACATATATTATATAATACAATTAGAATATCCGTATCAATTATTTTATTATTTGATTAAAAACTTTTAAACGTCCTGAGCTCAAAGTAACTATTGAAAATAAATTTGACATAAGTAACAAAAATAAACTTATTCGAAGTTTATTTAAGTTCATTAATGTATAACAATTAATATGTATACCTTTATAACAAAATATTAATAAAAATTAACGAAATTTCGAATTTGACTTATTTAATTGAAAAATGTTATATTATGTTAATAGATCATAACGTCATGCGAGAATCGCCTGAGGTCTATGGTCGAAATAGTTTGCAAAACGGAGCTGTTGACGGAATTGATCAACAGCAGAGGCATTCGTTATCTATTGGTTATGACGAGAGCCTTATGTACCAAAGACGCCAACAAACCAGCACGCCAAGCACACTAAATGGGGGTGGTAGTGTTGGCGATGAAGACGATTGCGGGGGCGGTGATCTGGACGACTTTAGTGGCGGAGCACCTAAACGCAAACAGCGGCGTTACCGGACGACGTTTACTAGTTTTCAGTTGGACGAATTGGAAAAAGCATTTGGAAGAACACATTACCCGGATGTGTTTACCAGGTACTTGTTGAAGTTTATTCATCAATAGGAAAATAATTTCAAGTCGAACGACAAATAATAGATAAATTTAAAATTTTCAACTACTCGTCAAACTAAAATTATAAATTATTTGTTAAATTTTTTTAATGAATTTACAAATTAATTTTGATAGCTTGATTTTTTTTATGGATTTCCCTTTTATTTGTTCTGTAATGGGTTCTTATGTATACATTTTGTGATTAGAAATTTATATCTAAATGAGACTACTGCAAGTTGTTTATCGATTAATAACCTTTAGCTATACTCGTCGTACACTTATAATTAATATGCTATTAATATTCTGTATTTTTAACATGAAATGTTATATAGCTTCTATTTCTTCTTTAATTATAGCATAATATAATTAAAAATTGAAATCTTAATTTATAAATTTATTATTTGCTAAATTTATGAGTACTTATGATATCATTAAACAAAGGTAAAAATGGAGTTTGTTTTCATAAAGTAGATCTATGTAATCATTTAAATCTACATTTCTTCATTTTTTAAACACGTCTTGAATATTGTAATCTTTGTAGACATTTAAATGTTTCGATTAAAATATATTTGTCTATAAACATGATGTTGCACGTATTATAATGACCTCTTGTTAAATATACAGCCAATCGAAATTTGGGATGAAAAAAATGAAAAGGAAGCGTATTTTATGTATATATATATATATATATATATGACACCTAAAAATTCACAGACTTGAAATTTTCTTAAATCAATGAATTTATTATTACTTAAAATTTTATCATGAATATAACGTATTTTGGTATATTTTATTACAGGGAAGAACTTGCATCTAAAATAGGACTCACTGAAGCACGAATACAGGTGAGCCATATAATAAATATACAAATCTTTTGATATTTCTAGATTAAACAGTACGAAAAGTTAATATTAATAAACAATAGTATTTAACGAATCCTTTTAAATTTAAAGAATTATAATTTAATAACCATCTATAAATCATAGGTAACCGTAAATTAAGAAATGTTCATGTCATAGTACTGTAGAAATGCTTGTACACTTCTAAATTATGAAATATTGAATAGCTAAATTATTATTATTTTTTTAAAGATTTTCATTTAAATTACACTGAACTTATTATGAGTCCAGCACTGAAGATTTTTATATTAGTATAATATTTATGACTTTCGCGTGCAGGTATAATTTATTGAAAGATTCTCAATATTTATATAAAGTTTACTTTGACGGCGGTAGAACATAAACAAATAATGAATTGTGTTTATATTTGTTTCATCTGCTAATTGGCTGCCAACATATAGATGCATTTATCATTTTGTATTTACCCAAGTTTCTTTCCACCTGTTAGTGGCGCCCCGGACCATTATCGAATTAACAATAACCAGTTGGAGATGACAGATAAAATAATTTATTATCATTACCTCACCGAGATAGATATTATAATAGCAATCATATAATAATTTTCAATGGCGGCGGCTAAATATCAAAGACCCGAGGTTCTTTACTATATCCAAATAAGAGTTAGCGTCAAGGAAACATAACATGGATAGTTTCAATTAAAATTTAAATGTTAGTCGTGGTATTATTTAAATGAAAGTTCTTTTTTTTAATATATAAATTAATTTTATTATTGTATAATAAATTATTTATACTTTGTGGCGCTTACAAGGTAATATATTTTCTTCTCGACGAGTAGTAAAAAATGGCATAGCGTTTTAAATATATTCAATTATGTATGTATAAAGGATTTCAAGCTTTCATTTAAAACGGCTATAATAGGAAAGTTCTTTTTATGGAGAATTCTGAACTTATCACAAAATGTTAAAAACTTTAGTGGCGCATTTAAAATAAAGTATTTTTAAATTGCATAATCATTTAGTATTGTAATTTTTTCAGAGAATATATACAAAAATTATAAAGTAGTTAATACTTTTATGGCAAACTAGTATAAAAATTGAAGGGCTGTACACAAAACTTTTTAGATCATAATTTGTTGTTAATTATGAATGAATGGTCTGCAAAAAATTGTCATCAGAGTCAAAAATACATATCTATTATTCAATTTTTCGTGCTAATTTCAAATTATCAATTATATGTTTTCCATCACCAATAATTTTTGATATTATTACTAATTAGTTAAAAACTAAAGGACATAACTATAAGGAAATTGTATCATCTATTTAAACACCAAGAGTTACAAAGAAATTATTCATATTTTTTTTGAAATTACTTATTACGATAAAAAAATATTAAAAACACAATAAAATTGTGTTTTAAATGTTTACAGATTTTAATTATTAATATTTTAAAAATAATCAGTGCAAATATTATTTTTAACCTATTTTTTGGTTTTTTAAAGTTGATTTTTTGTTAGCTTATTGGGTCTATTACTTAATTCGTGCGTTTTTTTTTTCAAAATTTGAATGTTTATTTAAGAAAAACATGTACAATAATGTTATTCAAAGTATTGCCCATCCGTAGTTATAACTTTTTCCTATCTTTCTGGATATTTGTGGATTCGATCCCACAAATGATGAATTCCAATTTTTGATATCTTCAATTTTGGTGAAGGGTTTTCCAAAAAGGGCATTCTGCATCGATCAGAACAAATGATAGTTAGAAGGGGCAATGTCTGGGCTATAAGGCGGGTGAGGCAAAACACCCCAGCCGCTGTTTTCTAAATAGTTTTTAACCCGTCTTACAACATGAGGCCAAGCGTTGTCATGATGGAAAATTATTGCCTCGTGTTTGGTTTCATATTCCAGGCGTTTTTCGGCGACTGCTTTCTTCAAGCGAACCAATTGTGTTCAGTAGAGGTTCCCTGTAATCGTTTGGTACGATTTCAACAGCTCATAATACAGCACACCTTTCTGATCCCACCAAATACAGAGCATTACCTTAGCGCGATGGATATTCGACTTTGCCGTTGATTTGGCTGGTTAGCCAGGTTTCACATATGACTTTTTGTGCTTGGGATTGTCGTAGTAGATCTATTTTTCATCACCAGTCAAAATTTTTTTTAAATATAAATGTCAAAGAAAATTTTTTTGACAGATTTTTAAAAATAATAATTTTTTTTAGCTTCGATGCGAAGCGGAGAAGGTATTAATTTTACTATGATGTGTTTTTTTTTTTTTTTTTTTTTTTTTTTTTTTTTTTT
>NW_026099573.1:36086594-36104934 GCF_025091365.1 Daktulosphaira vitifoliae | reverse complement strand
GTCAAAAGATCACAAATCGTATCTAGTTGAAGACATTACCCTTAAAAATTGAAAAAAATTCCCTCGTTCCCCGCAAATGGGGGAAATATCCAAAAAAATTACAAATTTAAAAATCGCTAATTTTCGAAATTTTTTCACTTTTTTTTCTTAAAACTTCTATAACTTTTTGAAAAATCAATATATCAACATAATTTTTTTTTATACTAAAACCTTAGATATTTACCTTTCATTTGATATCATTTTTTTGAAAATCTATCACGTAACCTGCTCATTGGGGGGATTTAAAATGGCAACTTTTTTACAAAAATTAATTTTTTCAACTTAATTTTTGAAAATGTTCCGGAAAGACTGCGTCCTTTAAACATATATCAAATTAAAGCTTATTTTATGTACTACAAAATGAAAAAAAAAAATTTGTCCCGACACTTTTTTTTCTACATTTAAACGGCTGCCGTAGTTAAAAAAACACTATTTTTGTGTTAAAATTTTCGATTTTCGATTTTAAATTTTCAACTTAAAAATGCTATAACTTTTTGAAAAATGTATATATCAGCACAAATTTTTTTTTTCTAAATACATTATAAGTACATCTTTCATTTGACATACTTTTTATTAAAATTGGACAATTTCCCCTTATATAGGGGGCGTTCAAAACTTAAAATATTGTAAAAAACATAGATCTTTTTCAACTGAACTTTTGAAAATGTTCCGGAAATACTGCGTCCTTTAAACATATATCAAATCAAAGGTTATGTTATATACTATCAAATGAAAAAAAAAAATTTGTCCCGACATCTTATCTTCTATGTGCAAATGGCTGTCGAAAATTTAAAAAAAAATGTAATGTTTGCGATAAAAATTACATTTTATCGGGATGTTTTTTGTACTTAAAACTGCCATAACTTTTTCAAAAATGAACAAATAAAAATAATATTTTTTTGTATTGAAACCTTAGATATTTCCCTTTCATTTGATATAATTTTTTTTGAAAATCTAACACTTATTCTGCTCACTGGGAGGATTTAAAATAGTAACTTTTTTACAAAAAATAATTTTTTCAACTTAATTTTTGAAAATGTTCCGGAAAGACTGCGTCCTTTAAACATATATCGAATTAAAGCTTATTTTATGTACTACAAAATGAAAAAAAAAAATTTGTCCCGACGATCTATCTTCTATACGCAAATGGCTACCATATTGAAAAATATACTATTTTTGTATGATAATTATGGGTTTTGTATTTTATTTTAATAGAAGTTGATGTTGCTTTTGCAATTATCCATCAATTTTTTAAAATTAAACACTATCTACAGATTTGCATCGAAGCGTTTCTTATGATAGTGATTTTAATCACTGTCAGATTAAATCTATACTGGACCCTACTATGCAATGTCTCCACTATGCCGCGACCCCACTGTGCTACCGTTTTTACTATAAATTTTTATTTTATTTAACTGAGGAAAGCGAAATGATAATTTTTCCAACCGTATTTTGACTGGGGGCAATACCTGCCATACTGGTTCCGGCATCTTTATATAAGAAGATCGATCGGGTTAACAGACCTAATTAAACTATTTGTAGTACTAGAGACAATATTTTTTTCTTTTAGCTTCGATGCGAAGCTGAGAAGGTATTAATTTTACTATGAAGTGTTTTTTTTTTTTGTATCTGTAAACGTTCAATCTCAGCTCTCGCTGGACCGATTTTGATGAACAATACGTCAAAAGATCACAAATCGTATCTAGTCGAAGACATTACCCTCAAATATTGAAAAAATTTCCCTAGTTCCCGTATATGTGAGAAATCTCCAAAAAAATTACAAATTTAAAAATCATTAATTTTCGACATTTTTTTCAATTTTTTTACTTAAAATTGCCATAACTTATTTTTTATTTTATTATTTTNAAAATCATTAATTTTCGACATTTTTTTCAATTTTTTTACTTAAAATTGCCATAACTTATTTGTTTATAGATACTTTAGATATTTACCTATTATTTTATATATTTTTGTGAACATTTGACCGTTTACCAGCCCACAGGAAGGGTTTCAAAATGGTAACTTTTTCAACTTAATTTTTGAAAGTGTTCCAGAAATACTAACACTTTTATATATATTTTTAATTAAAGATTATGTAATATACTTTATTTTGAAAAAAAAATTTGACCTCTGGACTTGTCTTCATAGTGAAAACAGACATCAAAGTTAAAGGAAAACGTACGTTTTCCGTGAAAAAATTCTTGATTTTATATTTTCTATTATTAAATTTATATTGCTATAACTTTTGGAAAAATGTATGGATCAATATTATTATTTTTTTATAAATAACTTTTATATACCCCTATTATCTGACACACTTTTTTTGTAAATCGGAGGATCATACCCCTTTATACAAGGGGGGTCAAAACTTTAAACATGCGTATTGAAACTAAGACATTTTCAATTTAATTTTTGAAAGTGTTCCAGAAATACTAACACTTTTATATATTTTAAATTAAAGCTTATGTAATATACTTTATTTTGAAAAAAAAATTTGACCTCTGGATATGTCTTCATGGTAAAAATGACTACCGTATTCAAAAATATGCTATTTTTGTGTTAAAATTCTGGGTTTTGTATTTTATTTTATTTTAAAATACCTGACAAGGGGAGTACACAGATTTTTATAAATATTATATAAATAAAATTGAAATAGCATAGAAAGTTAAACTTATTTAAATTTTTTTGCTTTTTTGAAATCGAGAAAAATAACTTTGACATTTGAATTAGCTTAAATAGCTATTTTTTTCAGTCGATGGTAGCGACGAACGGTTGCCAAGTCTTTAAAACTTGTGTTTTACGCGCTTGGGGTAAAAGGTTCCCCAACCCGCTTGTGGCAAAGAATTTTTTGCATTTTTTTCTTAATTTTTTTTAAGTTAGAATAAATGTTCAACTCATTTAGTAACAATAACTTCAATAAAGATCAAGGATCCCATCACTGTGTCGCCACTCGCGAGAATAAATTTCTTATTCATATTAAAATTATTTTACTATATTTTAAGTTTTAACTTCGATGTAAAGCTGAGACGATAATTTGTTGTGAATATCATTTATTTTCTATGCTCTAACTTGACCTACTTTTTTCAACGATACGTCAAATGACTACAATTCGTATCTAGTTGATGATATTACACTCAAAAATTGAAAAAAATTCTTATTTAACTATTAAACAGTTACTTATCCCATGTTATCCATACAGACAATTAAAATCATTCATTTCTAATGTTTTCAAAGTATTTATTGACGAATTAATTTTGATATGATAGGTTTCAACTACAAAATTAAATCATTTTACTTTGTAATTTAATAATTTTTTTACTCTATTTGTGTGCTACTACTAGACTATAATATTACAAATTTTTTGGTAACATGTTGCTTTATAAATCATTTCTAAAAAAAAATGATTGTCAGTTTCTCCTGAACTAATAATGGATTTTTACAATTATAATCAAATTTTATTATACACTCAATTGAGTAAATCTTTTTAACAACTTTGTTTTGATTGGTTCATTTAGGTAAAGTAAATCATTAAAATTAATGAAGTTCTAAATATTTCAATTGCACAAACTTTACAAACACCAAAAGTTACTAGGTTGTACTTAATAGGTTACTAGGTAAATATAATCTAATAATTAAATATTTTTATTACATATTTCTGACTGTAGTATTTAAACATTTTTGTGTTGATCTCTATGTAATCAAATTAATTAATTAATAAAAAATGAGGACTTACTTAATTTGAAATAAAAATAAGATTGGTTATAAATTCACACAATAAAGAAATTTCATCTATTACTCGTTTTTTCATAGCAGGCTATATTAATTTATTATAACAAAATTAACTTTTATGAATCTATTTATAGAATTTCTATGGAAAATTCAATAATAAATATATAATTATTAGGCGTTAATAAATAAAATAAAAAAAAATAAAATAAATAATATTTTTATAATAAATTTCTACTCTATGACAATAAATTTTATTTCAGTTTAAAAAAATTGTCTACTATGACTGTAAGAAGTTGATGTAAACAGTTTAAATAACAAAGAAAATAGATATAAAAATAGCAATAGCTGTTTATTCACTGAAAAAAATATATAAATTGAAACTGATGTATTAAATTTGTAGATTATTATTATTGAGAAATTTTTAGAGAACAAATATTTATTAGCTTAATGAGTGTGACATTAAAATAGAAATTAATATAGGACTTCAAAAATAAAAAATTCTTAACTGTTCATTCACTAGTGAAGTCCTATAATATAATTGGGAACACATAAGTTCACAATATATTTGATCTCTTAAAAATCATTGTCACTATTTCAGTAATTAATTGAGAATATTGTATCGCTTAAAACTGTCATTGAAGATTGGTTAATTATAATCTTAAAATTACTTAAATTGAGGTATAACAAGTTTAAATGACTTAAAATTTTTATGCTTGCATAAATATTTAGTTACAAATATAAGTAATATTATATTTAATAAAATTTGTAAGCGAGCTACTTGGTGTTTTCAAAAATATTTTATTTTTATTAGCAAGTGAAGTAATTTTTATCATCGGCTAAGGTTTTGATATTTAATTTGGGAACGTTGGTTACAATCGAACATTTTTATATTTTTAATATCCCTTAAGTACAAATTAATTATATTTTGTACATTTAAATTTTACTATTTTCTTTTGCAATTAAGAAAGTTACATTATATTACTTTAAATATTTTTACTAAGTACATTGTAATTAATTTATTTTATTTATTCAGGTGTGGTTCCAAAACAGAAGGGCTAAATGGCGAAAACAAGAAAAGGTTGGACCTCAGGCCCATCCATACAACAACAATCCTTACTGCGTTAGTTCTATATCAGCTACCGCAATGAGCCCTTCGCCTTTTGGTCACATGGGTCTACAGCAAGCAGCTGCTGCACTCCATAGACCACCGGCTAGTTCTATTGAAAATGGTTTTTTGAGGTTCCATTCAACGGCTGGTGCTGCAGTTCCTACTTCCTCTTCATCTCCGCCACCATCTCCATCGCCACTGTTTCTGTCGCCACATTACGCTGTAGCAGCTGCAGCTGCTGCTGCTTACAGTCGACGTCCCGATCAAATGGGGACCGGTCGACATCCTTCACAGTCACAACCAACTCCACCTGCGATTGTTGGGTTGCCAGCGGTTTCGTCTTCACCACATCACCACCACCAACAACAACACCATCATTTTAACAATTTGTTGGCTAATATGGCAATGGCTGCGGCGGTTGCAATGCGACCTCCAACACATCCAACTATTATAGATACAATGCCGCCGTCCAGCCCCACCGGTTCGGCATCATCAAACTCGTCCGTATCTTCAAGTGGTGGCACTAGGGACGATGTTATTGTTCGCCGTTCTTCTAGCATTGCAGAGCTTCGATTAAAAGCTAGGGAACACAAATTGGAAATAATGCGTAATAACAATAACGGCGGAAATGGTAGTGGCATGACAAACTCTTCATAATGTCTCATAGATCAAATTTGTTGGATTTTGGTAAAATACTAAAAATCAATTTCAGAACTCATTGTATATAGATTTTTAGTGATATATCTAAATAATGTATTTTTTTATTTATAACATGAAAATTGTAAAAAAAAAAATTTAACATTATTTTCGTATTATGGTAATTTTATAATTCTATTAAATATCTGTATATTAAAAATATTTATATACGTATTTAGTCTTATTCAGTGGTGTCATTTTTTAATGGCTGCGATTGTTTGAATGATCACCTTGCTATAATTATGGTTCACTTAACAGTTATACAAGTTTTTGAACAAAAAAAAGGTCGCTTAAAATTTTTTTACAAGAAATAAAACAAATAAAGTTTACTTTTGTTCTTTAAATTTATATTATTGAGGAAGGGATAATTATTTAGTTGAGAATTCAAAGCAAAGCCTAGATCTATGATAGAGTTTAACTCACGCGAGTTATTTAGTTCAGTAATACTTCAGTGAAACTCAACAAGATGTTTTGTTCTATGATACGTAAAGAACTTGCATTTGGTTAAATTAAGTGATACTTCCATTGAGTTTGACCATTCAAATATAGGAACTAATCCAAGATAGTAGTGGTTCACCAAAACCATATTGTCTAAGAACAGTAATAAGGGTCGTATGATCCACAGAGTCAAATGCTTTACCGAAATCATTATATATAACATCTACTTGTAATTGATTTTGGAAAGCATTTAAATATAATTGGTGAATACAAGATTACAGATGGAAGATGAGCGACCCGGACGAAAGCCATGCTGTTCTTCCATTAAAATGTTATTAACAGGTCTTTGAATTCCATTAAACATAAGCAATTGAAATATCAAAAATAATAATTTTATTTAAAATGTATTTTGTATATTTGATTATATTTTGTTCACGTTGTTAAATCATGCTAGTATTAACACTTTGTGAAGACTTAGTGAATACCTTAGTCTTTCAACGCGGGCAGTATGTTTGGTACAGAACTCCTCCAGCAAAGACCTAGTAGACCAGTTGTTACAAACATTGTTGATTATATTATATCGTGTGAGAGCTGATCTCTAGCGTCTTGCTTTACTCACCCCCGATTTTTCCACAACTAGCCGTCTTATGGTTTATCTGCTTCGTAAAGTTCTCGATTTTATTATTTTATATTTCTATAACTTTTAGAAAAATGTATGGTTCAATACAATTACGATATATATATAATGACAGCTGATATTGTAACACGCCTGCCATGTTGAGAGGGACCTAAATAAAAAATAGGGACACCTACAGAAAAAAAATAGACGAATTGATCAGGATATTACAATTATATTACAGTTATAGCAAACATTACAATGTTAAATAAATTGTTTTACTTCCTGCTATAAAGACAATAGACTATTACACTACCTTATGTTGAAATAAAAATATGTCCTTATATAAAAAAATTCGATGCAATTCTGCAGATAGTATTGAATTTTAAGAAATTGATGATGAATGTATACCAAAAGCAAAATTAATTCCTATTTCCTTAATTATTTCTGATTAGTAGTTTTTTAATTTTGAAATATAATATATGATTAAATATATATTAAAGGAATTAAATATAGTATGAAATTTATACTTAACCATTTAGTATTGTAATTGTTAGGGAGAAATTATGAAGTACAGTGGACCCCCGGTAATCCGGCCCCTGGTTAATCCGGCGCCCCTTGTAATCCGACATGTCTATTATTATTGGGTATTTTTTTTTACAATCTTCGATAATGCATTTGAACAGGTTACAATTGTGCCATCACTATTGTACTCAAAGTATAGATTCTTTGTGTACTGTTTATTCATTGTGTATTACGTATACGTACCTAGTAAATTATGTCGTCACAAGCCCAGAAGCGAAAGCACAAAACACTGACAATTAAAGAAAAATGTGATATTTTAGACCGTTTAAATCGTAATGAATCTTTTAGTAGTTTAGCAAGTGAATATGGCGTAGGCCGATCTACAATTTATAATATTAAAAAAAATCATGAGAAGATTAAAAACTTCGTATCAACTACTGACTGTGGGCCAGGCAAGAGACAGACACTCAAGAAAGCTGAACATCCAGAAGTGGAAGAAGCTTTGTACATGTGGTTTCTTCAGGAAAGAAATAGGCATGCTTCAATTTCGGGACCCATGTTGGCCATGAAAGCTAAGTTTTTTTATAAGGAAATTATAAAAAAAGATGATTTTGTGGCTAGCAAGGGATGGTTAGAACGTTTTAAAAGTCGTCATGGCATACGTTTAATGACTATAACAGGAGAGAAACTTTCTAATGATGCTACCTGCATAGAGCCATTTAAATTAAGATACACACGATGTAATTCAGGACAAAGAATATGACCATTGAGAATATCAAAAATAAACATTATGTCCGCTAGAGTTCGTCTGAGGGACAGACTATCAAGGCCAAATGTTTCCTGTAGTGGAATAACTGAATTTTTCGAGTAGGGAAGATTTAATTTGTATGAAATATTTTTAAGAAACTTATTTTGAACATTTTCTAGTTNATTAATAAATTTAATAGTTAGACCTGATTCACCATTATTTGAACGTAACACAAGCTCCTCCTTCAAACTCTTCATATAGTCTCTCTGATGGGGTGTTCTATCAGTAGATATGAATGTAGTAGAAGGTGGATTGGAGTCAGTGAGTTTTTTTTTGTTACGAATAATATCAAACACGTTTGATTCCGATTCAAAAATAACTTTAATAGGACGAGGTTTACCAGACTGATAACGGCCAAGCCGAATGACCTTTAATGGTATAGGAGGATTTCCTGAGTCAACTAGAATAGACGCGATTGTATCGTTTACTTGCTTAGTATCAAAAGATATTCTCTCGTTAGACTGATTAGAATTGCACTCTTGAATATTATAGAAAATAAGATTTTTTGCTCGTTTGTTACGTTCATTGATTTCATTAATAATGAAGTCATTAGAAAGATTATGGTTTTGATTATTACCAAGGTTCGATTTCAGATTATTAACTTCAACAAGCAACTTATTTAATAAAGATTTGAGCTCTGGTAATTCTTTGAGACCCTTATCGCAGCCAGAACAAAAAAATTTGAGCAGTCTGTTTTTCATTCCCAGGCATTTTAGTTCAGAGGTTGATAGTCCGGAACATTTTGGGTGAAATAACAGTGTACACCCGTCACACTTAATAGGAGTGTCGAGGTCCGCAAATTTTAAATTACAAATATAGCAAATTGTACTTTTACCCATATTAGTATAGATAATCAACGATAACGTAGTGAGCGTGTTCCAAATGAATGCCAACAATAATAAATGGAAGAAAATATAGATAAGCGTACTCACGAGCGATTAAACGTACGTGTTACTCGGTCGGCTGTTGAAATATAACTGATTATAAAAGATATAAACTAATTATAAACTANAGGAGGAAAATATTTTTTATGAAATGTCTGACGATGAGATTATAAAAGAGATATCTAATAATACAACCATAAATCAGGAAGATGACGACGACGTAATTGCAACTACTCCGCAAGTGATAGCACAAGATGCAGCTAACGCCTTTGAACTGGGTTTGCAATGGGCTGAGGAGAATGGTACATCCTACAACTTTTACTTTTAAGAAGACTGAGGGACAGAGCATTGGTCTCGCGTTTCAATAATGTTAAGCAAAAAAAAATTGATAAATATTTTCATGCTTCATAAATTCATATCATGATTTTTATTCATAATTTTTGAATATTTTAGTATGTATATTTGTTTAAACACAATTACATTGTAATTGTATTCCTTAATGTAAAGTTATTGTTTTTTTTAAGTTCTCTAGCATTAATGACGTTAATTTTATAATAAAACATAAGCTTTCTATTGTGTTATTTAATTTACTTAAGTCGACATACATAATGAAGCATGATTTATACTTCACACCAGGGCCTATCAAGACCAAATCTTATCTTTGGATTTGTGATTTTTCGGATTACAAGGTACCCTTTTGTTAAAATTTCCGGACTATAAGAGGTCTTAGGGAATACTCTATAATCCGACAAATTCGATAGTTCGACACTGACCTGCAAAACGTTTGTCGGATTACCGGGGCTCCACTGTATTTGTTACTTAAATGGTACACGTGTATAATTATTTTCTGCTGCTTAGCATGAAATTCGTCAGGTCAAATAATAATTAGGACAATTTGATTGTATCATTAAAAAGCTGATTAAATTTCACATACAACTAAGTGATAAAATGCGGTCGTCGTTCTTAATATGTCGAGTTAATATGGAGGTTTATGTGACTTGGCGCCCATTGTTGTCACTACACGTCGAAAGTAATTTGAATTTTTAAAGATGTTCCGAGAGGAGTCCAGGCAATTTCATAATTTAATTAAAAAGATGTTTAAATTTTACATAAAATATTATAAATTACTAAGTTGAGAAATGCGGTCAAAGTTGGTATGACGGTGTATATGACAGTAAGTGTATATATGCTCCCACCGGGCGTCAATTCTTTGTTGTCTATACGACCATATATCATATATCCATATATCATAAAATATATTTGTGCAAAACATAATAAACAATGTAATAAAATGAAATTGATTTGACAAACAAATTTCCAGCGTATGAGCGCATGTAAAACAAAAAGAAGTCTACTTCTCGTTACAACAACGCGAAAAAGGCGAAACGATAGCTATTCGCATGATCAATGACGAACAGCCTGGCTGAAAGCGGTTTATCTCAAAAGTTATGACTTTTACATAAAAATTTAATAGAAAAAAATTGTAGATATGAATATTTTACATAAAAAAAGTTATAATTAAAAAAGTCATAAATCAAATATTTACCTCACAAAAGTTAAAAGTTCAACAAAATGAAAAAATGGGCGTATTTACTTTTGCGTAGTTTTTTGCGATTATATCCTAAGTATTAATGATAGTAAAATCTATCTTATGATAAAATATTTTTGAATTAAATTTTTAATAATATTTGTCTTGAGTACTATTTCCAAAAAATGGCTCATTCGATAACAAAATAACAAAACAAAAACACATTTTTAGTGTTTTTTACTATAGTATGATACGTTTGTATTGACAAAATAATAGATTATTTTTGTTTGTTGATTTCTACAAGGTATAAATATTATCGAAATAATATGGTCAGTTAAGTAATGATTGATCATTACCTACTTAAAAATACCTATTATTATTAACTGTGTTGATTACGTGCAATATCACAAACAAAGCATTTTAGTTCATATTTTTTAATATTCGAGAAAATAACTTGAGTGTTCGTTATAGTGCGCGTTTAGTGATTGATGAATCATTGATATTCTGGCAAAAAGCTCGAAAACCTACTAAAGAAGTTTGTAATTGTTTACCAAAATTGGAGGAATTGTACTATACATGGCGTAATTTGCAAAAAAATTCAAGTCGACGTACAAATACTCAGATAGATAAAGAAAATAAATTTGTACAATGTTTTGATGAGCTATTTGATATTGCTTATGCAAATGCATTAGACATGATGACTATTGATATAGATATGCAGTTTTTAATAAGTCAATGACAAATGGATCGTCCAGGATAATTTATTGGCATTGATGTAATTTATCAAAAAAAATAATTTAAGCAATTTAAAAAACTAAAAGAATTTGAGAAAAAAAGAAAACTTCATGAAGGTGAATTAAAATTAACTAGTAAGTATTTTGAGTAACAAATAAACAGTGAATAGTATAGTATTGTTCAGTCATATGCAATGTTTATTTAAATTTTAGCTAAAACTTTGGAATTCTGTTCTACAAGCGACGATATAGAAGAAATTATGCCTGATGATTTTGAGTTAGATCAAAATATTACGATATATAAATTATCTACAACGATTTATACATCATTATATTCATAAATTTATATTGTTTTATAGTTGTAAACAATGATGACTTCAGTAATTTGTTTAATGGCAATGTTAAAAAAACTAAAGATAAAACATAAAATTTAGAAGATATTAATTTTTCACCGGGTACATCTAATGAAACTAATGCTTTGCCAATATCAATCTCTATAAAACAAAGAGGCACAATAGACATAATGACTGTAAAGTTATCTTCAGCATTAGATAGGTGCAAATTAATTTTCTGAGGGCTGGATTTGACCATGTGATGTTACAATTAATGTTAGGATTGAATTTAAAGTTAGGGACATAAATATCAAAAGTATGCAAAATAATTTCATATAACTTATCCATAGACAAGTTTAAGTTTAAGTTATTGAAATGTTGTATAATATCTATTTTTGAGAGGTGTGCACATATATCACTTAGTTTACATAAGTTAAAATTGTAAAAAATAGGAGTTGATGTTTTACTAGGTGTATTAAAAGATATATTCAGTGAGCAAATAAACTCTAAAGGGGGGTGATAGACATCATACATCGGTGTTAAAGATGGACCTTTAGATAAGTTCAATATATTAAAATCAGTAAAAATCAGATCTAATAAATTGTTATGAAAATTTGTAATATTATTACACTGTTTTAAATTAAGATAATTCATAAGACTATTAAAAATAATATTAGCAGAAGTATTTAGCATAGGGTCATTGATTGACCACACACAACCAGGTAAATTAAAATCACCTATGATTATTATTTCCGAAATTAATTATGAAGAAATAGTATCTTCAACTAAGTCACAAAATGAAATGTAACTTTCTTTACTAGTATTAGGTGGAAAATATACACAACTTAATAAAACTTTTCTATTATTATAATGTAGTGAAACAAATATACAGGGTGATTTTTTTATCATAATCCACTCAATTACTTACAGAATAATAATTTAAAAATTTTTTTTTATTACTATCTTTAGTTACACATTATTCTTGAATTATTAACTATGTAATACTTTTTAAGTTCATCCCTTATGCCTGGTAAGGGTGTCAACTTTGTTTTTTTACATCGATATTAGCTGGTACACATCATTGTTATTATCAATGATAGTAAGGTACAATATCATAAAAAACCAATTAGCTACCTGTATTTGTAATCCTTGTATATTATACCTATATATTAACTCAAAAATTTGAAACTTTAAATGTATATATCTAATAAACAAATTAAGTTTTATTAAAAATTCAAATGCCATTTACTATTGAATTAAAAACTCAAACATTTTATTAAATTAAAAATATGTGTCACCATTTAATAAAACAAAGTTGACACCCTTACTAGGCATAAGGGATGAACTTAAAAAGTATAACATAGTTAATAATTCAAAAATAATGTGTAACTAAAGATAGTAATAAAAAAAAATTTTTAAATTATTATTATTCTGTAAGTAATTGAGTGGGTTATGATAAAAAAAACACCCTGTATAATCTATATTATTAATATTTTCTGAATTTAAAAGAACACAATTAAATTTATTACTTATAGCTATTAAAACGCCACCCCCTCTTGTTTCACAACTTATATCACGATTAGATCTAAAAATGTTATAATTAACTAGTCCTAGTTCAGCATCACTAATATTATTATTAAGCCACGTTTCAGATAAAAACAACAAATCACACTCAAGGTTATTTACAGAATCACGAAAATACAATAGTTTCGTCTAAAGACCTCGTACATTTTGATAGAAAGCATGTAAGTTTAAAAGTTTTTTTGTGAATTATAGTCATTTTTTTCGGATGTTTGTACAATTTTTGGTACTCCTTTAACACATTATATAATTAATCCAATTTCACCATTTGAAATACGCGTCGATAATTCTCCCCTAAGTGTTATTAAATTTTCTCTTTGATATTGAGTACGATCTGAGCATAAAGAAATTGAAGGAAAACAAGATGAACGTTTTTTTTTATTCTTAATGATATCAAACAAACGCTTCAGATGCAGAATTGAATGTAATCAATAAATGTCTAGGTTTATTAGATTGATAACGGCCAAGACGAAAAATTTTTATCGATACCGGCACTGTAACATTAGGTTCGTTGATTATAGTGTGTAGAATGACATTTACATGATCGCGATCATATGCAATGCGTGCTTCAGACTGATTTGAATCGCTTTCGGTGACATTGTAACAGATAAGATTTGCTGCACGCCTGTTGCGCTCATTAATCTCACTGATAACAAATTCATAGTCAGATTATATTTTTAAATTTTGTGACGTTGAGTTTTTAAGTACATCAACTTCCGTTAATAATTTTTATATAAGAATTTTTAATTCAGGTAGTTCCTTAAGTCCTTGATCGCAAGTCATACAGAAATATTTTAAAGATTTATTTTTCATCGTTACATAGTTTAACTCAGCAGCTGAAAGTTCCGAACATTTACTATGAACAGCTTCAGAGCAACTATCACATTTTACAGGTACATCTAATTCCGCAAAGCGGGTCAAACATGCCGAACAATTTAAAGGTGTTTATGGTTGAAAGAATTAAAGAAGGGTATGTCCGTGAATTTAGCACCCGAAATTAACTGATAACTAACCATTGATAAGAATTTAGTAACCATATTGGTTAATTACGAACATTAGGTTGCAGAACCCGCTATTATCAAGGGGTTTTCTATTTAATATTTTTGAATTAAAAGTAATTGATAGAAATCACTAATTTACTATATGCATTATTTTGTATTATTTATTTTATTTTGTATGGTCAGACTTCAACGACTNTTTGTATTATTTATTTTATTTTGTATGGTCAGACATCAACGACTATAAACAAAATGAATTTTTGAAATATTTCATCTTTTCAATGGTATAAGATTTAGTCACCAACAAAGTGGGCAAGTGACTTAAAAAATTAATTTCCTTGAATATATACGACGATTTACGATATATGATTATACATTTGTATAAAAAATCATGGGGGGGGGCATGTTCCCATCATTTGTACACCTTGAAATTAAGTTTTTCTAATAACAAATTTTGTGGGCTTTTCAATGGTATAAGATTTATTGGGAAACAAAGTGGGCAAATGACTTAAAAAATTAATTTCCATGAACATATACGACGATTTAGATATATCAATATATTCTTGTATAAAACTTCATGGGGAGGTACGTTCCCATCACTTGTACCCCGCGAAATTAGGTTTTTCTAATAGCAAATTTTGTGGGCTTTTCAATGGTATAAGATTTAGTGACCAACAAAGTTGGCAAGTGACTTAAAAAATTAATTTCTGTGAACATATACGACGATTTACGATATATGAATATATTCTTGTATAAAACTTCATGGGGAGGTACGTTCCCATCACTTGTACCCCGCGAAATTAGGTTTTTCTAATAGCAAATTTTGTGGGCTTTTCAATGGTATAAGATTTAGTGACCAACAAAGTTGGCAAGTGACTTAAAAAATTAATTTCTGTGAACATATACGACGATTTACGATATATGAATATATTCTTGTATAAAACTTCATGGGGAGGTACGTTCCCATCACTTGTACCCCGCAAAATTAGGTTTTTCTAATAGCAAATTTTGTGGGCTTTTCAATGGTATAAGATTTAGTGACCAACAAAGTTGGCAAGTGACTTAAAAAATTAATTTCTGTGAACATATACGACGATTTACGATATATGAATATATTCTTGTATAAAACTTCATGGGGAGGTACGTTCCCATCACTTGTACCCCGCAAAATTAGGTTTTTCTAATAGCAAATTTTGTGGGCTTTTCAATGGTATAAGATTTAGTGACCAACAAAGTTGGCAAGTGACTTAAAAAATTAATTTCCGTGAACATATACGACGATTTACGATATAGCAATATAAGTGGGCAATTGACACTAATAGGAAATTGAAAGTAGAATTATTTTTTATTTTTTGCAATTCTTATAATATGTATATTCATTCTTACAATGTTATTGATAAGACAGAATAAAATATAAAATTATTACATAAGAAATGTAGACAAATCATTTTGACATTTTATACAACGTTAATATAGTTGTTTACACTTGACAATAGGATTGACATTTTGTATTTAATAATAATAATAGAGTAAAAAATAATGACTATTAATAAATTGATTTTTTCTCGGTAAAGAGTGATTTTTACATGACAAATAATTTATTTATAACTGAAACGTGTGTAATGTAATATAATTAAACATTATGTGTTTGTTAAAGATAATTCTAAGTTATTTATTTAATTATATTTGTTGAAAAGAATAATGTCATTTTAACCAAATGAATATGATGTATCAATAAAGTGATACAGTGATTATGTAAAACATAAGATTAAATAAATGAAAATTTAAAAAACAAAATATAAAATGATATAAAATAAAAAATATGTTAAAATGTAAAGAAAATTAAAATGGACATGAGCCGGCCAAATGCCCCTCTCTCAAACATGTGTAGCATCCTACAACAAAATAAAATTACTATTTTAGTTAAAACACTTAAATATAATTCTATTATAAATTATAACTTTTATTTTATATATTCCAAAATTGATTACTAATTACATAAATGATTTTATTTAAATAATTATTTAAAATGTACTGTTTGGAATATTTCTTTTTGTGTACCATCCAAGTCTGTAAATTCAAATAGTACCTTAGATTTATGGTACTTACGTTTTGGATTTTTACACTCCCGGGCTATATGTCCCACTATTCCACACCGGTAGCATTTAGCTGTAATAAGAGACATATATTAATCATAAAACTAAATGATATATTTGGTTATACTTACATTTTGGGGTATTTACAATGCCGAAATTGGCAGGTTGATGATGAGTATGGATATGAATAATATTCTGTAAACAGATGTAACGATTAGTGAAAGACTATTTCTTATTTTTTTAAATTTAAATTTCACTCCCCATACAATTTAGAAATTAAAAGTAATAATATTTTTACATTAATTTTTGAGTTTGAAACTAAACAAGCTTTCAAAAATTATTTTTCCAACTCATACATAATAAACTAACCAAAAAAAAAATTGTTTTTTGATTTTCCAAAAAAAGGACACCAAAAA
Organism: Daktulosphaira vitifoliae; assembly: GCF_025091365.1. Classification (NCBI taxonomy): domain Eukaryota; kingdom Metazoa; phylum Arthropoda; class Insecta; order Hemiptera; family Phylloxeridae; genus Daktulosphaira; species Daktulosphaira vitifoliae. The sequence goes on along the minus strand of NW_026099573.1, from coordinate 36,088,406 downwards.
AAGGTAGCCGTCTAAACTTGAAGTTTTTTTATCAACCTTAAAAAGTCATTTTGATATCATGGTAAAATGGCATTTTGGTATAAAATCGCTAATTTTTCAAAGAATATATTTTTTAATTACTTTTGAAAATTCTAAATGCTAACATTTTCTACATCAAATTATATACACATTTAATTTTATCTATTTTTTCTATTTTTTTTTATAATTTCGAAAATTTCACTATCATAAAAATGCTAAAATGTTTTGAAAAATTAAAACGGATGACGAATAAACATTTTGTGGTCAGTCTAATACATATATATAGTAATTAAATATACTTACTCCATTTCCTAAAATCTTAGGAATATAANATTAAATATACTTACTCCATTTCCTAAAATCCTAGGAATATAGGGATTGTATCTATTATTCCCTAACGATTTTTTGTGAATCATTTTTTTGTTTGTTTCATTATGATTTTTTACAATATTACAATTGTTTGATGTNTTGTATCTATTATTCCCTAACGATTTTTTGTGAATCATTTTTTTTTTTGTTTTATTATGATTTTTTACAATATTACAATTGTTTGATGTGATGGGATTTTCTGTTGGTGAAGTTGGGTTTGTTGATACGGTTGGGGGACTTTTTGGGGGGCTTAATTGCAAGTCTCCAAATTCTCTTTTATCTTCCATTATCTGAAATAGTAGTTACAAAAATATAAATTTAAAAGTTGAAAATAACACTGCCCTCCAAACAAAAATTGTTAATTGCAAGGGCGTGAGAGGTTAAAAAACGAGTATTGCAGAGTTTTTTGTATCATAACAACAAAGAATTGACTTGAAAAATTGGAAAGATAAATTTCCTAAGAAAATCTATATAATATTTACAATGTTTGGTTACAATATCTCTAATATTAAGTTATTACAATAATTTCAGAAAAATGAAAACTGAGGCCTAAAAATACAAAACTACAATTTTAATATATTTTTATTAAACTTTGAGCTTTTTGCGCGCCTTGTTAACATAGTTGTATAAATTTTATTTTTTTAAATAAATTATCTTTAGACGTTAAAAATAAATTTTCTTGCTACGCTCCTCAAGTTTCGAACAAAAATTTTTCTTTATAAATAAACAACGGGCATCNACAAAAATTTTTTTTTATACATAAACAACGGGCATCCTAATATCTATACTGTAAAATCAATACGATATTCTGTTTAAAATACTGCTAATGTTTAACACTGCTATACAATCACTGAAGATAACAACTACATGAATTGCATGTCCACCAACTGGTTGTAGTTCAGGTAACAAAAGTAATAATTTTTAGCCGTTCCACAGCTTATCTTGAAATCGTTTGATTAAAGTACGCTGCGTAATTTTAGATCTGCGATTATTAACTAAGATAAATGACTTTTATTTCCCCAGAAAAAAAAGAGTATAATGATGTTATTTTTAAATCGATAAAAAAATTATTGCGATATATTNTAATGATGTTATTTTTAAATCGATAAAAAAATTATTGCGATATATTACTAATAGAATAGCTAAAACATTATCGTTTAACATAATATTTATTAGTTAGCAAAATTTAATTAATCAGTGGATATAAATAATAAAAAGGTGTCTAAATCATATATTAAAATTCTATAGGTGAATTTAGATTTTAAAAAAACCAGCTCAGGAGATCGCGGCACAGTGGTGACATAGCATAGTGAGATTAAGTATAATGATATCTGACAGTGATTAAAATCTTTAGATAGTGTTTAATTTTAGGAAGTTGGTGGATTAAACCATAAACTATGCGATTTTGTATTTCTTTTATTATTC
>NW_026099573.1:36080963-36086494 GCF_025091365.1 Daktulosphaira vitifoliae | reverse complement strand
AATTCCTTAGAGTTAAGACCACAGAGAGTGCAATAGTTTTTAGTTAGGCGCGAGTATTACGTTAATAATAAAGCGCAAACTTATGTTGCTAGACGACAGCTATAACACGGAAGTCGGTGAAAGAATGTAGCACTCATAGTAAAATGAATAAGAAGTATGCTCGATCAAATTAGTGCGCATGATAAGCCTAGGGGTAAAATATGTAACCAACAATAAACTCAACGTGACGTCACATGTACATACATTGCGTTGTATATATTCTATATTAAGGGGCACTGTCCCGTTATAGTCAAGTATTTTAATGAACTTTTTTTAGTTAATTTCGGTTTTCAATTTCATTTATAATTTTTTTATTATTATTATTAACTTCAACTGTGTTGTAATACATCTTTATTGTATTATCTGCTACACTGTAGTAGTTTATAAACCAAGATTTAATTCGTTGATAAATCTAACCTGAGAAAAACTTTAACTGCATAGTAAAATTTTACTATGTTTAACTGCATATAAATAATTAAATATCAATTTATTGTGTAATTACTTACAGTAAGTATAAGTTGTTACATTATTTATAAAAAATGTAGTTTTAATGATTATTTAATAAATTTTTGAATTTTTTTTTTATTGCTCATTTCTCGTGATGCAAGTTTTTTTATTTATATTCCGTATTCTAAAATATATTTTTGTTCTAATAATGAAGTTTTTGACTTCATCATCCACCAAAAGATTATCTGAATTACATGCTTTTTTAGTTAATTCCAGTACCTCCTTTATTAAGCCTGGAGTTTTTCTAATATCATCTATTAAAAATTTAATCATAGGTATGTAAAAATATTTTATATTAACTGTATTTCTATAAGTACCATTTTCATTTAATTTTTTAAAAATAGTTCCTATGATTTTTCCTAAATTTATTAATGTAGGTGATGGTTGTCGTAATGTTCCAAATTATTTAACCTCTATGCAATCATTAGGTTCATTCAAATTATCTACAAGATTCGGATATTTGTATTCAAATTTAAAAGCTACATATCCCCATTAAATATGTTAGGCTGTCCTCAAATAAATCTGATGGATTATATTTATTATTAGCAGCACACTAAAAAAATATACAATGAAAAGGTACTAGAAATATTGAAATATTATATTATATAATTTTTATATTATAAAAATAAAATAAACATAATCTATATTTCAAGATTATATTATGCTATCTCTCTCATTCACTTAATAAGTAAAATAATTTCTATAAATAATGTTGATTGTTTTTTAAAATTCACATTAATTAATACTCATTCATTTTTTTAGAAAAAAAAAATGCTATGCGCTATGTTTTCTAAAAATGTACCATCTTAACCTAATGTAATATATTTAATATTAATTTCTTAAGTTAATGTGGTGTTAATTCAATGTTAAAACATAAAAAAATAAGTCTGCACACTAGTTAATATAGCTCACGTTTAATTAACGAGGTACAAAATCCTAATTTTTCATTAAAATACAAAAGTTACAACAAAAAAATGCATAGAATCTAAAATAAGTATCCACGATTAAATTTATTATAAAATATTATTGAATGCGTTGTTTTAAAGTAATTAATATAATTATGACTTAAAAATTATGTCTATCATATATATTATATCAGAATTATCAATTTAAAAATCGCCCGGTTTTAAAGTGCATTCGGATGCGGTCGTATTTCAACGATCGTATACGAATGCACAAAAACACAAGGCGATGCACTTGCGCGTACTACGACGAAAATGCTGACTGTGATCGAGCATACTTCTTATTCATTTTACTATGGTAGCACTGAAGTCAAACGACAATTGCACGCAGCGATAATTTTGAAATGGTGGAGGGCGTGGTCTTCGCCAATACGGAAAACAACGCTATCTCTGGAGCGTTGTATACGTTTTATGTTCTGTGTAGCGTCCTCTTAAGTGATTTAATTATAGTCTAGAATTTCGAAGTTTTTACATTAACATTTCATAAGTTGTTCAGTTTTTCATCATTCCTGAAAAATTAGCAAAAGTGGACTTGACCCGTTTCTGCAGTTAGCGATTCATATAGTGGGATCCATTAAAATAAACATACCATTTAAAAAATAATTTGTGGTTTGCGGATGGCACCACGTTATGTGCCGGCTCCGAATCAGAGATGGGTCACTTGCTATATCTTGTTGAAGAGGTAAGTAACAATAAACAAGAGCAAGACAAGAGTTATGGTCGTGGATCGGACGGGAGTACTACCATACACCAATATACTAAACGGCTTCCAAAAAGTGGATAAGTTTAAATATTTAGGTTCAGTTGTACAAGCAGATGGCTGATCATCTAAAGAGATTAGGCATTGCGTTACACTTGGGAGGGAAGCAGTCAACAAGCTAATACCAATTTGGAAGGATAATTATATCTCCAGGAACAGGTTTTTTTTTGGTGCTAATTTTTTTTGTACTCCGTTTTTTTTTTTCATAAAATAAAACGTCGAGTAGATCTACGGTCTCTTCATACTTTTCCCTCATTTTATTAACATTGGTTTTTTTTTTTAATTAAAACCTAGTAGCTCCGTTGACGAGAACTATTCTCGCTTGGCTCGGCAACTAGGTCACTGTCCAGTGTTCCCCTGGACAGTGGGTAAATAGTAGGCACTCTAGTTGGGCTGAAACCTTACAACTTGAATGACCTGTATTGGGTTCCAAATAATAGATTCATATTTAAGAATAGAATGTACTAATAATTTATCAATTATAACATTTTTTTATACCTTATATAGGTGTCAACTTTACATATTTTAATGGAAATATAGATATTTAAGTAGCTTATAATTGATTTAATTAAAACAATAACATGTCGAAAACAAGTTTTGACACATTACTTCGGAAGTTTTATGTTTTTATCGTTACTCTGTCGCAGTATTTCTCCACTTTACAGAGTATTCAGTAAGTAAGGGAACAAGTCAATTGTTATAAACAATGAGAACATTAGAAACCCGTCTCTTTACTTACTGAACACCTAAATAATAATAACAATGTTCCTGTAAAACAAATATGCGATTTTTTTAGTAATTTTTGTATTAAATGTTATTTATATTTTTTAGTTTTAAATTAATATTTTTATTTTAAATAATGTTAGTCACAAATTGATCAATTGTTATATGAATAATGATTGAAGTTTACATGGAAATACTCAATTTTTTTTCATAATTATTAACATTAAATATTAAAATACACTTAAGTATAAGATTTGTAAACAATTAAATAATTTTTAACTAATACTATTTAAAAAAGTTTTTTTATTAAATTAAAATACCAAGACGGATATTTATAAATTTCATTCAAGTCCGAAAATAGTTGCTGATTTAAATAATATCAAAATCGTAATTGAAATTACTTCCAAAGAATGTTTGATAGCAATTAAATTGCAAGCTTTATTTCTAAAATAAAACAAATTATTTCAGTATATAATACAAACAAAACATATATTGTTTAATTTAGTAATAATTATTTTTAAATAATTTACTTAATGATAAAAGTATTCATATAAGCTGTCTAACAAAGTGAAAATTATAACAATATGGGTTTTAAAGTTATAATAAAAAAAATTAGTAAAATTTAGGGAAATTATATAAAAAGATCCATGTTAGTAAAATATTGATTAATATTTTTTTATTAAATTTTTTTTTAATTTGAAGAAAGAAGTTACCATTGTAAAAATCAGACTGGTATACCAACTAAAACAGATGATATGACCAAGCCGTGACACACCCGTCATCCGTGTAACACCCCGCGATCATGCCAGCTCCTTCTAAGCAAACTGTCCACTGTAAACCAGGCCGTTACACAACACACGTGCGTTATCGTCGTGGGATAAAAGTAAATTATTCTACTTTTAATTTTTCCATAGATTATGAATCACAATCAACATCAATAATAAATATAAACTATAATAATACTTTTTCTTTTTCCTCGCCTTAATCACAACTACTTGGGGTCGACCATCCTAATCCTAAACTTTTTGGTCTTTCTCTACCTCTTCTTCCTTCGACATTCATTGGAATATTTTTATTGCATAACACACCAGACGCTTCTCTCCACTTTAACCACCGGCATTTAATCCTATGTCTTACATCCTTGTCAATATCACCGCTCTTTTGCAAACTGATCCTAAATACTTGAAACTTTTTACCTCTTTGCCTTTTACGCTTGATAGAGAAATTATTTTTATACCCTATCCACACAGGGACATAAACTACAATAATAATTACTATTTTAATATTATATAATATAACATAGCAATGGTTGAATTTTATATTTATCAGTTCGTTACCGTTATCAAATATTGTCATTAACTATGCTGCAAAAAAGTCGTGATTAAAACAAACGAACAACAATATCAATGCTTAGTAAGATTATTTATTGTTTACTCAATTAATTGATTATAGAATATTTGTTTATTGACCAATGTAACCATGATAATACATTGTTTTTGAAATTTGAATGAATGTATAATAATAAAAAATTGGTGCATTATTTTTTCATGTCAATTGGGACTGTTTTTAAAGTAAGGGTGCTACAACCGCACATCCTGACCCCTCCAAATGACGCCCCTTAATAAACGGCTCAACGCTAACTACAACTTAAACATTGTGTTGTAAACTTTGTCCACACGTGTATGTTATTCTACCGCGTCAGATATTAATATGAAAAATATATAGATAATAACTATATCTCATAACGATAAACAAATATTTTCGAATTACTATTTATTGTTCTTTGTTTGTTACAAGACTTTACTTACTGAAAACCATGTATGTTTTCAGTAAGTAAGGAAACATAAATTGTTAGACACCCGTTTTCTTACTTCTAAACATTCTTATATGTAAACATACTTAAACATTCTTATTCATAATGTTTATATTAAATTAATAAAATTCTTCTTTATTGAATAATAATATAATAGTTTCAGTGTTTTGGTTTCAAATAATAATAATAAAAAAACATTATAAGTAATGCTTATACAGAGTGGCCCACCACTCACTGACAACTTAAATAACTTTTGATCCAGTTAATATTTTCAGCTGATTTCTTTTTTAAATATTAGTTAGACGTTAGGTCTATAGCTATATCTCAATTATTAATATTTTTACATTTTATTAAAAATATTAATTATTTTTAAATTTTAAATAAAATGTAAAAAAAAAATCTAAGATAGCTATTTTGTAGAGTAGAATTTAAGAAAAATTTTAGTAAAAAAATATCTTATTAATATTCAGTAGTAAATATTCTGTAGCGTTTTGAAGTTTGTAAAAATTTGAATTTTCATGTACTATTTTACGGTTATAAACATTGAAATACGTATTGAGAAAAGGACATAAGAAAACGCTATCTTTTCATGATTACTGTGTATACATATGATGATAGTGTGTATACATTACAAACTTGGCATAAATAACATGATAAGAAATTAGATAAGGCAATTATTACTTATCACTCTCATTCAAAAGTATATTGAAAAGATAGCGTTTTCTTC
>NW_026099573.1:36059668-36079280 GCF_025091365.1 Daktulosphaira vitifoliae | reverse complement strand
TAAAGATTTGCATCGAAGCGTTTTTTTTTGATAGTGATTTTAATCACTGTCAGATATCATTATACTTGATCCATCTATACCACGTCACCACTTTGCCGCGACCCCCCTGTGCTGGGTTTTTTTTGCTTTGCCATAACTGAACACAATTTTTTTTCTTTTCAAAAATAAAATTTAAGCATTTATAGAATAAAACCTTCATTATTATCGTCTAATAGGGATTTTTTTTTGGGCTTAATAATTTTATTTTATTTTTCAGATTGAATTTAAACCAGTTGTTGCTGTACATCTTCGAATTTTAAAATTTCTTTCTCTAATTCTCTCATACATTACTTTGTTCGTGTTTTTTTTTTAAATAGGAATAACAACAATGTCATAATAAAAAAACCTTATCTAAAAATAGAATTTTGTATCATTATTTTCATTTTTCTTATCTCAATTCTATATTCAATAAAATATTTTAATACAAAAAATATTTACAAGATTATTACGAAGTTTTATTGGTCTAATATCAAATAATATATATTTTATAACAAAGTGACTAAAGTTAAAGTTTTATTTTTTAAACATTTTTTTTCGATTATTGCGATATTTTAATAATAATCGATATCGTGGAAAAAATAAAAAAAATTGGCGATATCAATATATTGAATCAAAATATCAATATCGTAGACAAACTCTACTGTTAACAATATAAAATAATTAAATAATACTCATACATGCTTGGAGGATAAATGTTACTCCTAAAACTGCCAATTTCATTGCCTGGAGGAAAATAATTAGAAACAACAAATATTTTACCGGAAGAGCTTTTAGCCATGCCAGTTCCTAGATCAATGCTCTCTTTCCAAATAAGCTGAGTTAAATGATCTACAAAAAATTAAAAATATTGGCTGAAGTTGGGCACTTTCATATTGAGTAATTTTATTTGTAGCATTTAAATTTATTATTCGTGATCCATGTCTAGAAGGACAAAAATTAAAAAACAAGACTAGTGTAAATGTGTATTTATGTTGCATTCTTATCTATATTTCATCATACCAGACACACTTATATTTTTTTTACTGGGTCAATCCATACCAAATCATCCAGATGTGGTTGCACGACCACTTCCGAAAATCTCGAAATTTTCAGGACTAATTCTTTAATCTATAATTAAATGAAATAAAAGAAAAAAAAATTTTTTTTTAATGATGCTCTATACTTTTATGGCTTTNAAAAAAAAAATTTTTTTTAATGATGCTCTATACTTTTATGGCTTTCATATAGGAAGAAAGTAAAATAATCGCCTTTATTTCGAATTAAAATTGCTCATCCAATTTTAATTATATCAATCTAAATTTTATGGTAAAGTCTATTTATAATTCAAAGTTTATGATGAATAAAAAAAATTGACTTTTATTGGTTTATAAAATTTTAATGAATATTTAAAAAACGACAATTTTTTGTTAAAAATCGACGATTTCAAGCCAAACACAAGCCATCATAAAATTTTTTTTTATTTTTTTTTTTTCACGTTTTATTGTAATAGTACATATTTAATACCTCTGTCAAGTTTAAAAACTTAAAATTAATTTTTCAATGTTTTATAAGGTTTTTAATTTTAAACAATTTGCAATAATAACCAAGTTTAGGTTTCATTATCTCTGACGGGTAACCTTAAATTAACTTTTTCAAAATCAAAATACATATAAATGTACCTGTAGAAACTATGGTAAAAATTTAAAAGTTTAGAAAAAAGTATGTCATCACCAAAATACAGTTTAAAAATCAGGAAAACACGTTTTTTAATCAATTTAATTTAATACATTTTTTGCTATTTTATTGTACAAACTCAATAGTAAAATTGATTAACTTTTGTAAAAACAATAAATTATAACTAACTATAGTATCATAATATTAAATACAATTATCAGTACTAAAGATAGTACCTTACTACAGTTATTACCTGTAAGTTAAAAATAATCATCATAAACACCTTAACCGATGATAAAATATATTAACTGCTATCGGCATGATTGTTTTTAAATGCATATTTTTGTTTCAATGTATCATGATGTTATATATTTAACTTTATCTTACTTGTATAACGATTACAAGTACACGAGTATATATCTTGTAACGTGATAAAATGTGAATTTTATGATATAGATAGATTACTGTTTTGCTTTGCTAATGGGCGCGCGTACGTTATATCCGGCCGTGTAATCAGAAAACTGTACTGTTGCTGTCAAGGTGAACGCTATACACACAATATTCTTTATCAGTTTAACAATCCGTTCCCTATATGACACATACACTGGCCACCACTGTTCATACCTGTATAACTCTAATATTGTTCATATTTTTATCTGTTGTATATTTTGTAAATCGTTAAGCCGATACCCTCTCCCAAACGGGTTCGTCGTCGTTGTGTCTCGCCCGGTGTGTAGGAATTTTTTTTTGGTAGTCTCTTCCCTTTGAACCACCGTCGTGGTCTGTTTTGCTGTGTGCGTGCAGCCAATTATAGTTTCTTTTTTTTTTTGTGAGTGTCGTTCATCTTAATAATGCACTAATTTAACAAGGCGTCGGCCATTCCCGGGGCCGAGATCCCCATCTTAGGATGAGTCCCATCCGGGACTGGGTATCGTATTGTTGTTTTTTCTTTTATTTATTTAATATAATGTATTGAGCCTCTTTTTCTTTTATAAATTTATTTTTTATGAGCTATAAATAATTTTAGCATTGCTGGTTATAAGGTTATTGGTCAGTGGTGTGTCATGTATATTTAACACATATATATATATATATTATTCCCGCAGTGCCCAAGTACGGTCCGGCCGGCCAGATTACAGAAATTATCCGCCGCGCCCGGAGTACACGGACTTGTTCCGATGCGGAAGACGCTTCACGTGTAATATTTAAAAGTTGTAGGTTAATTTTTTTTGTCTTAATAATTGTTTTTTTTTTTTTCTCTTTTGTCCCTTTATTTGCAGAGTGGTTTTTGCCTTCGGGTTTTGTCCACTATTAACTTAATTGTAATAATTTAATAAAGTCCCCTTAATTTTCTTAATCAACAAAAATCTTTTTATTGCGTGAATATCTTCAATATTCACGTGTATCTTATTTTTTTTTTCCTTTCAATCATTTTCTCTAGTTTTAAGGTAACGGTCTTCGACATACTAAAGTATGTCCACCACTGGTGACATCAAATAAACCTATTTGTTATAGTTACAAGGTATCTGCGTATTATAGTCTACAACAACACTTTATATTTTAGTATATAAATATATATATATATATAATTTTTTAATTCACTTTATTTCATCAAAGTGAATATTATTGGTTTTCTTATTATTTTTTTTTAAATTTTTTTCTATTAAATCCACTTATGGTCCGGGTGTTGTTCTTTTCTGATCAAGACCCTCGCCTAAGTGGTTGGCGACCTGATTTCCTTTTGCAAGGGAGCCATGAGGGTGGCGACTCCACAATCCGTTGCATGGCCCAAGTCGTCACCTCTCAATCTATAAGTAATGAACACCACTACAATCTGTATACTATGTTATTGATAAATGAATTTTAAAAGTTCAATGTGTGTTGTAATTTATTTCAGTGTGTTGTGTTCATTGAAAATTCATCATTTAGTTGTTTTATTTTTTAATTTAAGTTATTTAAATAAAATTAAAAATGAATTGTTCCATTGGTCATTACGTGAGTGAAGAATGCCATAAATCCACCTATGGGTTAGTTTCTAATGTTTTGATAAATCCAAATGATTTGAACGGTAAAGAAAAATAATTACTAAATTTAAGAATAAAAACAGAAATTAATTCTATTTGTGAGTACCATAAAATAAAATATTTATAGAAGTATAATTTTTTATTTGGTAAAACATGTTGCGATCCTTTTAAATCCCACAAAAATATCATAAAAAAAGGTTTGAGTGAAATTAATATTGAACTAATAGATAAAGTAAAAAACTTTGATATTGAATTAACTCCAGGAAAATCATTGTGCCTTACTTGTTTTAAAAATGTAAATAATGTATGTAAAGATTTTCGTTTAATGGAGGATACTTATGAATGTAATAGTACTGATGACACTGTCGACTGTAAAGAATCCCAAATGGAAAGGGTTGACACGATTTTTAAAGCTTTTGATTTGTCTCCTGTTTCAAAAATTAAAAGGCTTAACCCCCAATAAAGGTATTTAGCTGTACAAAAAAAAGTTGAGCATGTTTCATTAGGTTTGAAACGTGATCTAGAAAATTGTATTCCTGGATGTTCTTGTGAAAATAAAACATCAGAATATGAAATGCTAATTGAAAAATTAAAAGTAAAGTTTATTTCGTCTACTTCTGACCAAAAAATTAAGATTTTAAGCTTATTACCTACATCTTGGTCGAGAGAAAAAATATCTAAAGAATTTAATACGTCAGAATATTTGGTTAGATTATCTAGAGATTTAGTTAGCAAGTATGGAATACTTCCTGACAATCCTAAAAAATTAGGTCGTACTTTAAGCAATGGAGTTGCTGAACTTGTAGTACAGTTTTATGAAGACGATGAATACAGTCGAATGTGTCCCGATAAAAAAGATTATGTGTCAATAAAAATAAATGATGTTAAAGATCTTAAGCAAAAACGACTACTTTTAAATAATCTCAATGAATTATTTGTAGAGTTTAAAAATAAATATCCCGATATTAAAATAGGGCGATCTAAATTTTGCGAATTAAAACCAAAGTGGTGCATATTGGCAGGGTCATCAGGTACTCATACTGTTTGTGTATGTGTGTATCACCAAAATGTAAAGCTGATGATTGAAGGTGCTTCATTAAAATATAATTTTAAATACTTTTTAAAATGTATAGTGTGTGATATAAATAATTATTTATGTATGATGGGTGAATGTACTCAATGTCCTGATAGCTATGACACTTTAAAAGAATTATTACAAAACGAGCTTGAATATAGTTCTGAAAATATTACTTTCAAGCAATGGGTGAATACTGATCGAGCAGATTTAGTGACGAATATTCAATCTGTTGATGAATTTATTGAAACGATAATTGATAAGATTATTAAACTTAAAAAACACTATTATATATCTAAGGTTCAGTCCAACTTTTTAAAGCAAAAAAAATATGAACTAAAATTAAATGAATGCATAGTATAGCAGATTTTTCTGAAAATTACAACTTTGTTATACAAGATGAAATTCAAGATGAAGATACCACTGGATTCATAAACAAGCTACATTACATCCACTTGTATATTATTACAAAGAGGACAATTTATTAAAATCGCGTTGCATGTGTGTAATTCATATGTAATCATATGGAACATAATACTATTGCGGTTTATACATTCCAAAATCATCTAATTAAAGACATTAAGATAATTGCGCCACATGTAAAAAAAATATTGTATTTTAGTGATAGTGCAGTAAGTCAATATAAAAATAAAAAAAATTTCATTAATTTATGTTTTCATTATTCTGACTTTGGTATTGAAACTGAGTGGAATTTTTTTGCTTCTTCTCATGGTAAAAATGCGAGTGATGGAATTGGAGGAACTACTAAGCGAGTAGTAACGAAGTATAGTTTACAACGAATTCGTTCAAATCACATACTTACACTATTAGACATGTTCAAATTCTGTGTGGAAATATTAAAGTCATAAAATATATTTATGTTTCATCATTAGAAGTACAAAAGAACGCAAAAAAACTAAGTTCTAGATTTCTCATGGCTAAAACTATTCCTGGGACTAGAGAAAACATAAATTTGTACCGTGCACTCAAAATACTTTACGAAGTTGGATATAATAATAAATTTAAATTGTATGCACTAATGTGCAAGTAAAACATTAAATATGTAATATTTTATATTATAATTTGTACACTTTTAATTAAAATAAAAATGCAATTTGTAATTATTTTTTAATATTATCCTAAATAAAAGTACCTATTTATTATTTTTATAAGATTCTGTTTTTAATAACTGTTTTATGATGATTATTTTTAACTTACAGGTAATAACTGTAGTAAGGTACTATCTTTAGTACTGATACTTGTATTTAATATTATGATACTATAGTTAGTAATAATTTATTGTTTTTACAAAAGTTAATAAATTTTGAGTTTGTACAATAAAATAGCAAGAAATGTATTAAATTAAATTGATTAAAAAACGTGTTTTCCTGATTTTTAAACTGTATATTGGTGATGACATACTTTTTTCTAAACTTTTAAATTTTTACCATAGTTTCTACAGGTACATTTTGACACGGCCACGGCGTTGTCACACGTTGACACCCCGCGGTCGTATCAGCTCCTTCTCAGCCACCGCTTCACTGTAAACCGGACCGTTACACACATGTGTTATCGTCGTGGTGTAAAGTCCAACAAATGCCAAGTGTCGAATACCCCGCCGCAATAATACGTCCAGTAAGTCTTCTTCGTGACACCTTACCGATCGGATCACTCGTCGTTTGTTCAACAACGCCGAACACACCGCTACGAACATTGTGCCTTTATACATATATATATATTGATATTTGTCATTATTAGTTTACTACATTCTGTTTTTCTGATATAACGTATATATAGTGTTGTCGAAACGCCAATAAAATATTACTACGTTCACTTTAAACCATTAACATGTTGTACTTTTCCTAAAATTATAACATCCCGCGAGTGCGGCAAAACAAACCGCGACAATTTATATGTATTTTGATTTTGAAAAAGTTAATTTAAGGTTACCCGTCAGAGATAATGAAACCTAAACTTGGTTATTATTGCAAATTGTTTAAAATTAAAAAACCTTATAAAACATTTGACACGGCACCGCCTTTTGTTCTAGGCTGGCGCTCAACCGTGTCTCTCTCGATATCAGCCGTCCAGCTATTAATATGACAATCGGTTGTCTCCCCGCCCTTGACACTGAGATAAGGCAGCCGCCGAATATGGATTACCGATATTGCGTTCTGTTCCGTTTTTGACGTACACCTCCTCTGGTGTGTCTCCGTTGTTTTGTTTTTTTTGAGCTGTGCGTGGTTGATCGATGTAAGGAAACTATATCGCGTCAATACATATATATATATTTATTCTATTAAACGTAGATTGAATTTGTCTTGTTATCAATAGTATAAACAATATTATAATTAAAATAATTAATTTATTTATTTATTTATTTATTTAGTTTACGGGATGTATCCCTTTTTTTACAAGCTATGTTTACATATTTAATTTTAACTAATTTTGAGAGAAAGATACAAAACAAACAAAATTACATAAAAACAAATAACAAAAGACAAATAAAAAATGTTTACAACTAATAAAACGAAATACGAATAAGATATTACAAAACTCAATACAAATATTATTATAATATAAAATTAGGATCCACATTAGCACTTCTAAGTAACCGGCGAAGGGGTTCATTCATTAGGTAGTTCGTGGGGGCATGCGTGACTCGGAAAGGCGCATTTGATCTGGTATTGATTTGCGGAACCCTAAAAGGGATCAGAGATAATAGCGCAGGACATTCTATCTTCCCATCAAGCAAACCCCCGAGAAACCTAGAGCCCGCAATAATACGCCTCGATGACAGTGTGGAAAGGCCTAAGTTATTTGCCACGGGGCTATAATCATGGGGTGGATATGGTAAACCCAGCGCCCGCCCAGCAAAACATAGAAATTTATTTTGAACCCTTTCTAACTGGCGACAGTTGTCTGCCGTGTTGGGGTCCCATACCACACTGCCATACTCTAATATAGGGCGGACCAGTGCACAAAACAAAAGTTTTAATGTCTTTTCAAGCTTGAACTCTCTGGTTAATCTAATAAGAACACCAAGCATTTTGAAGGCTTTACAGCAGATATGTTGGATGTGAGCACTGGGGTCAAGATTATGGCTGAATTTGAATCCAAGGTCCATAATATTGTTAGATGCACGAGGGATTTCTTCACTACCAAGGCGATATGGGAAAGTAATCGGAGAGTGATTCCTAAAAAATGTAAAAGCTTTGCATTTGGATAGATTAAGTGTTAAACCCAACTTAGTTACCCAGTCAACAAATTTATCAAGATCTGCTTGGAGCCTTATACAGTCACTAGGAGATTGAATTTGCATAAATATTTTCATATCGTCCGCAAAACAGAGAACGCGAGAGTGTTTTAGAGTTAGCTGTATACTATTAACAAATATAGAAAATAGTAAAGGAGATAAGTGCCCCCCTTGAGGTACACCTGATTTAGTATGGAATAAGTTAGATTTTATTCCGAAAACTCTAACCCATTGATACCTATTGTTTAAATAAGAACTGAACCATGACAGAAGAGGCTCACCGAAGCCAGTTTCTTTGAGCACATGAATTAGGGCCTTATGATTAATAGAGTCAAAAGCTTTATTAAAATCCGTATAAATTACATCTGTCTGAAAGCCACACTGAAATGAGTTAAACACATAATTACAAAAGAGGACGTTGCAAGTGGAGGTAGATCGACCAGGTCTAAATCCATGCTGTTCATCTATGAGTATTTGGTTAACAAATGGTTGTATTGCATTGAGGACTAATTTTTCAAAGATTTTTGATAAATGTGATTGTATGGATATTGGTCGGTAATTTGAAGCGAGAGATAGACAGTTAGATTTAGGGATTGGTGTAACTGAACTTATTTTGAACATAGAAGGAAAAATACCTTCCTGTAGCGAACGTTTAAAAATAACCCACAAAGGATAGGACAAAATTGATCTAAGCTCGTAAAAGAACGTACCTGGTAAACCGTCAGGGCCAATAGACTTGTCACTCCTTAGGTCTAAAAGACAATTAAATATATCATCAACATTAAAGTGAACGGTATTTGGCAGATCAAAAGTTGGTATTTTTATTGCATCCGATATCGTATCAACAAACGGAGGCGAATTATTATATATTGAGGAAAAATATTCTGCCAGAAGATTGGCAGAATCAAGCTCATTTAAAGAGGTTTTATTATTAAGAGACAATATTCTAGGAATGGCGTTTTCGGAACGTTTATTTTTTATAAATTTCCAAAAGTGTTTAGGATTATTTTCAAGTGCATTTTCAACATACTTTGTGTAGGCACGATAAGATTTTTTTGACTCATACTTAAACTTGGCACGAAGTAAAGAAAATTCCCTATAATCATTAATACTTAAAGATGCTTTATATTTTTTATGCGCTTTTTTCTTTAAGAAAATAATTTGCTTAAGGTTTTTATTGAACCAAGGCGGAAAGGAAGAATCATTAAAGTAGTATAATGGCACGAAGTCTATTACAGACTTGTGCAAAGCATCATATAGTACATTTACTGCTGAATCAATGTCCCATAACTGAAGTGTGGAAAACCAATCAAAAGACGATAAAAATAGACGTATATTGCTGTAGTTGGCTTTTTGAAAGTTATAGTAGCTATGGCTCTTGTTGCAATTGGGAAATTGAGTATCTACTGGTAGTGATAAGTTAAGCGCGGGGTGATATTTGTCTAGAGGCACAAGCGGTTCATTTGATTTTTCAACTATGAGATGTTTATCATTACAAAATATTAAATCTAAAATAGTACTATTTGAGTTTAGGACACTATTGATTTGATAAAATCCGTTTGTAGCAAACGTTTCAGGAATGAAAGGAGCACGCGTAGAAGAGGTATATGAGTAAGTTAAGCCATTGTTATCACAAGACCAAGAAATCTCAGGTAGATTGTAGTCCCCGCAAATGATAAATATATCTTCTGGAAATCGGTGCATAAGATGATCAATGCAATTAGCGTGGGATTCATAAATTAAAGGGGAGGAAAGTGGGGGAATGTAGACTCCACCGATAACAAAGTTAAATGTTTCTGAATAAATTATAAAGATATTGTAATATTATGTGTATATAGTTATTTTTAACGCCATTAGATCTTGTGACAATCTAACCTACTTTGGAATATTGTATTAAAACAATCTGTTGAATTAAGAAGTGCGGATATATATATATATATATAAATATAACTAGTGCGCCCCTTTTGGATTACGCNAACCTAAACTTGGTTATTATTGCAAATTGTTTAAAATTAAAAACCTTATAAAACATTGAAAAATTAATTTTAAGTTTTTAAACTTGACAGAGGTATTAAATATGTACTATTACAATAAAACGTGAAAAAAAAAAAAGAAAAAAAAATTTTATGATGGCTTGTGTTTGGCTTGAAATCGTCGATTTTTAACAAAAAATTGTCGTTTTTTAAATATTCATTAAAATTTTATAAACCAATAAAAGTCNGTTTTTTAAATATTCATTAAAATTTCATAAATCAATAAAAGTCAATTTTTTTTATTCATCATAAACTTTGAATTATAAATAGACTTTACCATAAAATTTAGATTGATATAATTAAAATTGGATGTGCAATTTTAATTCGAAATAAAGGCGATTATTTTACTTTCTTCCTATATGAAAGCCATAAAAGTATAGAGCATCAATAAAAAAAAATTTTTTTTTCTTTTATTTCATTTAATTATAGATTAAAGAAGCGGTCCTGAAAATTTCGAGATTTTCGGAAGTGGTCGTGCAACCACGTCTGGATGATTTGGCATGGATTGACCCTACTATAAAAATGTAATTTAATATTATTTTTAAGTATTATATTTTTATATTATCTTACTATTAAATTTATAATATGTACAAAATGTTACAATAAGTAAATAGTAAATGAATTCCAAAAATTACTTGATAAATGACTAAAGAATTCGCTCCTTTTAGAGTCGCCTACTGAATGAAATTCATTTTAATAATGTAACAATAGAAAAGAAAAGCAATTAATTAATTTATGTACATATAAGATCTTGCACCAGTTTCATTTGAATTTCTATAAAATATAATTATGCAAGATCACAATTGCTGATAATTAACGCAACAAAAGAGGATTTTGTATCATTTATTTTAATTTGCCACATATTGAACCAAAGAGAAAGCATATTCTAATCTGATTAAAGTTGTTAACTAACAACTTAATAAACTGTCGAGGAAGATATTAGCGCTGCGTCATTAGCATAGCTGCCAAAAACTGTCATCTCTGATACTGGCAAATTTAATGTATAAGAATGGTACAATATTGCTTCCTTGATTTACATCAACATTGATTGGGTACTGTTGGCCGACCCCAAGGAGTTGGGATTAAGGCGAGGAAGAAGAAGATAGATTGGGTACTGTAGAGTGTTAAAGATTAAATCTGACACGTATCCAATATACGGCTGAGCGCGCACCAAAATGCACCCGATCAAGAAGTAATATTTATATGTCTGTATATATATATTTACGTAATAACGTTGTTAAAGTCAGTTCGCTACAGCGATTTTCGTTAGAATACACCAACGAACACCAATACCGATACGCCGCACAGCGGTGGTTAGAAAAAATTATATATCCGTATAAGGTATTGAGAACCAAAACAAAAAAAAAACTTGTTGTAAGGGATGTCGAGAGTCGTTGTAAACTCAACCAAAAAGGCAAAAGAGAAGAAAAGAAAATGTAATGCCGAAACACAAAAACGGAGCAACCAGTTAAGGTGTACGTCGAAAACGGAACAGAACGCAATATCGGTAATCCATATTCGGCGGCTGCCTTATCTCAGTGTCAAGGGCGGGGAGACAACTGATGACAACCGATTGTCATATTAATAGCTGGACGGCTGATATCGAGAGAGATACGGTTGAGCGCCAGCCTAGAGCAAAAGGCGGTGTCATGTCAAATCGAACGTCGAAAAATTGTTTTTCAAAGTATAATTTCATTATACGATAATACGGAGCTTGAAATATGTTTTATAATTTGAACAGAAGATCTTCAAGCCATGAATACTAATATATAGTATAATTATGAAGGTTGATAGATCTGTAAGACGAATGGTCTTCAAGAGGTTTCCAGGTTTGAAGATTATAATAATTATGGATAATTTTCATGATGTTGGAAAGTAAGATAATCTTAGAGCAGTATTATAAATATTTTTAAGACTAATTTATTGTTGATTATGTCATTTCCCGAAAATTTCCCGTTAGTGAGTTTTTTATAATAGTATAAAATTCATTAGTAGTTAGTTTAGCTAGTAAGTATAAGGGTAATGTCAACAGAATGAACTTTGTAACTTACTATTTATTTATCGTACAGTATAAAAAGACAATACAAAGGTCAAACAAAATTTAATACTAAATTATATAACATAAAACCTTTTTTTGTACATTCTCAAATGTTTCTTAAATGTCAAAGAATTATCTATTGGACACTCCTAAGTACTTAAATGCAAATTGTGATTTACAACCACATCATTTAACTGTACATGTAGTTCTCAGATCGCTTGTTTATTGTAAATTACACACCTTTGTTTTAGACGAATTGGGATTTAGTCTCGATTTGTATAATTGTCACTCATTATTTTCAAGTCTTCAGTCAACATCTTTTTCCCTATCGCCATGTCTTTATTCTGATATGCTTAAGCTATATCAACTGCATATTGAAATTTAAAAATGGATGTAAATAGTAAATTGTCTATATAAAGGATAAATAACTTAGTGGCTAGTACTGAACCTTGTGGCAATTTATCACCGATTTTCTCCATCTGATTTTCTTTTCTCCTATAAAAATTGGAACCTGCAATTTATCAGTATATTGTACTTTTACATGTAATTACATTGACCAGTTTAGAATAATCCATGTCTCCAATTCGTGCCATACCCAACTATCAGATCTATAAATGCTACATTTGTTTTTATGTTATTTTAGAATATATTTTCAATTAGAGTCGTTAACGCTAGTACCTGTTAAGTACAGCTACGGTGTACCCGGAAACCCAACTGCTTTAATAGTAGCATCTATTCAATTTCTAGTTGGGTTCGGTTTAGTATTTATCTCTCACGACTTCATACGAAGCATTCAGTAGCAACTCTGGACAGTAAAGTATTGTGTCTGTCTCCTATATTCCTGGTTTAAAGAACGCTGTGATTTTAGTTTTTTTTTATCGCTGTTGGCATAAATGCCGTATTAAAGATGCCACAACAAAATGTAGCTAACTATACCTGTGTCTTTTATTCACTCTACTTGAGGAGATCTCCGTCAAAACCAGCTGCTTTAATTATTTTAACTATTCCAAGTGCTACCTTGATTTAATTTACTGTATAACTCGAGTCATAATTACTACATGGTATTAACTATTTCTTTTCTGTACGTAGCAGTTTTATATGTATATTTTATGATCTTTGTCCACTTTAGCATTAGCTATCCTCATCAGCCTTGTTACTACGTCATTGTTCTTTATGTAAATCGACATTATCTATTGTATGCGTTTCCTAGAGTGTAATGACATCTAACTCTTCCTCCCTCATTAGTTTTAATAAAATCTCGCTCTTAGCAGTTGAAATATCTTCCGTGTTTAGATGACAAACCCTGAGGTATGTGCATAACGTCTGCATTAATTGGCCTTGAACAGGGCTGTTTCAAGGCTGCATGCTGCTGTGTTTGTTTAGTATAAGCGCCTTAGTGGTGGTACTAGTTATCTGCTTCATCACGAAGATTTTTTGAGTCACTTTGGTAGTCACTTATGTAATAACGCATATAACACGAGTAAGTATTATTTTATCATGAAATATGTAATTGTACATTTTTTTTTTTATAGCAAAAAAGTTATAATTTGTGTTTTATTATTATAAGTTTGGTTTTGTTTTCTGTTAGAAATAAATAAAAATTTTATGTTATTTATTTAAATTAATTTTTTTATTAAATAAAATAATACAATAAAAAGTAAAATCTACAAAAATTAACCTTTTTTTACATGCTATCCTACTTAATAGTTAATTGATCAAGCAAATAGATAGTTAAAAAATTGTATAAGAATATATACAATTAAAATTGAATTGTTCATCAGTTTTGAAAATTTACAAAAGATTGGCTGTTACAGGTTAAAAATTTCCGATATTATTAACTAAACTTAAAATTAAATTTCTTCTATTGTCCGGTAATCATAACTGATGTTATGAAAAATGTGTCTTAATTTTAAAGAGTTTAAAAATCATAATTTATAACAATTATTTTTTAATCTACACTAGATTTACTACTTATAAATTATATAATATAATTTCGATGTGCTTCATGTATCGATTATATCAAATATAGTATAGATATAATATTCATAGTTTTAAATAACTATCTAGAATCTAAACTTAATTTTTTTCAATTCCAAATGTACTTACATGCTTTTTTAGCTTTTGACATATCATCTTCATTCCATCCAAAATCAAAATATTCTTTCTCGCTGTACCATGCATCTACTGCATCTTTTCCAACATCAGTAATGACTTCTGTTGAATATATATAATAAATATTTTCCCCATAATCTTTATTTTTGGGATTATGATACATTTTGTCTTTTTTAGCCAAATGATTTGCCCAATTTTGACTGTAATCATTAAGCTATAATTCATTCAAAAATATTAATTTTATTAATGCATTGTGCACTAATATAAAAAAATTTATAATTAAAAACAATAAATTCAAAATCATGTAATATAGTAAATTAATTATGTATCATTGTGAGTTTTTTTTTCATAGTAAATTTATTTAAGATTAACCAAGTTTTATCTCTATTATTAAATAATACATTGACTAACAAATGAGCTAAAATTATCAAAGCATATTTTTTATGTTTTGAACATATTCAATAAAGGTTAATTTTAAGATACAAGCAGTTTCGATTTCACAAAAAAATAATTATCATTAACTACAAGATACGATTAATAAGTAGCTATTTTAATTTATTTTCGTTTAGAAAATACTATATAATTTTAAATATTCTACTTATAAATATTTAAGTATTAAATTAATTGTTCCAACATAAATGCATTTATTACAACATTATTAAATATCCACCTTTTCAGATTTTGTTAATAATGCAACTGAATGAATTTTTCTGTAATAATTATGTCTGGTTAAAGATGATTTAACTACAGTTTTTATTTCATTTTCATCCTATATTTTAAAATAATAATTTAATTTAATATTTTTATTTATTTGCATTACACAAATATATTATACATGAATATGCATATAATGAACTCACATACAACTTAACAAAAGTAACATTATTTATATCAAAAGTCAAGCTTAAGTGTATAAAAAAAAAATATAAGTTTGATATATGTTTAGTTTTTTTAATTGATTTATTAAGCTCATTTTTTTGTTTTTACTGTATAAAATTTATTGTTTTCAGCATTAAATTTTGCATCATTTTAAGAACAACCATTACTATCACTATAGAAACGGATAACAAAATTTAGTCTAATCTATTAAAACTATAGTATTAATGAATTCTGGCCACTTTAAATTACAGAATTTGCGGAACTTCGTGTTATTTTATTTTATAATTAATATAAACACCGAATTTTGTTTGAAATAACATAATTACAACAACATAATTTTTGAAAACTTCAGAAGAATAAAGAACTTAATTATTCTTATTTCAATAAAAAATTATTAGACATTTAGTTATTACACCTCTACATCAATAGTTACTGGCGTATATTTTAACAAAAAATAAATTTTCAAAAAAAAAAAAAAGTTACTTTGTTATTGCATTAAGGATCCTCAAATATTTTAAATATGTGTCCACCGAAAAAATATATTCGTGGTTAGATAAATAATTACAATATTAAAACAATTTGAAAAGGTAAAGAAGATATTTGTTTATAAATATTGTCTATTATTTCTTAGCTATAACAAATAATTCAAACATTGCCTAAACAAATTGTCTCTCTACTTTACTCTCTAGGATTTTTGAAAAACATATTACGAAATATATGGATGAAAATAGCAAAACAATTTTGAAGATCAAAAAGGATAAATCTATCAATATGAGTGTAATAGGAAATATTTACGAAAACTCCCCATTTATTGATGAAGTTAGTAATTCAAATGAAAATTTATCGTCATCATCTAAAAGCTTATCAAAATGTTTAATTCCTACAGATATAGCATCAAAAGATAATTCTAAAATTTACACTAATAACGAAGATCTGGAAATTACTAAAAATATTTTTTTAAATAAAAATTCAGCAAATTTTTTAACATTTAATGAAGAAAACGAATGTACAAATAATAAGAGTAAGGAAATTTATCATGATGATAATGATAAATTATTATTATATAACGAGAGAAATTTGTTACAAAAAGATACAGGAACACAAACGGAAATATATTTATATTTAAGTCCAACTGATGACGTTTTAATAGTAGAACCTTATGGTGATTGTTTGAAAGTTGAAACACTTTCTCCCTCGCATCTCACAAAACAGGTGTTAATTTTAAAGAACTCAACCATTTTTATTATTAATTCAAATAAACAAGAATATATAAAAACTTTAAAACATTTTATATCTAAACAAGAAGAAAATGACAATAAAAATCTAGTGGAAGATGAAAATAAGTCAGATATTTCCTCTAATAAACCAAACATTTCTGAAAATTTACAAACTCAATTAATAAATATTTCTTCAAAATCTAATTATATTAATAATTTCAAACCTAATGAAAGGAAAAATGTCAAGACGGATGCAAATGAATCTAATAGTTTATCTATTCGAAGGATTTTCAAAATTAGTCTTAAGTCAGAATTGGTACTACAAAAATTAACTGCTATAGATATCAAACCAGACAAAATGAAAAATTTAAATAATCGCACTTCTAATACATCTTATCGTGAATTAATATTTGATTCTAAACTACAGACGTGTATATTTCATTCTTCTAACGAAGTAAAACAATACAATGCAAAAAATACTGCTCGTAATAGTATACAAATTATTTTGAGTAGATTTTTGAAAAATTATTCATCATACTATATTTTAAATGACCACATCTTAATCAAATTGCAAATTTTACAAAAAAAATTAGAATTTAGTACACCAGACAGAATAGAACAGTTGATTAAAGAACATATTTCAGTGGAATTATCTGATAGTATAATAATTCAACGGCTTATAGAAATTGCTAATGATTTGTTTGAATCTATAAATGATGAAGTTATGTCTGAAAAATTGCCGATTACATTTAAAACAAATAATTATTCTCGTCAAGTTCTAAACAGGCTAGACGATATGAAAAAATTATTCTCCTCGGATACTAATTCGTCAATGAAATACCTAGAAAAACAAAATAACAATAATAAAAATATGTTTAACAAAAATAAAACCAATAATATCAGAGAGTTTTTAAAGCAAGGTAACGGTATCAATGAAATTGATAGTTCCATAAGATCTAATGATCTTAAAACACAACCAGATTAAACTGTAAAAAAATTCAACGATTTCAATAAATCGATTCTGTTATACATATTATCATCAATACCTAATAAGTAATAGAAGTGTATGGACGCAACTAGAAATTTGGCAGAGTAAATAATGTTTCCATATACAATGTTGATTTAATACTAGATTAAGAAAATTGAGAAAATTATTTGATTTTTATATTTTACGACTCCTTTATACTTTTACAAGAGTTTTTTGTTCAAGTGCGGTCGTTTAATTAAATTTAAATGTACATATTTATTAATATGATATAATTTTACAGATTATAATTTAATTGTTAATATAAAATAAAGGATAGTAAGCAAATTCACATTAAAGAGATTTTTTCTATAGAATATAAGTAGATTAATAAATAGATAGTGTCACTTATTGGCTATAATTAAATTTAAATTATCTGATTAATGATAAAGTATTTATAGATTATATTTTTATTTACTGTATAAATTAGTATTAATGACAACAATGTAAAATAAAAACTTAAAAAATTAATTGATTGATTAAAATTTAGGATTAAAAATTTCAATTTTTTTATATAAGTATATATAAAATCGTGAGCTGAATAAAAATTTTAGAATAGTTGGCTAAAATTACTGCATTGGACACTTATATTTGTATTAGTAAGAGACTCTCGTAAATTTTTACGAAAAACTAATATTTAATGTACTGATATTTTATACTTTTAATATCATTTAGCTGTAAAGTGAGGTTTTATAATTTTAAGAATATTATAAATTTAAATATCTTCCAGATAATTAATACTTAATTTTTACCAATTAAAATATACCTAGAATGATGTATAAATATTTATTAACAATATAATATTTATTAAAACAAATTTTATTTTATTAAAGAATTTTTTTTATTGGATTTTAGTAAAATTGAATGGTTAACTTAAACAATGATTTATCGTGGCTTGACCGTCTATTTGATGATAGAGAGAGTGTTTTGAAATTAAAAACAATAGTAAGTAATCCAGATTATCAAGACTTGCTATCAGCAGAACAAGTACAATGTTTGGTTAGTGAAATTACCAAAGATCTAGATAATCTGTCTGAATCCATAAAGCAAACTGTGGAAGCAACTAGGAGAGATTCTTGTGTTCATGTAAATGAAGACAGTATAATTGAGGCAAGATTATTTACTGGACCAAAAGGATCAGGAGAATATACTGAAGATAAAGAAATTTGCAATCATTGTGTGGGCGATGCTTGTATTAAAGTTTTTACGCTATAATTCATACAATTTTACTATTTATATATAATTTACATTTTAATTATTATGTTTGTAATAAAAAATAAATAAAAATTAACCCTTAAGATAGAAAAATTAAATATATTAATAAATACATAACTTTTTTAAAAATCTACAAAACAACATAATTTTCTTTTATACTAAAACCTTAGATATTTTCCTTTCATTTGATATCATTTTTTTGAAAATTTAACACTTAACCTACTCACTGGGGGATTTAAAATAACAACTTTTTTACAAAAACGAACTTTTTCAACTTAATTTTTGAAAATGGTTATCGTATTAAAAAAAACCCAGCACAGGAGGGTCGCGGCACAGTGATGCCATGGTATAGTTGGATCAAGTATAATGATATCTGATAGTGATTAAAATCACTATCGAAAATAAACGCTTCGATGCAAATCTTTAGATAGTGTTTAATTTAAAAAAATTGGTGTATTATTCCAAAAGCTACATGATCTGCTAGTTCCTTATTAATATCTTGATTAAGATAAAGTATGTCAAATGAAAAATGGATTATAAAAAAATATTATTTTTCATAAAAAAATTGTGTTGATCATTTTTAAAAAGTTATAGCATTTTAAAGTAAAAAATGTAAATTATAAAATCGAGAATTTTCATACAAAAATAGCATTCGGTAGCCATTTTCACCATGAAGACAAGTCCAGAGGTCAAATTTTTTTTTCCATAATAAAGTACATTACATACATACAAATCTTTAATATAAGATACATAAAACAGTGTCAGACCTTCCGGAACACTTTAAAAAGTTAAGTTGAAAAAGTAAATTTTTTGTGAAAAAGTTGTCATTTTAAATCCCCCCCTGTGGGCAGGTTAAGTGTCAGATTTACAAAAATTATATGCTAAATGATAGTTAAAGACATCAAGCATGTATAAAAAAAAAAAAATTTAGTGATCAATACATTTTCCAAAAAGTTATAGCATTATTAAGTTAAAAAAAACCCAGCACAGTGGAGTCGCGGCATAGTGGGGACGTTGCATAGTTGGGTCCAGTATAGATTTAATCTG
>NW_026099573.1:36033251-36059568 GCF_025091365.1 Daktulosphaira vitifoliae | reverse complement strand
TTACACTGATTTTGATGTAATATTTTTTCTGCAAAACACTCGTAGAGCTCCGGGTCTAGGACGGAGCTCCATCTAGGCGGAAAAAAAATAAAAAAATAAACACATCATGGTAAAATTAATACCTTCTCAGCTTCGCATCGAAGCTAATATATAAAAAATTATTTTACAAAAATCGTAATTTTTTATTAACTTTGATGTCTANAATTTTCACACAAAAATAGCATTCGGTAGCCGTTTTCACCACGAAGACAAGTCTAGAGGTCAAATTTTTTTTTTTCAAATTAAAGTATATTACATAAGCTTTAATTTAAGATATATATAAATGTGTCAGACCTTCCGGAACACTTTCAAAAGTTAAGTTGAAAAAGTTATACATGCTATATGCATTTCTTATATTTGAAGCCCCCCCGTATATAGGGAAATGGTCTGATTTAAAAAAAAAGTATGTCGAATGAAAGATGTATATAAATACTACTTCTCATGAAAAAATTGTATTGATCCATACATTTTTTAAAAAGTTATAGCATTTTTAAGTAAAAAATGTAAATTATAAAATCGAGAATTTTCATACAAAAATAGCAGTCGGTAGCCAGTTTCACCACGAAAAAATTGAAAAAATGAGCGATTTTTAAATTTGAAATTTTTTTGGAGGTTTCCCCCATTTACGGGGAACGAGGGAATTTTTTTTAATTTTTGAGGGTAATGTCTTCAACTAGATACGATTTGTGATCTTTTGACGTATTGTTGAAAGAAATCCGTTCGGTGAGAACTGAGTAAAAGTGGAAACAGACACAAAAAAAATAAAAAAAAAACACATCATAGTAAAACCAATACCTTCTCAGCTTCGCATCGAAGCTAATATGCTATTTTTGTGTTCAAATTCTGGGTTTTATATTTTATTTTATTTTAAAATATCTTACAAGGGGAATACACTGACTTTAATGAATATCATATAATTTAA
Source organism: Daktulosphaira vitifoliae (assembly GCF_025091365.1). NCBI lineage: Eukaryota > Metazoa > Arthropoda > Insecta > Hemiptera > Phylloxeridae > Daktulosphaira > Daktulosphaira vitifoliae. The sequence continues at coordinate 36,058,607 of NW_026099573.1, read as the reverse complement.
TTGACACAGAATAAAGTTCATAAGACATAAGAAATTAAACTTATTTAAATTTTTTTAATTTTTAAAGTCGAAAATGTAATTTTTAAATTTCAATCAGCTTAAATTGCTTTGAGGTTCACCAACCTCATTATAAATACAGCCTCCGACGTTTTTGAGTTAACTAGCTACTCCGGCAAGAGACCTCCAGTCCCTTGGTGGAATAAAACAAGCTATACGAAAAAAAAAACTGCCTTCAACAGATACAAGTGAACCTTAGACCTTCAAGATTATATACAATTCAAAAAAAAACAAAGCGCAAGTCAGATACCTAATTAAAAGTGAAAAAAAAAAAGTCATGGGAAAATGTTACATCTAGTTTAAATAGTCATGTTTCCCCAACTTTAATGTGGAACAAAATTAAAACTTTAAAAGGAATCCCCTTTACACAAATAAAACCACTAACGGTAGGGNCCCCTTTACACAAATAAAAACACTAACGGTAGGGCAAACAGTTTATACAGAACCTAAAAAAATAACCAACCAAATAGGACAGTTTTTTTACTCCAACAGTAGTAACTCTAGTTTGAATCCAGACTTTTTGAAATTTAAAGAAACTCAAGAATTAATTATCTCACCGATCCCCACATCAACAACAAATCAAGGTTCAATTCTCAACGATCCTATCACAATGTCAGAACTAAACTCTAGTCTAGAAAGAAAAAAAAGTAATAGTTGTGGACTAGACAAAATACCATTCTTATTTCTCCAGAACCACTCCATTAAAGGAAAAAATCTATTCCTCGAGTTGTATAATAATGTTTGGTTGTCCGGTATTATCCCAACTTTATGGAAAAATGCTACCATTACCCCCATTCCTAAAAAAGAGCAAGACAGACACAAACCTTCAGGATATCGCCCTATCTCTGTCTTATGTAACATAAGTAAAACACTCGAAAAAATAATTTATAATAGGCTTAATTGGTACGTACAAAAATTTAATCTGTTATCCTCAAACCAGCATGGATTTAGGAAATTTCACTCAACTACAGATTGTCATGTTAAAATTGAAACGGAAATACTCGAATCTTTCGCAAACAAACGTTCGTGAACAACATAAAAATTCTAGGGTTGATTTTTGATAACAAACTTACATGCAAACCTCATATAATTAAGACCAAAACAAGCGCAACCAAAAGTATCAATATCCTGAAAACGTTGAGTCATGTTGAATGGGGAGCAGAAAGCTCCGTCTTAATCAACCTATATAGATCTCTTGTTAGATCTAAATTAGACTATGGATCAATTTGCTATACCAATTCAAAACCTAACCTCCAAAAAACAATTGACATAATTCATAATAGTGGTCTAAGAGTTGCAACCGGAGCATTTAGAAGCAGCTCCATCCCAAGCATTTTATCCATTTCTGGAGAACCTCCCCTTCATATTCGCAGAATCAAATTAGCTCTAAATTATATTGCTCGCATCCTTTCCTCCCCAGAAAACTCTACATTACCATTCGTGACTCAAAATCGTTTTGCAAATATATTTTGCTCCAATTCAAATCTAAAAAAACCATTGGGTTTAAGGATGCTGAATGAAATGTCGCTTAACAATATCGATCCAAATTCAATTATCAAACGAGAATATAGTGTGGTGCCTTCTTGGAGGGAGCCATCCTTTCTCGTGGACACCAGTTTAGCTAATTATAGTAAAAAAGAAACGTCAAGTATTATCTATAAAAATTTATTCAATGAAATCATCAACTCTCCTCCGTCAAACCCACAAATCTATACAGACGCCTCCAAAACCAACTCAGGCGTCGTGATTGCTATCATAAATGGCCATCAATCTATATCGTACAAACTACCAGAACAGTATTTATACGGCGGAATACTTTGCACTCCTGGAAGGAGTCTACCTAGCCATTCAATTACCTAATTCAATCACTAACATATCCGAATGGCGGCGTACACCTAATAATAAACTAAGGGAAATAAAAAATACTACAGAATACTGGCCCAAACCTCATTCATCAAATCGCAAGTAATTATACTATATAGATGAAGTAATTGTCAACAGACTACGTATAGGCCACTCAAAGATGTCCCATGGATATCTTATGCGCAAAGAAGATCCTGCAATGTGCCAAACCTTCGGAGAACCTTTCACAGTCAAGCACCTCCTTGTCCAATGTCGTAACCATATAGGTACCAGAAAAAGATTAGAAATGCCTGATAACCTCTTTGAAGCCCTCAGCCCAACCTATGACAACACCATAAAAATAATCTCATTTCTTAAATTAATCGATATGTACATCTCGATTTAATCAGCCATTGTATATTTGTATTTTAATGAAAAAAAAAAGATAAAATTTTTATATGTGAAACTAGTTTAAGAAATACTATTGTATAATATTATATGTAACCAAATAATTTAATTTTGTTCAAGCTAATAACCTTAGAAGTTGAAGCTTAAAAAATAATAAAAAAAAAAAATAATAATAAATGTATCGTGAAAAAATGTATGTTATTTATAAGGCGTCAAAAATCGGAAAGAGTGTCCGCCGCCGTCGCACAGTGGTCTGAAATCGAATTTTAGGCGCTCATAAGTCCCATTTTAAAATGTACTCATAATGTTAAAATAATTATGAAAACTCAATTCTAGTATATTGCTTAGACAAAATATAAAATTTCAAGGTCACATGTTAATCCGGTCGTTATTTATAGCCGTTTGAAGTATAGATATGGTTATATTACGGTTATTTCAACATAAAAAACGTCTTTCGTTGTAAAGTTTTTTAACAAGTTAAAAAAAATTTTTTTCGAAATTTTTTTTTTATTATTTTATTAAAAGTAAAGATTAAAGATATTAAGAAAAAAAATTTCGAAAAAAATTTTTTTTTGACTAAGTAATGATCGTTTTAATAAAATAGAGCATTTTTTGAGGCGTTTTTGAAACTAAAAAGCACAATACTAAAAATTACCCTATTTTACCCAAGTATCAATGCATAGATATTGTAGAGCAACTAGTCTAGATTTCAAAAATATGATTTTTTATTGCGGCGGACAAAAATAACTGTGCATAAGGCTAATAAGATTAAACCAATTCGTACATTTTTTATTTACAATTAGCTTTCATTTATTTCAATTTCATTAATCTTATCCATGCATGTAGTGAAGATAAACCATACTTTAATGATTCATGATTAACGTTGTATTGTAGAACATTATTAATATCATTCATTTGTTTTGGAGAAGCGCCACAAATAAAACATTTTTGACTTGAAGTATCAGTCATAGAATTGCACACCTATTTAATATTAAAATGATCAATTATTATATAATATATAATTTTATATTTAATAAGAAGAAATCTTACTTTATAAACAATCATTTTTAAAATGAATATATTAAAGCAAAAATTATACTACAGAAATATAAACTTACTTTGCCATCTATCATTGTAAATAATAATGTATGTTTTACCATAATTTCTTTATTGTTAAATTGAACTTTTGATGTAGTCAATTTTTTTATTTGGACTTCTATTTTATTTACTTCAGTCAATGTTGTTTGAACAGTTTCTTTTTCAAACATAAACTTAATTGGACGGCAAAATCGTGTTGATGATGTACGTTCATTAATCCAAATTATGTTTTTTTTCCTAATTCATTGAAAGACTGCAATTGTAAAGGCACTAGCGAAAAAAGAAATACATTTCCATCTGAATAATTGTTTGAAGGATCATGATATATTTGTTTGTATTGTGCATGTCCACTACTACCATCACAGCCCCACTTGTGAATAATTTCATACATTTTATTATAATTTTCATTGAAATTAATAAAAGGTATTAAAAATAATCTTTGACTAATATGGTCAAGTAAGTCCTGAAGTGGAATTTCACAGCGTGAGTCAGAGATTATACAACGTTCAGGGTAACATTCCCTTTTAGCAGTTATTATTTTATCATAAGATGTCGGCTTTCCTATTTTTCGCAGATAGTCTTATATTTATATATTGCTGTTTCGTCAAATTGTTTTCTACAAAAAAAGCCAAGGCTTCTTCAACAGTATAAGGAACCAAGTCTGATAAATAAGTCTTATTAATATTATTTCTAATTTTAGTCGCTTTTTTTGGTGAACTTATAGACTCTTTTACAACTTGTGCTATGCTTCTTTGACCAGATACATTATAAGTATACTGTGAGGCATGGTGAATTTCAGCAGATGACATGTCAATAGATGACAAAACATTATTTATTTTACGTCTTTTAGTACTCTCTCCACAATTCATAAATTCTTTTACAGGGCGACCAAGACTCTGTCGGGTTTAAATGGAATTTTTTTTAAGCGTGTTTTTATGAATACTAAAAGACATATCAAGCCATTCTCTATTTTTTTCGCAAAACTTATTTGAATTTCGAAATGACGAAGTCCACTTTTTAGCTAATGCCAAAGTAAAATTTAAAATTGCACTTTCTATGGATTTGATGTACGCATCATTCCACTTCAAACCACTATACCTTTCATGTATGTGCGTAACTATTATTTTTCGGGCACCCACAGATGTCACACATTGCATCGAACATTTTTGTCGCACGAGTTTGAACAAATCACGGTGTGTTATCTGTTTTTCAGTTATGTTATCATCTTAAAATAAACATATTTAGAATTTTAATGAATATATATATTTTTTTTTTTTTTTATTACAAGTAATATATATTTGAGACGACCTTGCAGTCTTAATCAAAATTTTTTACAAACGTTTACATCTAAAATTACATAAAATGTATAGTTAAGATATTATACATAATGAAGGAGAGAAACTTCCAGTGAAGAGTCTCCAAACTTAAGTAAATTTACATTAAATAATATATATTTACAATAAGTCGTATGGTTTATTTTTTTTTAATCTTCTAACATCTTGTGAGTAATCAAGCAGTTGAGCAGCAGCTCTGTTGACGTGGGTCTTCAGACGATTTTCATGTGCCCTGGCATACCGTTGAATTTCTTCTCTGACGGTTGGTATCATCATATCCTTATGAATATTGTCATTTTTTTCGTACATGTACGCATTGGTAATAGTACGGAGAGTAATGTTTTGCATAGTTTGAATTTTATTAATCCTAGACTTGCTAGCACAGCCCCATAGTTGAATGCCGTAAGTCCATATTGGTTTTAAGATAGATACATAAAGTAATCTTTAATTTTCTATTGATAATTGTGATCTCCGTCCAATTAACCAATACATATTACTTCTTTTTTGTTTTATTTGTTTTAATTTCATTTTAATGTGTATACTCCAGTTTAATTTAGAGTCTAAATGCATACCTAGATATTTTGCCGACTTTTCTTGTGGGATTAATTGACCATCAAGCATTATCGGGTTGGGCTTTGTTACTCTATTTGTAAAGTTCACGTGATTTTGAACTATTTAATAGTATCTTCCATTTTTTTGTCCATGTAAGGATACTATCAACATTTATTTGCAAATTTTTTGTGGCGATCGAAAGGTCTTTATCACATGACAATATAGCTGTGTCATCAGCAAACATAGCTGTTGTTGTTTTATTGTAAGTAGGAATATCAGATGTATAAAGAAGATAAAGTATAGGCCCGAGGACACTACCTTGAGGTACCCCTGCTTTAATACCTTTCCATTCAGATACAGCTTCTTCGTGACTTATCCGAAACTGTCTTTCTACTTAGTATGAATCTAGTAGCCCACACTATTTACGAGGCAACTGCTTTTTCAATTTATATAGTAAGGCTTCATGCCAAACGCGGTCAAAGGCTTGAGAAACGTCGAGAAAAACGCCACAGTAATACTTTTTTTCCTCCATAGCTCTACTAATTACGTTTGTAACGCGATGTACTTGATCTATGGTGGAATGTTTAGTACAAAATCCAAACTGATGTTTAGGAATTAGTTGACATTCTTGAATAATANAGGAATTAGTTGACGTTCTTGAATAATAGGATTCAATCTAATGTAAAAGTAGTTTTTCGAAAAGTTTCGATATTGTAGGAAGAAGTGATATCGGCCTGTAGGAACTAGTACTCTCAGGCAGCCGTCCTGGTTTTAATAACATGATGACTTGTGCTTTTTTCCAATTAACAGGTACATATTCTATACGTAAGCAGGCATTAATTATGTAAATTAATAAGATGATTGCTTTGCGAGATAATTCTTTAATTATACGCGGATTTATCCTATCATAACCCGGAGACTTTTTTGAGTTAAGGTTNGAGGCAACTGCTTTTTCAATTTATATAGTAAGCCTTCATGCCAAACACGGTCGAAGGCCTGAGAAACGTCCAGAAAAACGCCACAGCGATACTTTTTTTCCTCTATAGCTAGTAGTTTAAGTACGTCGTGTTTAGATCAGATTGTATGTTGTTAGGTTGAAATACACATTCCAAGTAACTTGCAAAAGTTTCAGATTTTTCCTGTTCGCTTCGAGCCCATGTACCATCATGCTTTAAAATTAGTGGCACATATACTTGAGGTCTTTTCATACGTCTGGTTGCTTTCCATAACGAGTAGTCTGTATTTTCTGTTGCAGATAAGTTATCTATATATGCTTTAAAAGTTTCATTTTTTATTGAGAACATTTTTTCTTTTAGGATTTTGTTGAGTCGATTCCAGTCGCTTTTGTCTACTGGATTTTGTGTTCGATGCCATTTTTTCCTTGCTCTTCTTTTAAGTTGAATTAAGTTTCTTATCTCTAAAGGATAAGTCTTTTCTTTTTCGAACATAACTTCATTATTACGTGTAGATTGTTCAGCAGCTATAATTATGTTATCTGTTAAATTCTGTACAGATATCTCTATGTCACTTGTAGATTTGAGTTTAAGTGACAAGTCAATTCTTATGTCTAAATGGTCACGAAAAGCTTCCCAATTTGTGTGTTTATTTATGAGCACAGGACGTCTTTGTTTTTTTATTACGTGCGAACTTAGTATTAAGAGCACTGGTATATGGTCTGACGTTAAGTCAGGTATTCTTTCAATATTAGTATAATTCGAGTTCACGCCTTTAAGTACAAATATATCAAGCATACTAGGTCTTTTCGTTTCATTATTAGACCAGTATGTTGGCTTACAAGTTGTTAGATATTCTGCATTAATTTCAATGCCGGCTTCATAGAGCTGCTTAGCTCTACTGGTACTATTATCGCTACCCCAAAAGCGGTGCTTACAATTGAAATCACCACCTGCGATGAATCAGTCACATAGGGCTCGGAACGAACTAATAAAATTTTCTTTAGTTATTTGTCTTGAAGGTGGACAATATACTGCTGAGACTGTTATATTATTACGCCCGTCATTAATACAAACATTAGTAGCTTGAATTGCTTCGTGCTGAAATTTTTCAAGTTCAAAGTGTTTAATGGATTCTTTTATGATTATTGCTGTACCCCCCGTGCTCTACCACTCGGGTGTTGTGTTGTGTATGACCTATAACCATAAATTTTTATAAATGACCATTCAGTAAAATGAGTTTCTGATATAAGAGCTATATCTATTTTTTTGTTGTATAAAAATGTTTCAAGTTCTTTTTTTCGTTGAACAAGCCCATTGGCATTCCAGGTTATTATTCTTAACGAATTGCTCATTTTTTGTTTTTCTTAGTCACTTTTTGTTTTTTAGTTAATTTAGGCTGATTATTTTTAATATAATACATCGCAAAGTGATGGCTCAGCTTGTAATATTGTTCTAGTTTCGACCTCTGTCTCGGTATTTGTTTTGGTTGCTTGTGCGTAAGAAATATCACTTTTTAAATTTGTATACGCTTTTGACTGTATGCGTTGGGCTGCAGTCACCTTTTTTGAATTAGCTTTTGCTTCAGCTGCTTTATAAGCCGAACAGCCTTTCCAATTGGCTGTATGATTTTCACCACAGTTTGCACATATTGCTTTAGTATTTTTAGACTTAGTGTAAGCTTCGGATTTGTGTTTTTCACCACATTTTACACATATTGGAGTTTTGTGGCAGTAGTTTTGTGTGTGGTTAAAAGCTTGACAGTTTTTACACTGTGGTACTTCTTTCTTTTTATTCCTCGGGTGCTCCACTTGAATCTTGTGATGGCACAATTTATCTACCTGAAAGATGTCTTTATTGTTTGTTTGTGGTTCTAACTCTACAAAAAACAATGGCAGTCTAATGTGTATCCAATCACTGTTTTTGTTATTTTGATCTTTTTTCTTTTTTATTTGAACATTTGTAATATTATGAGCCAGGTGACCTAAGTCAGCTAACTCTCTTTTAATATCACAAGTGTCAGTCTGAGGATGTAAACCTCTAATCACAGCTTTAAACGTTTTTTCAGTTTTAAGCTGGTATCGATGGTATTCAATATTTTGCTTTTCTAAAATTTTCACTGTTCGACGAAACTGATGTTCGTCATTCGTTAAAACCTTAATATCACCATTAGCTAAGGTTCTGACAAGTTGTTCATTATCCTTAGCCTCTTCTAATGTCAAGTTGCTAATAAACTTTTTTACGTCGGTAACATCACATACTGTTATGGGTGGTGGTTTACGAATTTCGGCGGAAATACTCGCGATTTCTTTTGATAATTAAATCATTTTCTTAGATGAGCTTATAATTACATCAGAGGCTCCTTGATTCATTTCAAAAAGTTTTTCCTGTAATTTTTCATTGCTCTCTCGCAGTTCCGCGACTTGTTTTTTTAACATTTCATTATCAGCTTGCATTTGTTGTAAAATACTTGAGCTGATGGTTACGTTAGCATACGGTGAATTGCCGTCGCTATCCATTATTAATTCCGTTTGTTGAAATATGATCTGTCGCACGTGTGACCCACTTAATAATTAGCTTGTTTAAAACACTTACCAGTCGTCCGAATGTCCGCGGCATGCATTGTAAACAATTTATAAACAAATTTTTATAACAGACACTACACGTTTAACTCAGAAGCGAGAGCGAAACAAACGTGTTGCTTGTTTGAGTATCAAATAGCAACTGTATGAATATTTTTGATTAGTATTAAAATTAATATATGGTTTTTATATTTCATACATCTATAAACATGTTAAATTCACAAATTAATTAATTCTGTAGTCGAAAATCAAGAAATTATAATTTGATAAATGCATTTTTATAGAATATTCTTTAATATAAAAAAAAATATTTATAATCATTAAACTTTTAGCAATTAATCAATTAATTTTTAATTGCGTATTATAATATTGTAAGTCACATAACTAAAATATGTTTTTACTTACTTTCAAACTGATTTTCTGTATTTTGAGTTCAATGCTTTTCTTGAGATTCTGGAGTTTCTGATGAGTTATTTGATTATTGTTTGCGTACTTAGTAACTTTTATGATAAAAATTAAAATTATTCTTTTTCGGCACCAGTCTCTTTGGTATCACACCGCTGCCACCAAAATTAATGTTACGAGAGTAACAAATAGAATAAAATAAAATAGTATTGCCGAATAATTAATTAGTTTATTAAAAATAAAAGTAATAGTAATAGCACAATAGTTGTCAAATGACTGACGATGCTCACCAGTTTTATACTTACTCCCATATATTTATTAGAAATTGACTCTACTGTTCCACGTTTTCTTATAATCTATATAATATTTACTATAAAAGTCTAGTCATGCTTGGGTTTTAATTATCTAATTTTTCAATAATTCATAAGGGAATTTAAACTTAATTGTAACTAGAATAAAATTTTCAAAAGGCTAAATTTATTATTCTCCACACCATGAAAAATATTTTATACAACAATTATATTGTATTTAACAAAAAGTATAATTTTCTTCATTTTTGAGCTTTCCAAGGACCTTCAGCTTTCTATATATGATAAGTTTTAAAAAAATGTATAATTTTTCCACTAATTTTTTTTTTAAGTAATAATATATATCACATACAACAATGAGTAATGCATTTATTACACCTCCTTAAAATTTTTTTAATATGGACAGCTGTCCAACAAGCCAATTGTGGAATAACGAGAAATTCATTGCAGCATCAAATATCAATACTAAAGACTTTTTTGTCATACCTTCAAGAAAGAATATATTGAGCAAGGACAGCTGTCAAAAATGTTTATTTTATCGGAAATGATAAGTTTGCTGAGAAATAAAGGTGAACTAAGAGGTCTAGATATAAGTCCAGTCAAAAGTCCTTTGAAAAATTAAGAGAAAGAAATTTGAACATAAGTTATGAATTTGGTCTCTCCAAAGATACAATAAATGTATCGACCAAGTCTTTTAGAAGTAAATATGAGGCGTGCAATTATAAAGAAGGAGTTTTTTTCATACCACCAGAAGAATGGAAACTAATTTATAAAAATGGTAAACTAGATATTAAAACCTATCCAATGGTATATAGAAAGTACTTGGAATCTATTAACAATTGTTACGAGAGTAACAAATAGAATAAAATAAAATAGTATTGCCGAATAATTAATTAGTTTATTAAAAATAAAAGTAATAGTAATCGCACAATAGTTGTCAAATGACTGACGATGCTCTGAATTACAACAGTCGCAGTCGGCCCACTTTCCGGTTTTGCAACACCGAAAAATACTTTATAAACACATTCTTTTAGGCCGACCTCAATTACAATTCAATTTATGATTATCTGTTATTACAATTGTGGGACAATAATAAAACTAAGTTAAGTATTCATAACACAATACTTGTATATTGTACATTAAGAAAAAGTTTAATGCCAATAAGAAAGATGAAATAAAGATTAATGTATATTGTAAGATGCCAGATTGTAAAGTAATGAGGCTTTTTGTGACGCCTAGTAATGGTGGTGTAAAAGTCATTGTATGGAGTTCTAGTCGAAATTTCAGTCACTCTCCGAAGGATCGCATAACTTGTCAGCATAGAGGACACGAAAGGAAAGTTATAGGAGATAAATTAAAAAATACAACTGCATTTAAATATCAAGATGAATGTATTTTGTCTGCATCGCCCACTAAAGTTTTACGAAGTGGAAACATGCAGTCTGTCAAAACATTAACGACACTACGTAAATTGAGTAGTGAACAACAATTAAAGGCAGATTATGATAAACATTATTCATTTGATGTGGTCCTTATGGTGCAGAAAGAAAAAATAAATGGTTAAATATCATTGTTAATCCTTATCCATTTAATGTTGACAAGACTTACAATACTTCTCCAGAAGACAGGATAAGGAACGAACTAATAAGAGGGAGTATAGGAGTAGTGCCAATCGTGGATAAGTTGAAAGAACATAAATTCAGATAGTTTGGTCATGTTATGAGGAGAGAGAAATTATAAGCTGTGAGAACAGTTATGAAAATTAATTTTGAAGGAAGAAGAGGTAGGAAGACAAAAAAAAAAGTGGAGGGATGTAATTAAATGCGATATGTGGACGGCTGATGTGTGCGTAGATGATGTGAGAGATTGAGTCAAGTTTAGGCCAAGGGTGGCCGACTCCAAGATGTTGGGATAAAGGCGAGGTAAAAGAAGAAGTCTATTAATCTTGTAAAGCACTAGTCTATGTTTAGTAATATAAAATTTTTATTATCTATAATAATAATTTCAAAAACATTATTGTTATAATAATAAAAAAATCAAAGATTATTAATTTTGTCACTATAGAGAGCTGCATTTATCTCAAATCTGTATTTGTAGTACATGTTATAAGAGGACGCCACACAGAACGTAAAACGTATTCAACGCCTCAGAGTTAATGTTGTTTTTCGTATCTGCGGCGACCACGCCCTCCGTTATTTTAAAATAATAGCTACGCATAATAGACGTTCGGAATCGGTGCATCATTCGTAGACAGACTGTCTTACGTCACCTACCGCTCAGTAACATTAATTTGCGTTTCATTAGTAACATAATGTCATGACTTATAGATATCATATATCTATACTGAATAATACTCTCGCGCTGCTAAAAACTATTACACTTTCTGTGATGCTGAATTTTCCTATGTTTTTTAAAACTTCAACGTGCTATATTCGATAAAAAAATATATACTATATTTAAACTAGTTATAATATTTAAAATATTTTTATAATAAAAAATCTTAGTCACACTTAAGAATACATTCTCTATTTAAAAAAGCATAGAATATTTAAATAACCTACACCTTGTTTGTTACCCATTTTTGGTAAAAATAAATCAAATTATGCTAAGGATAATAAAAATTTTATGGGATCTGTGTAATCTTATACATTTGTTAAAGCACTCTTCATTTGACTTTTTTTATTGGCATCTTGTATGTGTTCTGGCTGTCTTATATCCATTAGTTGTAAACGTTTTCCATATAAAGAACGAACAATTTCTGGCAAAAGACACTTCAAATAAAATCTAAAACGTCAATCGGTTATTTACGATACTCAATTTTTTAAAAATTATTTGGTTAATAAAATATTCACATTTTCAATTTTTCTTCCATTTTTGTTGTCCAAAATTGATTGTCATATTTGATTACTTAGATATTTATCCAAATAGGCGTGTATACTATAAACTTCACGATCTGTTATTCTCATTTAGACCATAATTTGAAAATAATGCTCTTTTTTTAGTTCGATACTATTATTTTTAATCATACTATATGGTAACTAAAAACGATTAACATGTTTAAAGTAAAATTAATAGTAAGTAAAAATAAAATATCTTACTAAATTTTGTTAAACAACTTCCACTGCATTTTCTGAATATCTAGCTACATATACTCAATTACACTTAATTTCAATTATAGCTATGTTTCCAACCAGTCCATCTGAACAAAATAATGAATTCTTAAGTTTTTGTTATAATAAATTTTTAAAAATTAAAAATAATACTACCAGAACTTGCTGTCAGAAAAGGGTACTCTTTATTAACAGGGACGGCGTCAAAGGGGGGCGAGGGTGGGCAGTCGCCCCCCAAAGAGAGATTCTCGACCTTTTCTCGCCCCCTCAATGCTGACAGAAATTTTGATTTGAGTGGGTGATTTATCGGTTATCGTTGTATAATATGGTCCGTGTATTGAAGAGAGTAAATAATCATATTTTATCGTTAAGTAATANATATAATAAAAATTGATCACTTGTGGCTAATTAATTAAGTAAAATTAAAACTATATTAAAAATATTATTAATTTAAAAAACTAAAAAATATTAAAAATATTAAACTCAAAGCCACAAAAAAATTAATTTATTACAACTTTCACATTGTATTTTATAAATGCCTGATTTCCCCCCTTCATCTACCTTATCCTTAGGTNAATGCCTGATTTCCCCCCTTCATCTACCTTATCTTTAGGGTTACCTAATAAATCTCTTAAATTATTACTCTTAGATGTTACCAAAGTAATACCAAAATTCTTAAATATTTTAGTTAATCCATTTGAGATGCCCGGATAAAATAAAATTGGTGATCTAATTACTTTTTGTTCCCCCTCGCTGGAGAGTGTACTAGCTGCCCTCCTTTCTTTTTTCCACTTTTGTTTTCGGACTAATTTCAAAATTATGTTTTCGTTATACCCATTAAATTTAGCTATTTCTTTTATAACCACCAATTCTTTATCATAATCTATTTTATTCATCGGAATATTAATTAATCTGTAAACCATACTATTAAAAGCTGACAATTTGTGTTGCAAGGTGTGGTTCGATGTGTTCGGAATGTATCTGAACGTGTGTGTGTTTTTCCGATAAATTTCAAAATTTTAGTTCCCCATCTGTTCTTTTAACTAATAAATCCAAAAAAGGCAATTTTCCCTCTACTTCTTGTTCATATGTAAATTTAATCGATGGGTAAAAAGAATTTAAATTATTTTATTATATAAATATAGAAATAGTTTTCATTTGTTGAAATACCGATATCATTTAAATTTGTACGATTTAAATTCAAAAGAGTTATTAATAACCAGGTTCATCTAAATTATGTTAATCGTGGGTATTCCACACTGCGGGTCCTCGTACAGTATGTACAGTTCATAGTTGTGTGTGTGTGGTAATATTTTCGTTGATGCATATATTTATACGTATTTTTGTGTCTTATTTTTAATTTTATTATCTAAATTACGATGACAAGCGGACGATTGACGAAATGACAACTATCAGCTGAGTAACCTGTTTATCAATCGACCAGTCGATACTTCCAAAGCATCAATTTGTTAATCGTCGACTTGTTGACAAACATTACCATACACCTAAAATTCCAACATGAGTACTCGAAAAATTGATTCTTACTATGGTCCTCAAACAAGTATTTCAAATGAGTCAACTAATGATAATGGATTACAAAAAAAACAAAAAACTACAAATACAGTGGCTGATATTATAAATTGAGTGCAACCGTGGGATGTTCAAAGTGATTTAGATGTTAACACAAGTAGGCATTTAACAGCACATACTTCTTATTATAAACGTACTACTTACTATAAATATAGATACGTCATTTTTCTTTTATCTTAAAATTTATATAATAGCTTAATGGAAAACTACTGAAAAGCTAAATAAAAATTATAACTTTTCTCTAGGTATAATAGATTTTAATAAAATCCATTAACTGTAAATCCAAAAATAATAAAGGTACACATTTTTAATAAATTTATACTTTCATGAATTTTTTGAAAAGATTAAAAAAAATTTAAAAATTTTTGTTCAGAATATATAATTTTAAAAATAAAATATAAAGTTTATTATGTTTTGTGGCAATTTTTGTGCAATTTAATTTAAAATTTTTGATTAAAAGTCTAAAAAAAATTTAATTATTTTTATTATCTAATAACAGAAAAATCACAAAAATTAGGTATTATAGTCATGATTATTCTTTTTTTCGGTATTGAAATTGAAATTGTCTTTAAAATGAATATTTTTACATAAAATAATGATGTTTTCAATCAAAAATTTGTACAATTTTCAATTTTTGATTCAATTCACATTTGTTTTGCCAAAATAACATCCACATATTTTTTAAGTTTTTTAAAGTATAGGAAACAAACTCAACAAATATTTTTTATATTAATTTAATGTTTGAATTTTGAAATTGAATATTTCAAATGACTTGTTTTTATATAAAATGTCATATTTATTTTTGTTTTTATGTTCCTACATTTTGTTATTTTTATTTGTTACTTATTAGGTTTTACATTTTTAAACAAGCTTTTTTATGTTTAGGCTTACCAATATTTGACATTTGTTCCTTGTATTTAAGTAGTATTTAAACACTTCTATTTGGTATCAAATACCCTATAGATATATCTTAAATTATTTTATTTTATATCCTTCTTGTGTGTTGTAATTTTATTCAATATCTAAATGTTAAATCTTCTAGATAATAATTTGATGAAAAATATATATATTATTAAAATTTATTTCAAATAATTATAAATATATTTCAATAAAAATTAATACTAAAAATAAAAATAATTTTTTAATACTTTTTAAAATAATATTTTATCAAGTTCATTAAATAACGTTTAAAAGTATTCTTTATAGGTGTGCATAAATAACTAATATCCTTTAAAATAATGAAAAAAAAAAATAAAAAAAGAATATTTATCAATTGACTTAAGTAGGTACCTATATTAAAATATATTGTTAAAAAAAATATGTGTATACCAGGTTACTAGCACAGTTGTGTAGGTAAACTTGATAAAATTAATTCATCGGCGTAAAAGTTAAATTTAAGTAGTGATTTAAATTCTTCAATACTTGGCAAAATTTTTGAATTTCAATATGCTTTTAGGCACTTCTGGTGCATCGTCATCAGATTCCGATATTGCGGACTGTGATCTAGTAAAAATTGCCCATCGGAAAGAAAATCTCGTAGCCGCTAAAAGTTTATTACCTCAAAGTGTGGGCCATGTGACATCACACAAGTTGTTTCTGATAATCCTACTCAGCCGGTATTGAAAAATTATCCACGAACAACATTTGGGAAAGAATGGAGAAATTTTCATTCCGAGTGGTTTAAATTGTACCCATGGTTAGAATACAGTGTTTTGGAAAATTCGTGTTATTGCTTTCCTTGTCGATTTTTTTCAACTGATCCCTCTGGATCACCGTTTTCTGATTCAGGATTTAAAAATTGGAAAAAAATAGTGGTACAAAGCAGCATGACAAATCAATTTTACATAAATTATGTATGACTAAATGGGAAGGATACAAAATGACTGAAAAAACTGGAAAATCTGTTTTAACTCTTATTAATAGAGAAAATGAAACAGTTATAAAAGAAAATCGTTATTATATTGCAACTGTTGCGGAAATTTTACTTTTTACAGCCTGTCAAAACATTGCTCAACGTGGAGATAATGAAAGTAGCGATAGCATGAATAAAGGTAACTTCTTAGAACTTTTATGTTTTTGTGCTAAAAGAGATACTAGGTTAAAAAAAAATCGATGAGTTACCTAAAAATGCAAAATATACACATCACAGTATACAAAATGAATTATTTAGTATTAAGAGTCAAATGGTCATAGAATCAATTGCAAATGAGTTGCAAAAATCTAAGTACTTTTCAATTTTGGCTGATGAAACTAAAGATTTAAGTAAAACTGAACAATTATCAGTAATGATACGTTATTTTTACAATAATACGGTAAATGAACGGTTTTTGGGGTATGTGCCATGTTCTGAACTACATGCCAAGGCGCTGTTTGAATTTATTAAAATAACTTTATCTGCTTGTGGGATTAATATTCAAAATTGTATAGCTCAAACTTACGATGGCGCTTCCGTAATGAGTGGTACTCAAAATGGTGTGCAAGCAATTTTTCAAAAGGAAGTTCCAAAAGCATTATACACACATTGTTATAATCATCGCTTAAATTTAGTGATTGTGGATGTTTGTAAAAACGTACCAAAAATTGAAAAAATTATATCACTTCTTCAACAGTTGTATAACTTCATAAACAGATCTACAGTACATATGGCTTTCTTAGGTATTCAGAAAGAATTATTTCCTAAAAAAAATACAGTTGAACTTAAAAAGTTATGTGACACGAGGTGGATTTGCCAGATATCTGCATGTATTGCTGTTAGAGAAACATTTTCTGTTATTCTAGTACTTCTAAATAAAATTAGC
Source organism: Daktulosphaira vitifoliae (assembly GCF_025091365.1). Taxonomy (NCBI): domain Eukaryota; kingdom Metazoa; phylum Arthropoda; class Insecta; order Hemiptera; family Phylloxeridae; genus Daktulosphaira; species Daktulosphaira vitifoliae. The sequence continues at coordinate 36,041,570 of NW_026099573.1, read as the reverse complement.
ATTGAATCAAAATGCGAAAAAAGTATGGAAGCAAAATCAATTTTGATTCATATTAATTTTGAATTTATATTTTGTTTACACCTCTTTTGTGATACATTTAGTCAAATAAAAATTGTTTCTGATTATCTACAACTACCCGAATCAGATTTAGGTACAAGTTATATAATGGTCGAATCATTGATAGATTATCTTAAACAATTTCGAACAGTTGATAAATTATTTGATTTGCTTTTGGAAAAAGTTTTTCCAAAAACCTAGATTTGGAATTCATTGTGGACAAATTTTCTGCTGCTCATCACAACCGCAGAATAATGCTTGTTTAAATAAATCTTACATTTTTCATTGATTGTATTTTCATTTTAAACATTATTAGTGTGTTAAAATTTTATATTACTAGGCTCCGCCTAGCTGGGGCTCTGCCCTAGACCCGGGGCCCTTCGAGCCTTATGCGCCTTCGGCGCGTAAGCCTCTTCAGGCCGTCATCATAAGTAGGCCACTGATTCCGGTAGAAGTACCCGGCTACGCCGGGCACGATAAGTGTTTTTCAGAAAAAATATTACTTCAGAATCAGTGAAAACTATAGAAAACTATATCTAAAAATGTTATTATTAAAATCAGGAAAATTCAAAAAGAGAATGTAGTAAAATGTATTGGGTATAAGGTTGAAGCCTCTTAATGAGGTCAATTATTAATTTCAGCAAACAAAACAACTTTTTCCAAAAGCAAATCAAATAATTTATCAACTGTTCGAAATTGTTTAAGATAATCTATCAATGATTCGACCATTATATAACTTGTACCTAAATCTGTTGCACTAAATTTATAATATCAGCCACTGTATTTGTAGTTTTTTGTTTTTTTTGTAATCCATTATCATTAGTTGACTCATTTGAAATACTTGTTTGAGGACCATAGTAAGAATCAATTTTTCGAGTACTCATGTTGGAATTTTAGGTGTATGGTAATGTTTGTCAACAAGTCGACGATTAACAAATTGATGCTTTGGAAGTATCGACTGGTCGATTGATAAACAGGTTACTCAGCTGATAGTTGTCATTTCGTCAATCGTCCGCTTGTCATCGTAATTTAGATAATAAAATTAAAAATAAGACACAAAAATACGTATAAATATATGCATCAACGAAAATATTACCACACACACACAACTATGAACTGTACATACTGTACGAGGACCCGCAGTGTGGAATACGGTAAGTAAGTCTATACTTAAACTAACAATACAATCGAAATATAATATAACTTTCGATGGATAATCAAACTATCGATAATGTCGGAGTTTTTACTGTCTCATTTTTTAAATTTAATGTCGGAGTAAAATACGTCGTAATTTTGGTAACCTATGGATCAGATGGTCGGAGTACCAGATGTTCGTAACAATTACTACTTTGTCAAATGTCGAAGTATGTAAATGTCGGAGCATTATCAGTAAGTCTTTTACCTCCAAACAAAAGAAAACGTTTTTAATATGCCTGGGGTATTAAAATACCCCGTGGTGACTAACGAAGGGTTAAAGACTCATGGTTATATTAATCAATGACTTAGACATGTAACTAGTGGTGTAGTCCTAAAAATGTTTATAGGTATACGCCTATATTATGAATAGATGTTATTGATTATTGATAAGACAGCATAAAATATAAAATTATTACAGAGGATAAATATAAAAATAATTTTGACATTTTATATAACGTTAATATTGTTGATTATACTTAACATTATGATTGACACTTTGTATTTAATAATAACACCAGAGTAATGACTTTTATAATAATAGATTTTTTCATGGTGAAGAGTGATTATTAAATGACAAATTATTTATTTATCTCTGAAACGTGTGTAATATTGTGTAATATAATATAATTAAACAGTATGCGTGTGTTAAATATTTCTATAATTTATTTAAATTTTTTTGTTGAAAAGAATAATGTTATTTTAACCAAATAAATATGATAATATAATTAATAGTCTAATTAAAAGTGTTGATTATTTTAAACAAAAAGATTAAATAAATGATAGTGTTATTAATCTTAAAAAAATATAAAAATTTCATAATAAAAAAAATTGTGTTTTATAAAATAAAAAAATATGTTTATGTTTAAAAGTTGCATCCGGTGGCTAAATGCCCTCTCGCAGTTATGTGTAGCATCCTACAACAAAATAAAACTATATTAGTCAAAACACTTTAATATAATTGTATAATAAATTATAATTTTTATGATTTTAAATATTCCAACAAGTATTGTATTCTTTGAAAAAAATGGTATAATAATAGATACATTTGGATGTTTCTTATTATGGTAATTTTTAAAATACTTTGCTCCTGATTTTTTATTTTGTCTTTGAAATAAATAAAAATTATTCCAAAAATGTTGAGGCCCTATCTTGATTTTTACTGTGCTGGTAAAAGATTAAAGTATTCGCATTTTAATAAAATGGGATTTTTTTTTCAAAATAGTCATGAAAGCTGACAAAAAAATCTCAAAAATATGAAACATATGTCAATTGATCGAAAATTTTGTTATTTTCAATTAACCACATACAGGCCCGTATTTAAGGGAGGGCTCGGAGGGGCAATTGCCCCTGGCGGCAATATTAAAATTAGGTTTAGGGGCGGCAAAATATTGAAATGGTCAAAAATGTAAAATTTATTTGTAGCTCATTTTACCTAATGAGTATAATCATTGATTATAGATAGAGATTATAGATATTATATACTATCTATAATCAATGGTATAATACAAAAATATAATATATAATTAGTATAATAAAAAAATAACTATAATAATATATTTATACCAAAATAGATTTTGAATGTAGAATGTACCTAATAAAGTTCTGATAAAGTTTGTATTCGTTATCAACACGAATGTCAATAAAATGCTTTGGGCATATTGATGTTGTAAACATATGATTCGTATTTAGTTCTACGAATCGTAGACTATGAAAAATACATACTAAAAATAGAAAATATACAATTGGGGTATTCCCATGATATAAGGAGCTACGAAACTACGACTGCCGATTATTGACAATTTACACTACTATTAAGTATTATTATTTATTATAATATTATCGATAACAAAAATCAAAATACAATTATTAGTGCATTATTCATGAACGAGTACTGACGTGGTGTCGTGGTCTGTTAATCAATCTATTTTAACTATTAATTAATATTATACATTTATACTACGCGTGTATATTCAAAACAGTAAGTATTATAATTTATCATTGATTTTAAAATATTATAAAACCAATAGTATTATATGGTATTTAATATTTATATTGTAGTAAAGACTATTATGATTAATTATTTACAAAATGTTAATTGTGCTTTAATTCTAATAGTTAGAAAAAAAACAATTATTGTTCTTAAGAGTTGCGGAATATTAGTTACGATATAATTTTTCTCATATAAGTCACGAATTTACATTTTGAATAGGTCGGTACATTTTATATTTGTAATAATGTTTTATACCTATTTTACTTAGTTATGGCTCCAAGAAGAAATAGGCTTAGTGGGGCTGAATACAAGAAAATAGCTAAGCTCAAAGAATTTAATTTGAATAAAGTTGTTCAAAAAACTATTAAAATCGACACGATGTTCAAAAGTAAGTATTTTATTTATGTTCACTGTAAAGTAAACTAATAATAATATGAAATTTATATAAACACATAATAAGTTTAATTTTTTTTTTTTAAGAAATCAAATATTATTACACCAAACCAATCTTAATTATTATATTATTGCGGAAATTTAAATAATTAAATATAACAATTGCTTAAAAGTTAAATATTATACTCCAAATTATATGAATTTTCTTATTAGGTAGTTTTTAGTTATTTCATTATTATATAAATCAGGTATTCAGATATATCGAATAAAAAAATGTGTTGTATTTAAACTATGGTTAAACACAACTAGTATTTTTATAATTTTTGATTATATCATTATATATTTCTACTCAGAGTCAGGTATGGTTAATAAATCTACTGAACAACGTCAAGCTGGCCTTACAACTCTTTGTAATAATTTGGATACAGAACCTCCATGCGTGTCAGAGCATATAAATATTTTATTAGAACCAAATTCTACTGATATACCTGGGTAAAGTTAAAACACTGTAATTAAAATTATATTTTTTAAATAAATTCTTACTTTACTTAGTTTTTGACGATTATCTTCATTAGACATTTTTAATTATTTTATTAGAATTAATTTTATACAAAATACAAAATAATAATAATAGGTAAAATAAGTAAAAATTTATTAGGTTAAATATTCTAATATATTAAATGCATTTATATGTTATTCTTATTGTAACTATTTCTAAATTAATAAGTAATTTTCATTTTTATTTTTATTTAAGATTGGATCCAGCATTGTGGAGTATAAATGAACAAACGAGGCAATATATCTGTAAAAATGGATTTAGCCAAAATCTAGATGTTAAATTTACAGCTTCAAAAAGATTGTACAGAGTTGTAAAGAAACGGCATTTCCGTAACTATTTTAGATATCTGAATATAGATTTTTTCAAAACTGTTTTAATCAATGGTGAAACATGTCAAAGAAATTATTTATCTTATTCTGAGAGTACTGGGTCAATTTATTGTGTTCCATGTCTCTTATTTGAGAATAAAACTAATTTTTCAAAAAAAGGATTTTCAGATTGGAAACACCCTAAAAAAATTTCTTACCATGAAAATTCACCTGAACACAAACTATGTTCTTATAAAATGAAAGAACTTGCATCAGATTTAAGTAAAATAAATTCAAAACTAATACATCAAATAGAAACCGAAAAAAAATATTGGATTAGTGTACTGACCAGGGTTTGTTCGGTTATTAAAAGTTTGGCAAGTCATGGATTATCATTTAGAGGTGATGTAGAAAAATTTGGATCATCTACTTCAAATACTGGAAATTTTATTATGATGATGGAATTACTTGCAGAGTACGACCCACTTCTATCAGAACACATATCTAAGTATGGTAACCCTGGCAAAGGTAATACTTCCTACTTATCATTTTCTACTTATGAACAGTTCGTTAAAATCATGTCTGAAAAAGTCATTAATACCATAGTTGATGAAATTAAATTATCGAAATATTTTTCTATCAGCATAGATTCCACTCCAGATATATCACACTCTGATCAACTGTCTTTCGTTATCAGGTATGTGCTATCAAACGGTGAGCCAATTGAAAGATTTATTGGTTTTTTAGAAAATGTTGGACATAAATCAGAAAATCTAGCAGAATCAGTTTTATCAGTTTTAAAAAAATATAATTTAGATGTTTGTTATTTGAGAGGTCAATCTTATGACAATGCTAAAAATATGTCTGGTATTTATTCAGGAGTTCAAGCAAGAATAAAGCAAGTTTCACCATTAGCTGATTTTGTACCATGTTCGGCACATTCTTTAAACTTAGTCGGATCGTGTGCTGCAAATTGCTGTAAAGAAGCAAATGATTTTTTTCTTTTTATTCAAAATATAGTCAATATTCTATCTCAACTGTAAAAAGTTTTCAAACTACACGATGGTCAGCAAGAGAAGACGCTTGCCATAGCTTAAAAAAAAACTGGAATTCTATAAAACAAGTATTAGAAGAACTAATAAATGATGATTATGAAAAACCATTTGTACGGTCTGAAGCCAGAGGTTTAATTAGACAAATGAATAAATTAGAAACAGCATACATGACTGTATTTTGGAGTGATATTTTACATACATTTAACAAAACTAGTCTTCTATTACAATCTGTTGATATTGATATAAGCACTGTAGTTAGTTTGTATAATTCGTTAATTCAATACGTTCAAACTTTACGATCAATGTTTAATGATTATGAAAAGTTGGCAAAAGCTATGTTTGACAATGATGACTTAATTCCTGACTATGAACACAAAAATAGAAAACGTAAGAAACGTAATGATGAATCTACTGAACCAGATGCTATTTTCAACGGACGCGAAAATTTTAAAATTAATACCATTTACATTATTTGTGATAATTTAATAGAAGAACTAAAAAAAAGAAAAATTTCTTATGATGATATAATATCTAAATACTTATTTTTCTTAAATATTAGTGAACAAAAAACCTCAGAAGTTCGTGATGGTGCAAAAAAATTAAGAAAAATATACAAAAATGATTTGGATGAAACATTTGAAAACGAGTGTGTTCATTTTCAGAGCTTACTTAAAACTATTAAAAACCCTCCAACAAATATCATTAATATGTGTAAATTTATTAAAGAAAAAAATATAGAAGCTATTTTTCCTTATGTTTATGTTGCTCTCAGAATGTTTCTATGTACTCCTGCTTCTAATTGTTCAACGGAAAGATCATTTTCCACTTTACGGAGAATTAAATCATATTTAAGATCAACCATGTCATCAGAAAGATTGAACAGTTTAGCCATATTAAACATTGAGTCATCCATAACCAAAATGATTGACTACGATGATATTATTAAATCATTTGCATCAAAATAATCTCGCAAAAAAGTTTAAGAAAAGTTATGAAATTACAATTGAATATTTTTATTTTTGAAGTTTTTTTATTATTTTTAAGAATGTTTTAAATAATATATTGGTTATTAGTTATTACTGAGTTTTATTTTATATTAATGTACCTATTTTCTATTACAATTGTGTAATACCAATAAAGTAATTTTTTAAAAAAATTTCTTTTTTTTTGGGGGGGGGGGCAAATTTTATGTTGCCCCTGGCGGCAATTCTTATAAATACGGGCCTGACCACATATATTATATGTTTATATTAAAGAAGTTATTCATTTATTTATTTAATACAATATAATATCATGTGTTAGCATCGATGCGAAGAAGAGAAGGTATATATTATACTATGATATGTTTTTTTGTAAAGAGTTAAAATAAAAGTTTCGAGAATATTTGAGAAACTTCTAGAATAATTTTTCCACATAAATAATTATCAATTTTAAATACTTTTCTGACCGACTGTTATATTATTACTTTTTACAAATATATCGCTCATTCGGAGTGATGTTTACATTAATGTCAATTTTTTTAATTACCACAAGCGTATTTGTGACGCCAAACAGAAGGCAGAATAAAATATTTAAATTCTTAAGAAAAACTAGCCGCCCTTCATCATCTTAACAACTAGTTTAATATAAAAGGCTAGGAAAATTAGCACACCAGTACATGCTAGTTCACTCTCACTCTTTATTCCCCCACACTCTTACTATTTCATTATAAAGTTAATAATGTAAAATTCATGTCACTTTTGTCAACCTTAATTATTAGTCTTACACATTTGTTAAAATAATTAATTCAAATCATCGAAATAAACTCAGTATATTGCCCCTCATACTAGTATTTTTATTTATTTAAATGAACTTAAAATGTCGACGTCAACAAGGAATGTTACAATTCATCATCTATCCACGAGTCCGGATGAATATCAAGGTAAGTGTAATTGTAAGACATGCACTATATTTATGTAATATTAAGAAATAGGATAGAGTGGATGAGAGGTAGGATTAAGATGATATGAATGAATCCAATACAAACCATATAACCGAAACAACTTCCACTTTCCTCCCATCCTACTCTCACTTTTCTTTTTATTACAATTTATTTGTGTCTCTCAAGTTTTTAAACTACTTTTGATTCGTCGAAAGATCACAAATCGTATCTAGTTGAAGATATTATCCTTTATAATTGAAAAAATCCCCTAGTTTCCTGCAAATGGGTAAATTTGCTCAAAAATAAAAATTTTTTAACTAAATTGTCAGAACGATATATTCCAAAATTGATTACTAATAACCAGGGTTCGGGACTTATAGCAATTAAAATCATCAAAAAAAGCACTCAAATAAGCAATTATAAATAAAAAAAATTAATCAAAAACCCCCAAAAATGGATTATTTGAAAAATTAAATATAAATTTGTGTTGATATCCCAGTATGCCATAGCGGTCTAAAAATATTGTTTACCGAGAAATCCATTAAAATAAATATAGTTAAAAAAAACTAAAAAACACGCTTTTAAAGCACATCGAACTAAAAAGTTAAAAATAATTTTTAAAATTAACTTAAAACAATAATGAACGAAAAATACTAGTATTATTGTGAAAAAAAGCGTCAGGCGCTCAATATACAAAAAATATGGCATAAAGCACCCACGCGAGAGTAGGATGGGAGGAAAGTGACCTACCTAACATATATAGTTCTTATATAAAATAATCATAGACCTTTAATTTTATACTAATTTAATATTTCTATTTATTAAACTTATGTTATATT
>NW_026099573.1:36031278-36033151 GCF_025091365.1 Daktulosphaira vitifoliae | reverse complement strand
ACTTTCTACTAAGGGATTTACTGTCAGAAATATTATGCCCGTACTTCACAGACAAACTAAAACGCCTTTACCAATTTTTTTGTTGACATTGAGCCCAATCCTTCAATTACTGATATATATAAAATAACCTCATTGTGCCACACTAAAATCAAAATTCAACCCCCTCATCCAAAAAAAGAAATTCCGCAGTGTCACCGATGTCAGGCTTATGGTCACACACGTAGCTATTGTAACCACATACCACGATGTGTTCGGTGCGGTGAGCAGCATGATACAACTGATTGTACCAAAAGTCGCACTTCTCCTGCAAATGTGCATTGTGTAATGGTGATCATCCGGCAAATTATAAAGGCTGTCAAATCCATCTAGACATGAAAAAATATTTAACCAAATCACAAAAAAACCCATGGAACAATAATCGCCCACTTCAAACCAACCTTTCTCCCCATCATCTCAAAACTTTCCTACTTTAAATAAAGACTCTCAAACTTAAAATAAAAATACTGACTATAACCATGATCTAACAGCTTAACTAACAACATTTATAAATAACCTAAAAGCACTAATTAACTCTCTTGTATCTTTTCTTACAACAGTCATTGATAAACTTCTTAAAAATGTCAATTAGTAGTAAAAAAACACTATCAATATTCTTGTGGAATGCAAATGGTGTTCTACAACACTTAAATGAGTTGACAGCTGCTGTTTATGAAAAAAATATATCAATTACATTAGTATATGAAACTCATCTTTCTGAAAAATCATCATTCAAAATATTTGGTTATAAAATTATCAGAGCTGATCACCCTGATGGCACAGCACATGGTGGAGCTGCAGTCTTAATATCTAACAATATTGGGCACACACCTCATGTACCCTACCGAAGTACAAATTTGCAGGCAGCAAGTTCAACAATTACAATAGATTCAGTACCCATTTCTATATCTGCTTGTTATTTTCCACCTTGACGACCATTTCCTACCTTTGAGCTGACACTTCAATTACAATCTCTTAACCACAATTTTATAATAGGAGCAGATTTTAATGCCAAGCACCATACTTGGAGTCGATCCAATAATACTAGGGGTCGTTTCCTCCATAATTTAATCACACTAAAAAATTACAAAGCAATTGTAACAGACTCGCTAACTTATTGGCCTTCTCATGTTAATCATCATCCTGATACTATCGATTTTTTCGTTTCTCATATTCCCAATCGCTTCGTAACTGAAATTATTAATCTAAATGATCCATCTTGTGATCAAACACCAGCTCTATTACATATTGGAGGACAGCCGAGCCTAAAACATAGCAGGCCAACAATCACTCAAGGTAAAATGAATTGGTGCAAATTTAGGACCATACTTTCAAAAAAAAACTGCATTAAATATTAAACTAAAAACTACTATGGATTTAGATAATGAAATGAACAAACTTACCATGAACATACAAGAAGCAGCAAAAGAGTCTTCATCCCCCTTCTCTTATAAAAAACCAACATTAAACTTCACCCCTGAGTTAAAACAACTATTAGCTGAGAAACGTAGAGCTAGATCAAGATGGCAACATACGCGTTATCCAGATGACAAAAAACTATACAATTTTTTAATCAATAAACTCAAATTATTACTCAAGATTCACAAAAATAATTCTTATAAAACATACCTTTAAAATCTTTCAGTAAGGAACGGATCGTTATGGAGAAAAACAAAATGGATTCTTCGAATGAAAGAATCAACACCGCCCCTCCGGCGTAATGACAATACACTAGCTATAACAGATCAGGATAAAACAGATACCCTCGCCGTAGAATTGTCAAATGTCTTTAAACCACACTCTATTTCTCCACCAGCGCATCATATCGAGACAGTAA
>NW_026099573.1:36014058-36031178 GCF_025091365.1 Daktulosphaira vitifoliae | reverse complement strand
AACCATTTATTATTATGCTGCAATTGTGCAGATAGACAAAATTGAAAATATTTGTCCAGTAACAGAAATGATAAGTAGTACACATGATAGGCTAACTATTGAAAGTTGGCTGACTTCGTTCAAAGAAAAGTTTATAAATGAAGTTGGTCTTTCATGGCCCCCTTTCAAGAATGTTGTTACAGACTTCAGTTGGGCTTTCATGCATGGAATATCCAAAGCGTGGAATAACAAAAATAATATTTTTGAATACCTTGATTTGTGTCATCAAGTTTTAACAAAAAAAAATGTAAAATTTCCAGACAATGATGTTGTAGTAAGTACATGCAGCAACCATTACATAAAAAATGTTATAAAGCATGCAAAAACAATTTTTGATGATGAAAGCAATGCATATTATGTATCAAAATGTGTTGGCCTCGTATTTGATATGGATAATTATGAAGAGATAAAAAATTAAGCAGACTATTAAGCAGAATACTTCTTTCCAAAAATGTAACACCTTTATGTAATAGTGCTAGGGCAGAAATGAATTTTCTTTTTAAAGGCAATAAAGTATTAAAATTGGAAGAAATGGACCTAAAAGATCATGTAGTGAACCCTCTAAATGAAAAACCATATTATGCTGAGTGTAAGAAATCTGCTTTCTATTATGATTTCAAAGAAATATTAGATGCTGTTTACATAGAAATATCCAATACGGTTGATGACCAGGGAAAAAATGACATGTATTCTGAGACATATATGTTACATTTTCTCATTGAGAATATACCCTACATTCCACTATGGAGTAGAGTGATAACAGCAAAAATTGGCTTGGAAAAACGTCAGAGCAACGCAACTGCAGAAAGTTGGTTTAATATCATTAAAAATCATGTTCTAGGTAACCAAAGAAAAATGAAATGTGGAAGGTTTATAGAAAAAACCAGTGCACGGGTAACTGCTATTTGGAGCCGTTGTGGATTGATAATTCCTAAAAATGTGCTTGCAATCAGACCTAAAAATAATGCTAATAATGATGATGAGTTGCACCTGAATGATAAAGAATTCTGGCTTAAAAAAGGTAAAAAACCTTCTAATCTTGTTAACTTGGGAACTATTTTAAGACCACAAAAAAGTATGAATACATTCAAAAATACTAAAAGTATAAGTGAAAATGATAAAACAAATGAAGTGTTGAATCGAAAGTTTGTTTCTGAGGTAAGTGTGCAAAAAGATATTGAACCTTCAGAGGACATTGGTAATGCTCATTATAGTAGTACAGAAATTTTAAATGTTGATTGTATAAACGAAACACTTGATTTAGTTGAAAAATATAAAAACGATGACACTAATAAAGATTCTTCTGTTATATCCTATGGTCATACTGTAGTATGGGAGCCATCTGGAGATGAATCACCAGTTGGGAAGTATAAGATGTACCGTACAAGTAATTTAATTAAAGATGGATTATATTATATGCATGGTTATCCGGGGTGTAAAAATTACATAGTTGCCAGAATGTCTTTTGGAAATGAGACGGTTGAAATATCTTCTGAAGACTTCAAACATTTAGATACTAAGGGCGAAAATAATGAACTTTGGTTAGAAAATAAAGAAATTTGGTGTTTGTTACAGATTTGTCTAAAAAGAAGTGAACGAACTTGGGTCAAACAAAAACAACATATGCTGGGATGTATGAGTCCAGATATATCGTACTATATGATCAATTTGGGAAAAAGAATTGAACCTCCAAATGAAAATGGTAAAATTGAAGGTATGGGTTGGATTGAATTTTCTAGAGTACTTATTCCTTTATTAGAAAATAATAGCCATTGGACACTGATGTTAGTAGATTTTACTAAAAAAAAAGTAAGTTATTTAAATTCTTCTAGATTAGGTCATGAAGACTTATCACATAAAATTAATATGAAAGTTAAAGTTTTAAATAGTTTGAAAAAAACGCTAATGAGTTGGAATAGAGTACAAGTAATTGGTAATATTACAGAGTGGGAGATAAATGATGTGACTATACCCTATCAAAATGATAGTTTTAATTGTGGCGTTTTTATGTTATATTTTGCAGATCAATTGATGACAAATAAAATAATTATGAACAAATTCGATCCAAATGATTACAGAAAGAAATTACAAAATTTGATTTTGAGTAATTCGGAGTGTATGAAAAACAGTTGTCTAATCTGTGGTGTTGATGAAGGTAGTTTTAACGAGAAAAGCAAAAAGATTGACAAAAGAAGTGGAGAAATGGTACAATGTGAGTCTTGTACTCGATGGTTACATATCAATTGTTTACCGAAAAAAGATCCATTGCCTGACAATGATATCAAGTGGATCTGTGGACTTTGTTCTGCAAATAGTATTTAATTATATTGTCACAGAATTTCTGATTGGGAAAGAAATCTGTGTGTGTTAGTTGTTAACTTATTAGTGCTACAATTTAATCTTATAATTATTTTTCGTTTTCATCTTTACTAAATTCCATCGACTCATTAAACATCTGATCTTTTATGATAGTATATACTATTCCAAGACTAGTGTTAGAAATGACTGTGTGGTGCTATTTAATGGTTGCTGTACATTTCTATTTTTTAAGTTTTGACTCTTTTAATGAAAATTGACATAAAAAAAAGCAGCTTAAAATTTAAAATGCTCATTCGGCGAATTTTATGATATACACCCCCTTTTCATATAAACATTAGTTAGACGGGCCACTGGAAAGCACTAATTTGTTAATAATGAACATGATGTAGACTGCCCAATGGTGAGTACATTACATAGTGGAGTTTCTGATCAGAAAAGAAATCCACGCTAAAGCCTTTAGGGAAAGGCTAAACCCTTTAGGGAAAGGCTAAAGCCTTTAGGGAAAGGCTAAAGCCTTTAGGGAAAGGCTTAACGTCTTTAGGGAAAGGCGTTCACGTCTTTAGGGAAAGACGTCCTTATTAGATACTCGTTATCTGATGGGGTAACTCTGCCAAAGCTGGTCCCAAGCCCAGTCGAAAAAAGAGGAGGGAACCATCAGATATATTTTCATATTGTATTTAAATAAATAGTTTTTACTTAAATTAATAATATTACATTTATAAGTTCAATAAATGACTAATATTTTAATATAGAATTATGAATTTTATCTAAATATTAAATAAATTATTAAGTTTAAAATTGACTTATACAATAAACAAACTAATTTTTTTGTATTGATATAGTAAACATGTTTGTAAAATTTTCTATTAGAAAAACTTAATTTCGCAGAGTACAAGTGATGGGTTTATTGCCCCCTATAATGATTTCTACATCATATATTAATACATGCCAATGTGTATTTGTACATATCGGTTTATAGGATTTCAATATTTCTGAAATATTGATAGTTTCTTTGGGAGAGGGTTATTGCATTGTTTGTATCCTTTATAAATACTTTTTCTAATAGGAAATTTTGATCAATGTCTTGACACGACTTAAGGAATTGATCCTAAGTGTATTTGAATGTATAAATACTTGTGAGTATTGATATTTCTTATATAAATGTTATATTTTGTTTAGAGTGGAAGTTGTGTTATATGGGATCCTTTCAATTGTATACATTTTTATATAGTTTTATAATGTATTAAATTGTTGTATATGTTATAAATATTTTTTGTACTTATATATTTATGTTTACTTTAGAATATATATTTATATTATATTTTTTATATATGACTGTGTTATTTTTACAAGGATTTTCGTTATACATTTTCAATTTTCGAAGTTAAGAAAAAATTAATTTAGGAGATTATTACCATAATAATTTCATTTAATAATTAGAATAATAAAAAAACAATTATTATCAAAAAGTATTATTATATATTATACATTCGTATAATACATGCCCACCTCAATAATAACTAAAACTAAAATTATACATTTTTGCTGTTCTTTTTTTTCATAGCATAATAATTATAATATATATACATTTTATAATTATAATGATGAAATTAATATTATTGGTACTTCTTTCCCTTGAACTCTAACAGTCAGGCAACCCAATGAACACTGTTATGGTTACCGTCTTATCAGTTTGTGGTTGGGCGCTGAGTCTCGGGAGCTAACTTCACAGAGGTAAGAATGGTTTGGTAGAAGTAGCAAGCCGGTCACCTGTTTCGTGAAAAACAATAGATTTATTCTGGGATCGAATTAAGGAGATGAGTGATCTAATAATAAGAATGTAGGGAGAAAGAACAAAATGGATTAGAAATTATGGCATTTTGGCAAGATAGAGAATCAGAAAAAATAGCAAATTTTTGCTATTAAAATTAATTAAAAATTGAAGTAGAAGATATAAAAATGAGAGCATTAATGATGACAAAGCATTCAGTGGTAAAAAAAGAAGAAGGGAAGAATCCAGCCGAGTATGAAATATTAAGTTCAGGAATAAAGAAAGAACAACATGTAAATATACATTACCCTCTTCACTAGACTATAGAATAGTTTTCATGGGGGTTTCGTTTACTCTATCTTTAAGTAGTGGGTACCTTAGGGAGGACAGCAATTTTAATTGAGCCACCTCCCACACTACTCTGCTGCCATTGAGCTATAGAATTATAGTTTAAATAACCACTATTTTGAATGACCCTTTAAGTCACACCCCTAACTACCACCACCATCAGACCCCACCTCTTTTATCATTCGCCATGGGGGGGAGCAGAATTTCCATTTTTATCCAACTTACAATGTATGTAGGATAATTTGTGGTCAGTGGCGTATCGTGTATATTTAATACATGTATATGTTATTCCCGTAGTGTCCAAGTACGATACAGACGACCAAAAATTATCCGCCGCATCCGGAGTATACAGACTT
This sequence comes from Daktulosphaira vitifoliae, assembly GCF_025091365.1. Lineage (NCBI taxonomy): Eukaryota > Metazoa > Arthropoda > Insecta > Hemiptera > Phylloxeridae > Daktulosphaira > Daktulosphaira vitifoliae. The sequence goes on along the minus strand of NW_026099573.1, from coordinate 36,026,345 downwards.
GTTCCAATATCTCCAATATTCATTTGTATCTTACTTTTTCCTTTAATAATTATCCGTAGTATTAAGGTAATGGCCTTTAACATACTAATATGTGTCTACCATTGGTGACATTAAATAAAATATATTTTGCTTTATTTACATAATACGCTAATGTATTATTATGGTCTTCTATAACAGTTAATATTTCTTTTTTTTTTTTAATCCCCTTATTGTCTGGGTGTTTGTTTTTAAATAATAAAGCCCCTTGCATAAGAAGTTTGCGACCCAAAATTCTTTATTGTGAGGGAGCCATAAGTTTGGTGACTCCACTATCCGTTCTACTATCGTAGAACGGACCACTATCGTGGCCCTATTGGTCACCTCTCAATTTAGTCAAAAAGTCAATACATATTTATTTAGATCTCTAGAATAGAAAAAATATAGTTGAACTTTTTGTGTAATGATAAATATCCAATATTAATTCCACTACTGATTAAACTCTGAACTCAATGAAGCATTTTATCATATAACTAAAAATATATAGTTTAAATATAAAAAAATGTTTACTGAACTATATCAATTTACTATTTAGCACCAACACTTAAATTTAATTAATTATATAGAAATGAACCTTATAGTGTTACAGTATTCAAATGTTAAATCAAGTACATTATACTTATTAATCAGTTATTTTTTTAAATATTAGAAAATAAACAAAGCATGGTATTCATTATCATTAATTTATTGTAACTATTTGATAAAGTGTATTAAATTTAATGTGATATTTCATGAGGAATCTCTTATTTTTGTTTTTTTTATGTTATAAAATGATTATTTTCTTGGATATCAGGCATTTTAGATAATCTAATTATATACATAAGTTTTTTGTTAAAGGGAAAATTTGCCAATATTATTATTTATTTGATAATAGTAATTTTAAAATTACAAATTAAAGAAAGCATAGTATTTATTAATATTTATTTATTGTAACTATTTGTGTAATTACAAATAAGTTGGACGATTTTTTAAGTTTTTATTTTTACTTAAATTTATCAAAACTTTTTATATTAATATCAAAATACATCATTTCAATAAAAATCATAGTGATAATTTCTATGTAACTCATAGTGTTTAAATAGATGCTACAATTGAAAAATTCAGATTTATATAAGGAATACCTTATAATTATATCCTATAGTATTCTATAATATACTGATATTCAGAAATATACCGTGCCTTGTTTTACCCATGATTTCGACCCTTCCTACTGTATTTACTAGTATTCATTTTATTATATCAATATTTTTCATTGATCAACAGAATTTTTTTATAGATTACCATGGTAAAATATAATTATACATTATATATTTGACAACTAATCTCTTAGTATTTTCGTAAAATTCAATATCAAAAAATTAATTAATTTGTTATGTTATGTATAAATCTGAAACATCGTCAATTGTAATTATTTTCAAATGTACTAAGTCAATTTGAAAAAAAAATGAGCGAATGTGATGAAAGTCAAACAAAATTAAGTGTACCGGACGAGCTTAGAGATATTCTACTTGATCTTACTATTGGATATTTACTTGAGCAACCCGGTGACCTAATTGATTATGCTATCGAATTTTTCGATAAGCTAAAAAAGGCTAAACATTTACAAGGTCCGGACGTCCAGTCTGAGGAATCTGATTGTTCTGATGTTGAACCACAACGTGCGCGTTATTGTTCTAGACGCAAGTCAGTATTTGCAGAAACATATAATCCCGAAGAAGATGATCAGGATGAAAGATACAAAGTTGTATTTCCTAAAACCGATGATCAACGTAATTCTCTTAAATTTAATGTAAAAAAAATATTTATATTCAGAGCATTAGATCCAGAGCAGATCAACTATGTCATTGATGCTATGTTTGATCGCCAAGTTCACCCTGGAGATATTATTATAAAAGAGGGAGATGATGGTGATAACTTTTATGTAATTGATAGGGGACTGTTTGTGGCGTATGTATCTGAAATAGGAGGTAGTGAACGTTTGGTACATACATATGAAAATAAAGGTAGTTTTGGAGAATTAGCATTACTTTACAATATACCCCGAGCTGCAACTGTAAAATCGATATCTGATGGTTTGCTATGGGTCATGGATCGTAAAATGTTTCGGCGTATTGTCTTGAAAACTGCATTTAAAAAACGTAAAATGTACGAGGATCTTATTGGCATGGTTCCTATGTTGAAATCTTTACAGTCATATGAGCGTATGAATTTAGCTGACGCCCTTATACCAAAGTTTTATGAAAACAACGAATGTATAATCAAACAAGGAGATCCAGGGGATGGTATGTATTTTGTTGAAGAAGGAACTGTCAATGTAGTAGTCACCAGTGATACTGGCGAGCAAATTAATGTGAATCAGTTAAAAAAAGGTTGCTATTTTGGAGAATTATCTCTTTTGTCACATAAAGGTCGTGCTGCTTCAGTTTTTGCATCAGGGAAAGTGAAATTAGCATTTTTAGACGTTGATGCATTTGAACGATTATTGGGTCCTTGTATGGAAATAATGAAACGTAACATTGATGATTATGAGAATCAACTAAATAAAATATTTGGATCCAAGCATAATATATCAGATATTCGATGAATTATTAGCAATTATATTTACAATTTCATAATTTTATACTGCTCAATTTTTCTCATTTATGTTTTTTTATATTACCGGGTTATATATAATAGTATATATTTCATTATTGATTACATGACTTTATGTAATATTTAAATGCAAAGCTGATGTTTTTCGATTTTGTAAGATTAATTTCTTTTATATAATAAAATAATAAGACTTTTATATATTTCACCACTAATATTTTGTGTTCTTGTCAAATGTGACGCAAGATCAGCTAAGTTTTATTTCATTACGTAGTTGTCAGAAATATTAATTATTGTAAATACGAATTGGTTTTCATTGTAAGTAATTTTATTACAAATATGAAATGTTTGTTAAAGTAATCTTTTTTTATTAAGACTGTCGTCACATAGATCATCTTAAAAGTCTTTATCTTAAAGTGTCAGTCGTTAACACAGTTAGAATAAACATCAAACCAACTTATGCTATATGATTAGTAAACTCTTAGAATAATATCTGTAAGTTATTCAACGATTTCGTCTAAGAACCATGTCACCTACGATTTTATGTTCATAAATCTGTAAAACTATATAGAACTTTCCATCTACGTACGTCCGGAAACAATCGACAACTTTTACAATGACTAGACAGTCAAGTTTTATGGCTGAGTACAGTGTTTGAGTGGGATACAGTTTATGACTGGCATATTGAGATAATTCTTCTCTGACCAGTTTTTTTCCGCTGAAATAATACAACATCGACTTCTATTTCACTTGCGTCTATTTGAACGTAAAACGTTAATATAAAAAATAAAACGGAAGCCCGTTGGGGTCGCAGCAAAGTGTGAACATGGTATAATTGGGACCAGTATAGATGACATCTGACAGTGATTAAAAACACTATCATAAGAAACGCTTTGATGCAAATCTGTAGATAATATTGAATTTTAAGAAATTGGAGGATAATTAAAAAAGCAATATTATAATTTTATAATTTTTACGGAGATATATAATAATAAAATAGTTGTATATTTCTTTACTTTTAACGCGAATAAAAATTTAAATGCATTAATTCAATACTTTTGAATCATACATTTTTGTTATTTATGAATAAGTACATTGTACTACAAAGGACTTTCATCAGAATCAAAAATTACTTTTATTAATCAACTTTTCACGCTGTTTTATAACCAGCAATTAGACTTTTTCTATCACTTCTAAGTGATAATACATAATACAATTCGGTATTGGATTTATTTTAAAATTTAATTTCTAGTTTTTAAAAAGACAACTTTATGTTAACGTCAATGAACACGTATGTGACGGATAAAGAGTGTTTAACCGGTATTATAGTAAAATAATAAAATGCGCAGGCGTGAAAAACCTTTTATTGTTCTTATAAAATGCATACGACAAGGATCATTAATGTGCGGTGACATCTTTGATATCGGAAATATGCTTGCCTAAGCGTCTGGTAAGCAATGATAACATTATTAGAAATTATAGTGCCATAACAATAGACATTGTCATTTTTTTCTCATAAAATGCATACGACAGTGATTACTACTATACGGCGACATCTTTGATGTTGGAAATGATTACCTAAACGTCTGGTTATTCTTTAAACGTATTTATAGTCTTTGTATCCATTAATATTTTCATTATATATTCAGTTAAAAATGAAATTTTCACTCTGTCGCAGTATAAGTATATATAAATAATAATAACACTATTTTGTCAATACAACATAAAATTTATAAATTATACACATGTTTTAGATACCAGTCGTTTTACGACGGATAGCTATTACTAAAAATTACTGTTGATATTTCTTGGTTGTTTGTACTTGATGGTATAATTGTTTCTTACTATATATATGCATCTGTTATATAATCAGCCAGCGACCGAAAAAATATTGAGCATACGTTTTCTCCACCAGAAAACTGAAAAAATTATATATATTTATTAAACACGTTCTACTTAATTTAAAAAAAAATGTAACTCACCTTTTGTTTAGTATATGCTTCCAGCATCGCCCACCGTTGTGCCAACTGCTGACTTGCAAATTGTTTTATTTGGCTTTTGTAGCTCAGATCGCTATTGTATAATCTGTTTCTAATCGTAAAATCCGAAACCGCATTGATCAGCATACATTTGTTTTCCACATTTAATTCCTATTGTGATTTCATAAATTGAACCATCTCTTCAAACTGTTGTAGAACCAATGGTTGAATTACAATTATCTTTTGATTGATAGCCTCTAAGATACATTCCAAAGCGCTGAGTTTTAAAATGTTTGATCGGGTGAGTAACACTCGGCATTCATTTTGTGCTTGTGATTCGAAGACTAATGAAGATTCTCCTTGAAATGTAGTCTTTGATAGTGTAACGTATTCATCCTTGATTAAAATAATCCTTTTTACCTGTTCGAGAATTAAGGACAGAATATTAATAATATCGTATGTAACGGGTTAACGATAGTAAACGAATAGTTACGTTAAATCGATATTTTGGATCCAATCCTATCTAAACGAATTTACGAGAATTGAAATTCAAAACGTAATCAGTGCAATCGATTAATTCACTGTGAGGTTCGGGTTTAACAAATGTTTGTTATAGAATTTAAAAATTGTTGCGAGAGAACCAGCCATTCTTGAAGCATAAAAATATCGACTTGAGTTAACACAATACCAACAAGTTAAAGCAACATCTGTTTATATGGAAACTCTTATAAAGATTATAACGCTAAGATTACGTCTTTGATGTCGGAAATATGCTTGCCTAAACTTCTGGTAGCCGATGATAAAATTCTTAGAAATTATTTGTACCTTTGATGTTGGAAATATGCTTACCTAAGCGTCTGGTAGCCAATGATAAAATTCTTAGAAATTATAGTGCCATAATGACAGATGTTGTCTTTGTTCTGATAAAAATGTATATCATAATTTCAATTTCGAGCCTCATTTTAGATCCACATTTGGCTAAACCTCTTTCCTACCCGACCGATCGGTGGATTTAACAATATATGCGATATAACAATGTACTCATAGGTCAGTGAAGTAAGCTTTTGCGGGTGCGACACAACAAACACGCGAACTCAACGTGTACTATAGGTAATATATACAATCTATAGACGTGCGGCAAGTTAGTCAACGTCGGGTTTCATCCGCACCTCTCCCATTAGATTAGTTTATGTTAAGTTTCATTACCCCCTCGCTCTTTAGGACTTGTTAAAGGAGGAAGAGATCCCCTCCCGACTTAGGTTAGTTTACGTTAGGTTTCATCCCCACACCGTTGTAAATTGAATTGAATTACGTTAGTTTACATCGAATTTAACAGACACCCTATGCCTGGGTGATGTAGAGGTGTGATTGAGTTGGGTATGTAGGACGTTCTCAACGGTGACAATTACTTAATAATTAAGTTTTACAATAATAGCTATTACAACAATAACATTATAGAGTTTTTGTTAACGAGATTGTTGAGTCGTTCTAGGAATAGTCAAGGACAGTGACGGCGGCGGCCGCTACTTGTACACAATTTCAATGTAATTCGTACTTTTAATATTAAACGTAATATATGTAATATATATTATCCTTTCCGTTAAACTATAAATCAGTTTACATGAAGATTTAGTTTACCCTATCCTCTAGTAGAAGGCTGCGTAGGAGGATGACGGCAATTTTGAATAAACCACCTTCCCCACCACTGACATTAAGTTATAGTGCGCATGCGCACTATAGTTAAAACCCACGTCATTTTGTATGACCTTCTAAGACACGCCCCTTACACCCTTACTCAATATAATTTATAATCTAATTTAGCTAACCTTAAAAAAAAATTTTGGTTTTTTTAATTTTTTCAGATTTAAAATATTTAAATTCAGTATTAGTAACATATTGAAATGTTGAAAATTGATATAAATATTATTAAAAATGTTTTCGACGACATTGTGATAACTGATTTAAGTTTAAAAGGCTGATTAGAACTGATCTCAGAGCTTATAGGTCTTTATGTGGATCTAATACATAGATTGCTGTAATAATTGGCCAGCATTGTTCATTTGTATAAATTCTTAAGCTCCAGTAAAATTGTTTAATTGTTTCAATAAAAATAATTTTGATAGTTTAATTAAACAAGATATATTTTTTTATCGAACGATTTATATTAGTTATCATTTACTGAGGAACACGACTTACAACCTGGTGGAGCAGCTGGTTGACACGGTAATTCTGAAGAACTAGAGCAAGAAGTAGGTACCTGATAAAATTTTTAAAATGTATATATGATTTCTTTACATAACTTTATTTTAATATTTACTGCTATTAATCTGATCCTTTTAGACTGTAATAAAACAGTAATTGCATCCACTAAATTACGAGTATTTTTTTTACTGGTCAAGAAACTTTTTGTGCCATAACGCCGAGCAATCTTGTCAATTAATCCAGCGTAAGTGATACCTTTGGGACACTTATTTATATGCTGCATAATAAAGCATCTTATAATCCAATATCCAACTCTACGTGGACATCCACTTCTTCTGGGAGCCATTTTATAGTACTTAACTTGAATAATAATAAACACATAATAATAATGAAACTTTATTTAATCATTTATTGCTATGTTTCATAATAGTATTAAAAGCCAGTATTATTACATAAACTAGGTAGGATTAAAAACGTTATGTTGTTTTAGCTTCGATGCGAAGCGGAGAAGGTATTAATTTTACTATGATGTGTTTTTTTTTATTTTTTTTTTATGTCTATTGCCACTTTTTCTCAGCTCTCACTGGACCGATTTCTTTCAAAAATACGTCAAAAGATCACAAATCGTATCTAGTTGAAGACATTACCCTTAAAAATTGAAAAAAATTCCCTCGTTCCCCGAAAATGGGAGAAATATCCAAAAAAATTACAAATTTAAAAATCGCTAATTTTCGAAATTTTTTCACTTTTTTTTCTTAAATCTTCCATAACTTTTTGAAAAATCAACAAATCAACATAAATTTTTTTTATACTAAAACCTTAGATATTTACCTTTCATTTGATATCATTTTTTTGAAAATCTAACACTTAACCTGCTCATTGGGGGAGATTTAAAATAGCAACTTTTTTACAAAAACTAACTTTTTCAACTTAATTTTTGAAAATGTTCCGGAAATACTGCGTCCTTTAAACATATATCAAATTAAAGCTTATTTTATGTACTATAAAATGAAAAAAAAAAATTTGTCCCGACACTTTATCTTCTGCATGTAAACGGTTGCCGTAGTTAAAAAAACACTATTTTTGTGTTAAAATTTTCGATTTTCAATTTTTAATTTTCAACTTAAAAATGCTATAACTTTTCGAAAAATGCATGTATCAGCACAATTTTTTTTTTTCTAAATACATTATAAGTACATCTTCCATTTGACATACTTTTTATTAAAATTAGACAATTTCCCCTTATATAGGGGGGGTTCAAACTTTGAAACATTGTATAAAAAATAGAACTTTTTCAACTGAACTTTTGAAAATGTTCCGGAAATACTGCGTCCTTTAAACATATATCAAATTAAAGCTTATTTTATGTACTATAAAATGAAAAAAAAAAATTTGTCCCGACACTTTATCTTCTACATTTAAACTGCTGCCGTAGTTAAAAAAACACTATTTTTTTTTAAATTTTCAACTTAAAAATGTTATAACTTTTTGAAAAATGTATATATCAGAACAAATTTTAGCTTCGATGCGAAGCTGAGAAGGTATTAATTTTACTATGATGTGTTTATTTTTTTTTTTGTGTCTGTCACTACTTTTTCTCAGCTCTCACTGGACCGATTTCTTTTAACAATACGTCAAAAGATCACAAATTGTATCTAGTTGAAGACATTACCCTTAAAAATTTAAAAATTTTCCCTCGTTCCCCGCAAATGGGGGAAATATCCAAAAAAATTACAAATTTAAAAATCGACAAATTTTGTCATTTTTTTCACTTTTTTTTCTTAAAACTTCCATAACTTTTTCAAAAATCAACAAATCAACATAATTTTTTTTTAAACTAAAACCTTAGATATTTTCCTTTCATTTGATATAATTTTTTTGAAAATTTAACACTTAACCTGCTCATGGGGGGGGATTTAAAATTGCAACTTTTTTACAAAAACTAACTTTTTCAACTTAATTTTTGAAAATGTTCCGGAAATACTGCGTCCTTTAAACATATATCAAATTAAAGCTTATTTTATGTACTATAAAATGAAAAAAAAAAATTTGTCCCGACACTTTATCTTCTGCATGTAAACGGTTGCCGTAGTTAAAAAAACACTATTTTTGTGTTAAAATTTTCGATTTTCAATTTTTAATTTTCAACTTAAAAATGCTATAACTTTTCGAAAAATGCATGTATCAGCACAATTTTTTTTTTTCTAAATACATTATAAGTACATCTTCCATTTGACATACTTTTTATTAAAATTAGACAATTTCCCCTTATATAGGGGGGGTTCAAACTTTGAAACATTGTATAAAAAATAGAACTTTTTCAACTGAACTTTTGAAAATGTTCCGGAAATACTGCGTCCTTTAAACATATATCAAATTAAAGCTTTTTTTATGTACTATAAAATGAAAAAAAAAAATTTGTCCCGACACCTTATCTTCTATGTGCAAATGGCTGTCGAAATTATAAAAAAAATGTAATGTTTACGATAAAAATCACCTTCTATCGGAATGTTTTTTGTACTTAAAACTGCCATAACTTTTTCAAATATTAACTAATCAAAATAATATTTCTTTATATTGAAACCTTAGGTAATTTTCTTTCATTTTATATCATTTTTTTTTGAAAATCTAACACTTATTCTGCTCACAGGGGGGATTTAAAATAGCAACTTTTTTACAAAAACTAACTTTTTCAACTTAATTTTTGAAAATGTTCCGGAAATACTGCGTCCTTTAAACATATATCAAATTAAAGCTTATTTTATGTACTATAAAATGAAAAAAAAAAATTTGTCCCGACACTTTATCTTCTGCATGTAAACGGTTGCCGTAGTTAAAAAAACACTATTTTTGTGTTAAAATTTTCGATTTTCAATTTTTAATTTTCAACTTAAAAATGCTATAACTTTTCGAAAAATGCATGTATCAGCACAATTTTTTTTTTTCTAAATACATTATAAGTACATCTTCCATTTGACATACTTTTTATTAAAATTAGACAATTTCCCCTTATATAGGGGGGGTTCAAACTTTGAAACATTGTATAAAAAATAGAACTTTTTCAACTGAACTTTTGAAAATGTTCCGGAAATACTGCGTCCTTTAAACATATATCAAATTAAAGCTTATTTTATGTACTATAAAATGAAAAAAAAAAATTTGTCCCGACACTTTATCTTCTGCATGTAAACGGTTGCCGTAGTTAAAAAAACACTATTTTTGTGTTAAAATTTTCGATTTTCAATTTTTAATTTTCAACTTAAAAATGCTATAACTTTTCGAAAAATGCATGTATCAGCACAATTTTTTTTTTTCTAAATACATTATAAGTACATCTTCCATTTGACATACTTTTTATTAAAATTAGACAATTTCCCCTTATATAGGGGGGGTTCAAACTTTGAAACATTGTATAAAAAATAGAACTTTTTCAACTGAACTTTTGAAAATGTTCCGGAAATACTGCGTCCTTTAAACATATATCAAATTAAAGCTTATTTTATGTACTATAAAATGAAAAAAAAAAATTTGTCCCGACACTTTATCTTCTGCATGTAAACGGTTGCCGTAGTTAAAAAAACACTATTTTTGTGTTAAAATTTTCGATTTTCAATTTTTAATTTTCAACTTAAAAATGCTATAACTTTTCGAAAAATGCATGTATCAGCACAATTTTTTTTTTTCTAAATACATTATAAGTACATCTTTCATTTGACATACTTTTTATTAAAATTGGACAATTTCCCCTTATATAGGGGGCGTTCAAAACTTAAAATATTGTAAAACACATAGATCTTTTTCAACTGAACTTTTGAAATGTGTCCGGAAATATTGCTTCCTTTAAACATACATTAAATCAAAGGTTATGTTATATACTATCAAATGAAAAAAAAAATTTTTCCCGACATCTTATCTTCTATGTGCAAATGGCTGTCGAAAATTAAAAAAAAATGTAATGTTTGCGATAAAAATTACCTTTTATCGGGATGTTTTTTGTACTTAAAACTGCCATAACTTTTTCAAAAATGAACAAATAAAAATAATATTTTTTTGTATTGAAACCTTAGATATTTCCCTTTCATTTGATATAATTTTTTTTGAAAATCTAACACTTATTCTGCTCACTGGGGGGATTTAAAATAGTAACTTTTTTACAAAAAATAACTTTTTCAACTTAATTTTTGAAAATGTTCCGGAAATTATGCGTCCTTTAAACATATATCAAATTAAAGATTATTTTGTGTACTATAAAATAAAATAAAAAATTTGTCCCGACGACCTATCTTCTATGCGCAAATGGCTACCATATTCAAAAATATGCTATTTTAACAAATTTTTTTTTTTTTTAATTAAACACTGTCTACAGATTTGCATCGAAGCGTTTTTTATGATAGTGATTTTAATCACTGTCATAACTGTCACTAATATATACTGGACCCAACTATGCTACGACACCACTGTGCCGCCATCTCACTGTGCTGGGTTTTTTTATATTATGATTTTGACCCTATAAACGAAATATTAGATAAAAATAAAATAATTGTAACAAAAAACATTAGGAATGTTAAAAAAAAAATTGTGTATCAAAATTTTTATTAAAGTTAATATTTTATCTATTTTATCATTGAATTTTTTTCCTAAAAAATATTACAGGAAACTTAAAATTATCAGATCAATTAAATTCCAGGAAAATTGAGCGTATAATATGTTTAATAATACGTATACAAGTGTACTAATAACACGGTATTAAAAAATAACTTAGGAGTTCACCTAAATATTTTAGAGTTGTTCAATCCAAAATAGCATCTATTGCATGCATGTATTTTTGTTTTTATCTTTTCTTGTATTTCATTATTCTGAGTTATAAGTGTACCTAGGTAATTGAACTTCTGTACTTTGTTAAATTTATAAGACCCCACTTCCAGAGGAGTGTGTACATTAGGGTGGCCCTCAAAAATCGAATGTGTTTTTTTTTTTACGCTACCCCTTAATTTTTTTTTAATGGTCAAAAAAATGAGCTGTGCAAAATTTGGGACCGATCCGTTAAGGTTAACCCGTGCCCCCGGGCCTATTAAGTTGAGTCGAAGAGTCAAATTTAATAGAAATAACTGATCTATGTCTCATAACTTTTTTTTCTCTTAACTTAGAATAATAAAAGTAAAACTCAAGTAAAGGAAATTTTACAAGAAATTCAAAAATAATAACTTCAATGTTGTTTTCTCAATAAATAGCCCACAAAAACACTACATACAGTAAAAAACATGTAAAAGTCTTAAAATTTATAATAACGTTATAATAACTTAACTTATAATAACGTTATAACTGATTTTGTTGATTTTTAATTATTTATTTTCATTTTATTTTTTAGAAAACGCATATTCGTTTAAAAAAAGATTCTAGAAGTTTAATTTTTTATGCCAAGTACGATAATTATATTAGATTTATTATTTTATGGACAGTTAATTAATGATTAATTACAAA
>NW_026099573.1:35977434-36011088 GCF_025091365.1 Daktulosphaira vitifoliae | reverse complement strand
TACACCATAATACAACTTTATTTATACATTATAAATAATAAATATAAAATACACATATTATTAAAATTATTGTTGTTTAAAAAAAGGTAATAATTTATATACCAAGGATCTTAGTGGCTTGGTTGTTGCTGTTGGTTTGAAATTATGTCGTCAATTCTCGGCTTTATAGAGTTTGTTAAGCTTAGTCTCATGGTTGCTGAAATTTCCAGTCGATTTCTAGTTTTATTTTTTACTGCTGTCAATGTAGAAAATCCGTATTCACATAAATATGTAGTAGAAAATGGAATGAGTACTTTTAATGCTTCTTCTGCCAAACTAGGATATTCAAAATTTTCCTACGTTTTTGTAACTTTTAAAATTCTCGTGTAATCCCATATCTGAACTCAATTCAATCAGTTTCTCTTCATTTGTTTGTGATATTATATTTTGATCTGATTGTACGAACGGGTTTGTTACCCAATTATAATTTTTACGGATGTCTTTAGTGGGATCGAAATATTTGGAAAATTTCTCTTTTAATTTGCATAAGTGTTCTTTAATTATTGTACACATTTCATNCTAAGTGTTCTTTAATTATAGTACACATTTCATTAATTTCATTTTTTGTCAATTTATTTTCATGGATCATATAAAAAAAATTCGGAAACATATCAAATATCTCGTTATTAACTCGATTTGTCCATAGTACAATTTTTTTAAGAAATGCTTCAATTTTGTTGTACGATATAAAAAGATTAGTTTGTGGTCCTTGCATACTTAAATTCAAATCATTTAGAATTGAAAATATATCGGAAAGATATGCAAGTTTTGCTAACCATATATTTTTTTCGAAATAATCACTAAGTGGTGATTTTTTGTCTCTCAAAAATATTTCTACTTCAGTTTTCAGTTCAAACAACCGGGCCAAAACTTTTCCTCTTGACAACCATCGAACATGAGTGTGTAGTAGCAAATTTTTAAAACCTGAACCCATTTCTTCACACATTACTTTGAAAATACGAGTGTTTACGGCACTAGCTCGAATAAAATGAACAATTTTTATAGATACATTTAGGACATCAAATAGGTTTTCGTTCATATCTTTAGCAGCCAGTTGCTCACGATGAATGAAACAGTGAGTTGATATAATGTTTTTATGAGAAATTTTTTGAACACGTGTGACAAGACCATTGAATTTTCCGGTCATGGCTGCAGCTCCGTCAGTGCAGATACCGATACAATTAGAAAATTGTAAATTAATTTTTTGGAAATAAGATGAAATAGTATTAAAAATTTCTTCAGAAGTACAGTAAGTTTTTAAATTTAAGCTACAAAAAAAATCTTCTTGAATATCTTTTAAATCGCTATCTACGTACCTCACATACATTAATAATAAAGCTTGATTATTTATATCAGTAGATTCGTCAAGTTGTATTGCGTAAAATATAGATTTTTTAATTTTTTCAATAAGCTGATTTTCAATATCATTAGACATAATATTTATTCTCCTACTTATTGTATCATTAGACATGGGTATTTTTTTTATCTTAGTAACGTATTCATTACTAAATAATTCTGTACAAATATCAATCATACATGGTTTTAACAATTTTTCCCCTATCGAGTGCGGTTTTTTTGATTTAGCTATGTGTAGGGCTGCCAAATAAGAACATTTTAGAAAGATTTTATCTTCAGTAGTATACGTGTTTATCATTTTTTTATTTTTTTTGAAATCTTTCAATTTTCTTAAAAAAAATTCCCTTGTTTTATTTTTGTACTGAGCATGGTTTGTTTCAAGATGTCTAATGAGCTTATTTGGTTTTAGTGATGCATTTGCCAATGTCATACTACAAATAACACATTGAGGAACATCAGTTCCATTTTCGTTAAAGTATGTAAAACCATATTCAATATAACTATCATTATATTTTAATATTTTTACCTTTTTGAGAGGTGGTTCATTAATTTTGTCGGTAGTTTCCAAATTATGTTTATTCGAATTTTGATCATCTGAAGTCGATTTTTTCGGCGGTCGTTTAAAAAAATTCGTCATTTGTGACTGTTTACTCATGTTGAAGTGTGTATTACTTTACAACGGAGATGTGAACAATGAGCAGCGATTGATATGATCGACGAAGTCAAACAAAATTATCATTTTATCAACCTATTATTATTATTTATCGATAGTAAACGGCCTAACAGTAAGACTTGTTGTTAATAGTGGTTTTCCGTTTTAATTTATATTTAAACTTCTTATACACGATAACATAATATGTTATGTTTTGATACATTATTCTCGTATTATTTAGAATTTTAATATTAATTGATATAAACATTGGAGACTTGTAATTTTTTGTAATGATTTAAATCATATGATAGCGACCCTAAATAACTAGCTCGCGACCCCCAGGTTGAGAAACACTGTGCTAACCCATCCACAATCACTAGCCAGGTTTTGTAAGAACTATTTAATCGTTGTTCTTCCAATGTGATTGCTTATGATGTATTAGAGTCTACCTCTTTAACTGTTTCTGAGAGAGTTGGGTTTAAATTAATTAAGTACATTACATTATCATTAATTTAAGATATATATAAAAGTGTTAGATTTTCCGGAACAATTTCAAAAGTTAAATTGAAAAAGTTCTACTCTCTATATGCATTTTTCAATTTTGAACACCCCCCCACCGTATATAGGAAAATGGTCCGATTCAAAAAAAAAAATGTCAAATGAAAGATGTATATAAATACTACTTCTCATAAAAAATTGTATTGATCCAAAAAATATACCAAATGATAGGTTAAAACATCTAGCATCTATAAAAAAAATTATATTGAATTGGTCATTTATGAAAAAGTTATGAGTTTTAAGAAAAAGAAATTGAACACAATTTCGAATATTAGTGATTTTTAAATTTGTAATTTTTTTGGAGGTTCCCCTTATTTACGGGAAACGAGGGAAATTTTTTCAATTTTTGAGGGTAATGTCTTCGATTACATATGATTTGTGATCTTTTGAAGTATCATTGAAAGAAATCGGTTCGGGGAGAGCTGAGAAAAAGTGGTAACAGACACAAAAAAAAAAAACACATCATAGTAAAAGCAATACCTTCTCAGCTTCGCATCGAAGCTAAAATTACAAAAATGTAGTTTGAAAACAACAAAAAACTATCATTAAATTATTCGATTTTAAGCAGATTTTTACTGATTGTCTAATTCTATATTATATATGTTAAAATTTATTCTCAAACTTCAAATTATTATAGTGTATTAAGCAAATATATCACTAAAAAATTAAAAAAAAATGTTTTGATATTAGATCTCCCAATAGAGATAATGCACCCAGAATACGTGTCTTTTTATAAAATGTCTAACTTTGTAGGCCTCTTAATCCCAAGAAAATAGTTTTAAATAATTGAAATTTAGTTGAAACATAGATTATACACTATAAAATACTACATTTGAAAATCACTATAAAATAAAAACTTCATAATGGTTTTAAGTGAGCTCAAAAACGACAATTTTCACAAAAAAGGGTCATTTTTAGAAAGTCATTAAAGTTTGAATTTTCACTTAATTATTTTTTTTTTAATGTAAACTTTAAGTTATAATTTAAAATTCTAAAACTTTAATTCAATTAAGTTAATATTGAATAATCTGTGTGCTTTTTAACGTTCTGTCTATTTTTAACCTTTTTTACATTGAAATAACCATAAAAATGGGAAGGTCATAAAAATAAAAAAAATTGATTTAACCCAATTATGGCATAAAGAATTAACCCTGAAAATTTATTTCCTTAGAAATTAAAATGTTTAACTTATTTATTTCCGTAGGTTCAGTTTAATAAATGTAGTTAGTGGTTTCGCTAATTTTTTTTTCGCGGCATGGTAGTGTAAGTGCGTATCGTCGGCAGTCACAATAAAAGTACACTGCACAAAGGAAATAAGATACCAAAATAAAATGTTTTAATAAATAGAATTTGTATTTACGTTTTTTTTTTTTTTTGTCGTGGTAGCGGTAAGCAATGACAACGAATTAAATTAATATTAGTTTTTTTTTATTACAGGTATAATCTCATTAATCTTATTATAATAATATTTGAAAAGAAATAAACACTAGTCATTCAGAAAACAATATATATTACATACTAATAATACATAAATGTAAATATATCATCGGAAGCGAGTCGTAACTATATCAACATCGACGGTCGCCTATAAGGCGATAAGACATCTCAGGTTCTGTTAATGTGCAATTTAGGAAAGCACAGTACGGCCATTGTATTGACCTGGGTGATATCCAAATTAGTGGTAGGAATTTTCGTTCCTTTAGTGGAATCGGTCCTTTCGGTACAGTTACTTAGAAGTAACGATTCCAAAGTACTCGGTACACCGGTACTTTTACTTTTTTGTAATTGAGTACCTTCATTGCGACACGTTACCAAAACCAAACCAGTATTTATTCATCATATAAACAGTCGTATCTACGCGAGACGTTAGTAGATACAGTACAAATTTTAAATCCCTGAATACGCCTATGCTATTTACTCATCATATAATATTTTAAAAGTCGCGAATGAATGCTTTTCGGAAAATGTTTAAATAAGAATTTTTTTTTTTTAGCAATATATATACAGAATTATTGATAGGCATAATATTAAACTTTAATGAAAAAAAATACTTACCTTACCACAAAATAAATAAATAACCGTATTTTTTAGACACGTAAAGAATAATGTAACATCACTTAAAATTCGCCTTGACTATTATTTCCTTATTTTAATCAGTTATTTTTACTATTTATGCACAGTTAAACTTATTAATGTATGATGTATATTACTATATTATAATAAATACAATATTAATCGTTCAGTTATGTATCAGAATATATTTGACTATATATGTATTTGTTTATATATACAAATATATTTGTATAATCAACTAGACAAATGAAAAATAAAGTATACATAATTCGAATTATTTGGGCCTAGCAAATATGAGGTATAATCAATCATAACAGTTTAAACTATCATATTATTAACCAATACGTTTAATAATATACTGTTTTTTTTTAAATTATATATATTGCAAGATTAAAAATATCTCCAAAGCAATATTTATTTTAAAAAATATTTTCAATCTTTTCTTAAAATTTTAAATCATTTATAACATAATTTCGTTAAATTATTTAACTATATAAAAAACGTCTTCTAAAATTCTTAATCAAAAATTACTATTTAAAAACAGTAACATTTCTGAATTTTTAACTGTAAGTCTAATACGCTTTTCAGTTATTGTGTATCCCGCTTTAGAAAACCGTTCGCACGGGACAGAAGTTGAAGGAACACATAATCTCAACAATACAAGATTAAATAAGTTAGGAAACATCATTTTCTTCTCATTCCACCATAATAAAGGATCAGACTTTCTTTCTATTATAGGCTCATTTAAATATCAATCTAACTCAATAATCGCTTCACTAGTTGGAGTTTTTTTTGATAAAGTTACCACCTTAAAAAATTAAAATATTTGATTAAATAACATAATAAATAAATAAACTTTTTTGTTGTTATACCTGAGAGTCAAACTGTTTCCAAATGTCTACGGCTTCAGTATCACTTTGACTATTATCGTTTGCGTGGTGCTGTTGTTCTATATCTGTTTGATGTATTTCTTTCTGTTGCTTTGACAAAATAAATCCAGCTACTCGTTGTACAATCTTGTCATAAGTACGTTGATATGTAAAATGATTAACAAAACCTTTTTTTTAAAACGCGGATCTAAAAGAGTAGCTTTTGTAAGAACTGACTGATCTTCAATACCTTGAAATTTTTTTTCGGCTTTGGTGATCATTTTGGCAAGCATTGTATGAATTACTTTGGGTAACTTAATATCATTAAATTTATCTTTAATATGACACAATAATACATTTGTTAAAATTAATATTTTGGATATTGACACATCTCTTTCACTACTTAGTTCAATAATAATTTCTTTAAAGGGTTTAAAAATATCACAATAGTATTGCATTATATCACAGTCTTCATAAGATATATTCTCAATATTACCTAAAATTGCTACTGTAGATATTATTGATTCTTTCATTCGAATATATCTCTCAAACATATTGTACGTAGAATTCCACCTCGTAGTTATGTCTTGAATGAGTTTTAAATCCGTATAACCCATTTGTTTTTGCATATTTTTTTAATTTACTGTAAGCCTGAGAACTACGTTTAAAATGTTCAACTATGCGTTTAACTTTTTTATGGACAATTGTATTGCATCTAATCCGCTTTGAGCAATAGTATTAATACTATGAGCTAAGCAAGGTATATGACACCAATTTTTATTCATATTTATGGCAGCTGTAATATTAGCGGCGCTGTCACTTACTGCAATTTTAATTTTTTCAGTTATTTCCCATTCTTAAAACAATTATTTAAAAAAAATGATAAATTATTTGTCGTATGCGATTTTTCAAAATAATAACATCCTAGTAAAAAAGACTTTAAAGTGCATTCATTTTTGTCAATATAATGAATAGTTAATGCAACAAAACTGTCATTATTAAGGGATGTCCACCCATCAGTTGTAAATGCAATATAATGCGAATTAATTAAGTTCGTTTTAACTTTTGCGTATAATTGTGGCAAAATTGATTTAGATAGTTTTTCGTGAAGGTAATTTATAGCTAGGATTCAATAAATTAATTAATCTTTGAAATTAAATAATTTCTACGAGGCTTAATGATTGAAATTCTTTTGCAACCATTATCCCTAATTGCTCGTCTATAAGTTTTTGTTTAGACAGAGAAAGTAGTCGATTAATAAAAAAATATACACTTGTATATGTAGGACAATTCTTTGATATATAATTTATATTAGACGACGTTGATGGTTGGTCCGAACTAATTACCTGTTGTTGTTTTGTATATATATCATCTGGTTCATCTACATTTTGATCCAAATACAACGCGTTTTCTTTTCCTAGCTTCAAGTTGAACAATATGTTTTCTTTTTAAATGTTTTAGAAGATTGGCTGTTGAACCTCCCTTATAAGAAAAAGTATTAGTGCAGTATTAACACTTAGCTTTTTCATCACTTATGACTGAAAAGTGGTTCCATACTACACTCGTCTTTTTATCCATTGTATGTACAAAATAATTAAATAGCAAACTTGTATATTACTTTAATCGAAAACTGAAAATACACACACGGAGTACCTATCACACTACACAGATAGGACAAAAACAATAAAATGAAGGACAGAATTGAAAATTTTAAAAGCGATAAGAGTTATAAAAGGTATTTTATATAGTTAACACAAGGGAGCAGCTCATAGAAGAAATCAAAACAACAAATCGTTGATAAAAAAACTAATGAAACAAAACTAATACCAAATCTTTTTTCTTTTTAATATCTCATAATGCTCAAAAAAACCTAACTTCATTAAACTTACACAAGCTGGGTTTTATGGTAAATTGTATATAATTTTGTAAAATATTATTAATATTTTATTTTAAACGCATAAATAGTTGTATTTTAAAGTAGTGAATTAGGTACTTTATTAAAATTAAAGAAAATAATAATTAAACGATTAAAAAATAAATAAAACATCTTATGCATATTTCTTTGCTTATACCTATTTGAATAATTTGGTTATAAGTTATAAATGTATTTAATGTAATCGAAAAATATTTAAAATCATTAAAAATAATCGATTATTTTTATTAAATGAATAAACGATACTAATTTCGAGTAAAATTTCAAGAGATTCTCTCCATAGACAAGTATACTCGATCGATTATTTCGATTACTAATAATTTGGAATATGCCCCATCACTAATTTAAAATATATAAATGGATACGATTAGCAGTTTTAAAATTGGTGGTATACGTTTTTTAAGTAATTAAAAAACCAAGAGATAGCGCTAGTTTTCCATCACTGTAAGAAGAGGGCAGCCTAGTCGACGGTTGGTCAAATAGATAGGGATGGCAAAAATTGATACAATATCGATATTAACCAGTATCGATATTCTGTTTATAGTTTATCGATAATGATTTATAGAGTTCAATTTGATATCGATACATCGATATATCGAACAAAAATATCGATATTTAAAGGAAAACTAATTTAATCCTGTATCACTAACACCATTATCACATGTTGGATAGAAAAATTCAAAATAATTTGTTTGAATGAACAAATTTACCCTCATATTTTTTAATAGTAAAAAATTGTTTATCTAACTAAAATCGCAGTTCCAATGTGCATTTTTAAGTCTGGTTATCACTCATTTTTATTTGAAATTGATATTTATTCTTAAATTAACAATAATGATAAGTTTTTATATCCTTCTATTTCCTGAATTTAATATGCTACAAAGGGTGATGGCTCTCTTTCACATAGAGTCAAAAATAATTCTTGGCTAAGTCAATGATGAACAGGACGGGTATTACGGCCGGCTTGCACCAGAGACCGGTTATCGCCAATGAGAAAATCACAAGAAAAATCTTGTTGGCAGTATGGTGATCGAAACCGGGATACCGTGCGCCAATATATATGTTTCTACTCACATATAGGCCAAGCTGATCCTTTATTCTTAAATTAAAGAAAATTGAACTTCATTTTTTTTATAAAACCTCATAAATTAAATTTATTTAATCTATTATTATAGCCTTATATGACTTGTACTTTATAATTAAATTTCAAATAATTAAAATAGAATTACTTAAATTAAAAAAAATTAATATGTAAACAAAAATAAGTAGACACATTATTTGAAAAAAAAAAATCAAAATAAAAGATATTTAATACTTTTTATAAAATAAAAATATAACCATATATATATATATATATATATTGTTTTTAATTATAAGACTTTTGAAAACCAATCTGCTTCACTTAAAGAGCTCATGAAGACAAGCTTAGATAAATGTTTCCCTGTTAATCTGTTTCTTGCCTTGGATATTGTTTGACCAGTTTTGGAAAATAAGCGTTTTGATGAAACAGAGGTACCAACAATACTTAATTTTTGACAAGCAATGTAATATAAGTTTGGGTATAACGATTTAATGTATTCCCAAGCTTCAAGGGGTTTAGTGTCTATTTTTTCTACAGGCTTTCCCAAATAATCATACAACTTAATATATTAAGATAAAATGTAAATAAAAATAAGATTATTAAGATATTAAATTGAATAAACCTCTTGATACATTGGAGTTGTTTTATTCTGAACCTGAATGGTTGATACTGAAGTATGATATGACCAAAGATCAAATGAATCTAATTTTTTATCTACAAATTCATTTGATGGAGTAGGTTCAAAACAATGTACACATTCAGAGTTTTTTTTTTGTATCAACATATTTTTTACAACTTCAATAGCTTTTTGGCAGTGAACAGGGTCTTTGAAATGAAGATTCTTGAATCTGTAAGAAACATTTAAATAAAATGAACATCTTCAATTTTATTAAAACCTAATTTTAACCTGGGGTCTAGTAATGTAGCTAGAGGAAAATCATTGAATATTTCTAGATTCTTAAAACGCTTGTCAAGTTCAAATAATATTTTTTTTTTTAATTCAATACCAATTAAAAATGTAGTTTGACAATTATTCACCGCACTATTGATACAATTAATCAATGGTAAAATTGTACTAATTGTGGTATATTTTTCACCAGAGATTTTTTTTGTCAAGTCTTCAAGTGGTTGCATCAAATTTTTAACTTCTTTGACAATCAATATTTCTCTAGTTGTTATTAAATCAGATGCATTTGGCCTTTCTAATAAAATAGAAGAAACAACACGATACAAATGTAAAAATCTATCATATAATATAAACTATTCCAACGAGTCTTGATGTCCAATATTAATTTTAACACTTTTCCTTCTGGTAAACCTGAAAAACAATATTTTAAAACATAATAAACATTACATCTTATTTTATACCATCATTTTTTTTAATACTCCTTAATTCATCATTAGCATTAACACTATTTTTTATAAATTTTACAATATTTCTAATTTTGTCAATCAACTGATTTAAATCAATACAATTCTCTAATGCGTTATTAGCTATAAGGTTTATAGTATGAGCAAAACATGGGATTGTTTTATATATGCCAAATGTATCACTAGCTGCTTTTTTCATATTTGCAGCTAAAAAAGAACAATTTAAATTTAATGAGAATGTAGTGCACAAATGTAATAAATAGACATTACCATTATCAGTTACAATAGCAATAATTTGGTGATTACTAATATCCCATTGAGTCATAATAATTTCAAATGCCTCACTAATATTTTCAGATGTATGAGACTTACTTAATTCATGTACACCTAATGTACCTAATATTTAAACATTTATACATTTTAATTAATAAATACGTAAAAATAAATAATTAGATCATAATAAGTAATTTGAAATAATACCACATATAAATTGAGTGCCTTCTAAAAAGTGTATAGTAACACCAATATAACTTTTCATTTGAAAACCTGTCCAAATATCTGATGTTAGTGTAAAATTATTGTTTTTCTTCAACTTATTAGAAAACACTTTAGATAAATAGTCATATTTTAAATCCAATTTATTTTTTATAGTATTCCTAGATGGAAATGTGTAAAGGGGACAAGACACTTGTAAAAAATGTCTAAATCCACTTCCTTCAACAGTGGAAAATGGTACATTATCCTTGCAAATATAATAAATTAATGCATCAGTTATTTCTGAATTTTTCATTCCTCCTGCTATGAAAATTTATAAATTTAATAAAAAAACCAATTCTAATAATAAAGGGCATGTGTTACTTTTTTCCTAAACTAGTTTTTAGTTGGTAAATTATAATAATTCATACATACATACATACATTCTCAAAGGAAATTTTTTCTTTTCAATTTAAAGCTAAACTTAAGATGAAGTAATTCTACTACCATTTGAATTTTATTTTACTGTATTGGAATACATTTATAATATGTTAGAATATACTAAAATTTAATTAAATTATTCATTTTTTATAAAATTATTAAAATAAAAATTGATCTTTTTTTAATTTATTACACATTTTATCTAACCTTAATAGTAAAATAAGTCTTGAAATAAAATCTTATTAAGAGAAAAATAATTGTTAGAATTTTCTGAATATATTTAAAAAATAGACTTGTGCCCTATTAACAAATTGTATTTAATTGTAAATTCAATAGTCAAATTGATTACCTTTCATTGATGATACATAATTAAAACAGTGCTCAATTAAAGGTTGGCATTTTTTTCTTTGGGAGATATCTAACAAAACAGTATCACTAGTTTCACTAGTTGATGAAGTAGGATTGTCAAATTGCTAAAAAATTAAGATAGAATTACACTTCATATTAATTTCGAAATTAAGTCATGTTAATAGCATAATTATACTCACAATTAACACATTGTCAATCTGGTCAGCATCATCACTATCAATTTTTTGTGATTCCTTTATTTTTGAATTTAGTTGGTGTGCATTTTTAAGATGAGAGTGAAGATTAGATGTGTTGCCAGACGTTAAACATATTTTACCACATACTTTACATTTAGCAGACAATTTATTGACTTTGTCAAAATGACGCCAAATTTTACTTATTTTACCCATCACAAATAATTATACAAAGTACATAAATACAAAAAATTACTGAAAATCTTTGTAACACAGAATTGCATCAAATATTAAGACACTTTGCTGCCGCGCCAATTTGTTTTATTATTGAACAGTATATTTATACAACAAAACATGGAACATAAAATATAACAACCAATAAGCTTTAAATAAAAAATAAATTAGTATTATTAACAATTTATTGTTATCATTTATATATTACTAGTAAATTGTTTGATTTCATTAATCATGTTAAATATCATTAATTTGCTAAAAAAAAAATATTATTTATACCTCAATAATTTTAATTAATTGTAAATTTGTAATTTTCGATATATCGATAATATCGAAGGATTAACATCGATTGACGATAAATATCGAAAGTTTTTAATCGATATATCAAAACAATATATCGATATATCGTTGCCATCCCTACAAATAGACAGTTACTGTAGGTCGTAGTTACACAATCCCGAACAAGTAAGAACTACTCAAGTACTCTTTAGTCACTACTGTAATCATTTTGGAATCAACTGTATTTTGTACCGACAGAACGACCAAGTGTAATCGGTCCTACTCGTTCCACCAATTTACTCGTTACTTTGTATCGATTACACGAGTACCGACCAATCACTAATCCAAATCAGTCCGATGGTAATACCCGGGCGCGTCATGCTGATTTTAAATTCTGTAGATTCTTTTTATAAGTTATTATATTTTGGAGAAAAATACATAATTTTCATATTTAAATAACAAATGCTTAATATTTGTGTAAACAAAAAATATTTACGAAATAATGCTTTTTGAATGTAATAAAAATTCTACATCTTGTTTTTGTAAACGTTTGTTTTTATTGACAATGAATTCAATGTTTTTTTTATCACATATTTTTGTAGTCGATAAAGATTTGCAAGTTGTCCAGCTTGAAACTGTTGATTTTTTTTTAGTACATTTCGGTATTGTTGGTGGAGACCTAAATTATAAGACTAATTTTAATAATTTTTTTAAATATTTAAACCTTAAAGGAAATTTAATAACATACATAATGTCACATTGCGTAGTCCGACCACAAGAATTATCGACATTCGCAATTTTTTCTATTATTCCTTGCAAGGTAGCCACAAGAAATGAGTTTCTAGTATTAAAATAAATAAATAATCATATGTAAAATTTTTCCAAGAAAAATTACCTTTCCATTAAGTCTGGCTCAATGGAATCTACTTTTAATAATGACCGTAAATTCATATCAATTCGTACTGGTGTTGGATTAAAAATGTTTATTGATTCAAAATTATCTGTTGTTATTGTATACACAATTTTATAATGTAAATTCCATATTAGAAAGAAAAAATAAAGTCCAAAAATCATTTTAAACTTTTATCAGCCTAATTATTAAAAAAAAAATTAATCAGTAATGTACGTTGTTGTATAAATTAATTAGTTTTTTTAATCTGTTAATAAATATTTAACGAAATAACTACTTATAAATAAAGCCAGGTGATATATATATATTGTTTTTTATTAAAATTATGATTTTCGGTCTATTCACAATATAATATTTATAATATAATTTTTCATAATATTTAGATGTGTGTGCAGTAGGTGTTAAGCATTTTAATAGTTGTGTATGTGATAACCTCCACTAGTCAACCAGTCTGATATCTGTCATCCTATCGTCATCAGCTGACCGTACACTGTGCACCTATACCAATATTGTTATTTCCCCTCAATGAACGTGTTCAAAGTTGGCACCACCACCACCCGGCGTCACGATCACCGGCTGCTATACTATCGAGACGACAAGTTGTCTGTCTGGATGTTTCTTTTTTATGGCGAAAACCACGTTTTCTTTTAGTTTTTTTTTGTCCTCCGTTTTTTTCTTAAAAATAAAACGTTGAGTTGATCAAGTGTCACTTTTGTTCCTCAAGTGTGTCCAACCAGGCTGTTCAGTTTTTTTGTTCTCCGTTTTTTTTTGTTAAAATAAACGTCGATGATGGCGTAAGGCGCGAACTATGGCCGGTGGTGGGCCGGCACTCCTCAAGAAAACAACAACAAGTACAACATGAAACCCCCCTTTTCAAACCCCTCATTAATGTTATATATATAGCACCTTTTTCTTCTTTTTGTTTTTTCTTTTCTCTTTTCTGATGAATATATATATTTAAAATTATACATATAAATTTTCAATAATTAAAAACAAAAAATATTATATTATACATGGCTTTTCTCTTTTTATTAACATTTGTTTTTTTTTTTTATCAAAACCTAAGAGCTCCGTCAACAAGTACTATCTTGTTTGGCACGGCTACTAGGTCACTGTCCAGTGTTCCCCCTGGGCAGTGGGTAAATAGTAGGCCCTCTGTTTTGACTAAAACCACATATTGAAACTGAAAAACCCAAAAAACTTACATTCTCTTTTGATCCTCAAATGTCTTCTACCACTTTTTCCCCTCTACTCAAACAATTTAATACTGATCCCCATTCAACTTTCCCTAGACAACCAACCCTTCCACCCACTCTTTCCAATAATTTGTTTAAAGATTCTCTGTCTACCCAAACTAATTTTAATGCTGAACCTCATCCTTCTTTTTCTTTAAATAATACTTCTATTCTTTCCCAAGAAAAATTTTCTGATGTTATTCCTGAATTTAATGGTTGTCTGTTCATCTTGAAGCTTTCCTTGTTGAAGTTAATGATTATTTCCAATTTCAAGATATCCCTGATTACCTCAAAATTAATATTGTTCGGCGGCGAATGACTGGTGATGCCAAACAATGGTTTAATGCTCTCACTCCTCCTCCTAATACTTTTTTCAATTTATTGAGCTCTTTCGCCAATATTTTTGGTCCTATAGTAAACAGCTAATGACCCGTAATGAACTTTCTCGTACCTATTCCCATCGTGATACCTCTACTCTTCAAAAACATGCCATTGAATGGATTAATAAAGCAAAATATCTTAACCCTCCCATCGAAAACGAAACTCTTATTTTCCAAATCCTTTCTCATTTTCCTGAAACTGTAGCTAGTCCCTTAAGAATTATTCGTATTAAAACCCTTAATGAACTAATTGACCATTTATCTTATGCTGAACATTTTTATCGTCCTTCTAATTCTAATAATTTTTCTAATAACCCCTCTTATTCTTATGACATTCCTCAAAATAATCGACCCCAGAATCATAATCGTAATAATTCTTATCAAAATAGATTCCACGGACGAGCTCCTTATAATAACAGTTAACCTCAAAATTCCACAAATAATTCTTCCCCTAATCTTTCCAGTACTCCTAATATATCTCAATCACCACCTGCGGGAAACGGCCAATGACCAGTCTCGTGAGGACCGTTTCTGGATCATTTCCCAATGTTCCTCAGTTAAATATTCTTTCTCATCCATTAAGCCTTGATCAAAAAATCTCTCCTTCTCTTAGTTTTCGTCCCGAAATTGAAATCTCTATCTTTAATAACCTCTATACTGCTCTTCTTGATTCTGGTGCTTCTGTCTCTGCTATATCTGAAAATTTATATAACCTGTTAAAAAATAGTTAACTTTCTTTTCCCTTCTTCTTGTTATGTATGACATTGTGTTCATGATCATGTCCCTCTTTTAAACAACAGTAGTGGAGTACTTGTCTGCTATCACTAATAATTGGTGGTTAGTGATACTAGTATGCCCACTTCCCCCAGTCCTTATTTTCAATAATAAAAAACTTCTCTATATTTTACTTTTTGCTTAGCCATTATTTTTATTCAAAAATATCTCTCTTTCTTCATTCTCCCTATTAAATCTCCATTCTTTTATATATTTTTATTTTACAGATACGTTCAGATTTATTCAAAAATAAACAGACGACTTAATTCATTCTCTAGACATCCTACGGAAACATCAAGGTAAATACTAATTAATTAAGTTAATAAGGTTTAAAAAACATTAACTCTTTTAAGTACATGGTCAACATAGGGACAAAGAAATATCGAGTGATCACTAAAAAAATCACTCTGTCTTTCTATTACCTTTTCACTATTCTCATAAACCCTCGAACTCATACCCGAGAAACTTTATTTATTAAAATAAATAGTAACTCCTTTTTACCCTTAAAATTTTAATCTTTTTCTTTTTGAGTTACTATACCAGCCCATCATATCTCAACGTTTTTGTTTAAAAAAAACAGTTTTTTACCATTGAAAAAAAAAAATATTCACTAAAAAGACAACTTGTCACCTCAGTAGTATAGCTGATAAAAACGAGTTTATGTTCTGGTGGTGGCGCTAACAATGAACGGGCTTATTGGGGGAAATACAACAATGTTAGGGACGCACTGTATGAGGCCAGTTGACTTAAAAGACCGGGAGACAGGTATCAGACCGGTTGACTGATGAAGGTAATTTNTGATACCTGTCTCCCGGTTGACTGATGAAGGTAATTTACAATTACTAGAAAATTCTTAATATCTAATGCACATACCACTAGCTGAAAAGATTTTATNATCAGACCGGTTGACTGATGAAGGTAATTTACAATTACTAGAAAATTCTTAATATCTAATGCACATACCACTAGCTGAAAAGATTTTATTTAATTTTATATATAAAAAAAAGGTAATACAAATTCTGCAACATTACAATTTTATTATTAAACTACCTATTTCATTCAATATCTATTAAAAAAAATTATTAATTGAAATATTATACTCTTTCTTATTCCAGTTTACTTTAAAAAAATAAAATATATATACTGTGCTAAACGTAGGTGTAGGATAGAGGATTAAGGGGACTTAGACCTCAGAAATTTAGTAAAATTATATAGATTGTTTTACAAAAACATTTTTTTGGAGTGGGAACAATTAAAATTAGTCCCCACTGAAAATTGATCACTCTGTGCCTATAATTTTTACTAAATTAAATGTTATTACTAATCAAACCTTAGTCGATTATAATGTTTTGTCAATTACAGTAATTAAATAGTAATTTATTGTTTTAAATTTATAATTACTGAATAAGTATAATTTTTATAATGGCTTGAATTTAACCGTAAAATGCCTCCTATCTATGATTATATAATATTAAGAATATTAATTTACATTCAATGTCATATTAATTAGTAATTGTATATAATTTTTAGTACTATTAGCTTCGAATAATATTGCTTGTAGAATATGCGGTGTATAATTTCGGAAAATTATCATTTCTATTTTGGAAATTTTATTCTTTTTGTTGTTGAGTCACTATGCTATTGTAGTTTCTGAATAGCTGTTTTGCTAAATGTTGTCCTTCATCTGATTGATCAAATGATGAACCTAGTACTAGTGGTTGAGTTTTAATATGATAAATACCTTGGTTGTCAATATCCAATGTGGCTGTCGCTATAAAATCAGATTCACTTTTACCCGTTAGATTATCTTGTGATAATAACAATGAAAATGTTGATTTTTCGGGGGGATATTTATTTTTGTTTTTAGATTTTAACATTTTTAATAAATTTTTATGTGTACATTTTGATTCGTCACTCTTATGTGTTTTTATATATTCCTGCAATTCGGATTTATAATAACCGCAATTGGATTCGTTACATTCACACCAACTATTTAGTGCAATGTGTTCATCCGTACTTTGTACTCTACACGGTGTTTTACATTTATTGACCATTGCAGTAACATTATTTTCGCCTGTTGCTTTCGCAGAATAATTTTTCGGCATTGTGATCCATACAGTTTCACGATCATTAGGAGATGTTCGTCTACACATCACTACTTCATATAGACCGTTATAGAGCGTGCCTAATTTTATTGTGCCAGGCATAAAACGTTCTGTCCGGCTCAAAAAACAGCGCCCAGGCTCAACATTTGAATGTTGATCTGGTTGAATATTTTCTTTAATCTTAATCCAGCATTCGTCTACGCCTCTACATAATAGTTCATTACGCAGTTTCTTAGCTCGGTCTAATGGTAAAACTATCATATAAGCTAATTTTAATGACGTGTCTAAACCATCGATTATTCTCATAATTCTAAAAAAATAGGAAACTAATTAATAAATCGGTATCGTATATTCGTACATTTTAAGCCATTATAAATTATTACAGTCCTATTAACTATTTATTAATTTGTGTTAGTTTTTAATCAATATAAAAATATATTTATAGTATCTTTGGTAACCGAAAATATAACGTTATCATAAATTTCCGTTATTAAACAAACAAATAAATGAATCCATTGTCATCCTAATCAAACTCAAAAATTAAATAACTGATATATCACCATTAACCAATAATTTTTAGCAATATTTATATTTTAGTATAAATATTTTTGTTTAGATATTGAATAGATCAAAAGAATAAAAAAATAGTTGACTTTATTTTAGTTAGTCTTAATCTTTTAGATAATGTAACATGACAAAATGCGAATTTTTATATCTATTATTATTTCATATGATATAGATAAATTTAATGTTTTGCTTTGCTAATGGACGCGCGTACGTTATATCCGGCCGTGTAATCAGAAAACTATACTGTAGCTGTCATAGATCTTATAAACATGGATTGATGCTTTATCAGTGAAGACTGGTGATAGTAAATTGAGGCTATTTGTTTACATTATTACATGATAACATGTACTTTTTATTTTTTAATGGTTAGTAATTATTAATTATTATAAGTTATGTAATGTATAATAATGTAAAACTTAAAACAATTATTCTTTCCATAATTTATAAAATATATAGTAAAACAGTAATGAACATAAATTAATCGTGATTAAAATTAATAGTTTTTGTTAGTTTTGCTCTTGTTTTAATGCGTTCTTCATTTCTTATTCTAACTTCGTGATACATTCTAATATCTAAATACTTCAACACTATTAAATTTATCATATTGTTTTTGTGGTCATCTTCAAACCAAGCATCATCTCCACAAGTTACTTTAGAACATATGTTATAACTTCTATATAGTTCAGTTTTAACTTTAATTAAAAAAAAATTGTATGGATTTTTTGAATGGATGTGATTAGTGTACTGTTTAAATATTTTTTCAGTTACATTACAGATTATCTCAACATCAGGACTTGGTTTTGTGAGATTCTTAATTTCTGTCAAACTACATGATCTGCTATTTCCTTATTAATATACTGATTAAGATAAAGTATGTCGAATGAAAAAAGGATATAAATATTATTTCTCATAAAAACATTGTATTGATCCATACACTTTTCAATAAGTTATAGCATTATAAAGTTAAAAATGTAAAAAATAAAATCGAGAATTTTCACACAAAAATAGAATTTGGTAGTCATTTTCATCTTGAAGATAAAATAAAGTACAAAACTCTTTTTGTATAATAAAGTATATTACATAAGCTTTAATTTAAAATATGTATAAAAGTGTCAGTATTTCCGGTACATTTTCAAAAATTAAGTGGAAAAAGTTGTCATTTTGAATCCCCCCCTGTAGGCAGGTACAGGATCAGATTTATAAAAAAAATATACAAAATAATAGGTAAATACCTCTCGTATCTATATAAAAATAAATTATATTGATTTGGTCATTTATAAAAAAGTTATGGCGGTTTTAAGTAAAAAAAATTGAAAAAGTGTCGAAAATTAGCGATTTTTAAATTTGTAATTTTTTTGGAGATTTCCCCCATTTATGGGGAACAAGGAAAATATTTTCATTTATTGAGGGTAATGTCTTCAACTAGATACGATTTGTGATCTTTTGACGTATCGTTGAAAGAAATTAGTTCAGTGAAAGCTGAAAAATAGTAGTAACAGACACAAAAAAAAAAACACATCATAGTAAAATTAATACTTCCAGCTTCGCATCGAAGCTAAAACAGTATATTATGCTCTTATCATAATTGAAATGTAAACAAACGGCCTCAATTTCTTATCAGTTCAGGACCGCGAAAACACAAGGGCCTCAAATACGAATGTCCTATCCATGTTTATAAGATCTATAGTAGCTGTCAAGATTAACGCTAATGATACCCCCTCCCAAACGGGATCGTCGTCTTCGGTGTGTCTCGCCCGGTGTGAAAAAAGATTGACGCTCTCTTCACTAAAAACCACCTTAGTGGTACTTTGCTGTATGCGTACAGCCAAATTTTTTTCTTGAGTGATATTTTTTTTAATATATATTAATTTTTGCAAGGCCCCGACCAATGCCGAGGACGAGATCCCCGTCTTAGGACGCGTCCCATCTGGGACTGCGCATCATATTTGTTTTATTAACCTTGATGTATTGAGTCTTCTTTTTTTGTTAAAATGTATTCTGTATTATAATATACATATTATTATTATTATTTATGATTATTAATGATTTACTATAATTGGTAAAATACAGAGTTATTGGTCAGTAGTGTATCATGTATACATATATATTATTCCCGCAGAGCCCAAGTATGGTCCAGCCGATCAGATTACAAAAATTATCTGCCGCGCCTGGAGTATACGGAATTGTTCCGGTGAGGAAGACACTTCACGTGTACTGTCTAAAAGTTGTAGGTTAAAATTTTTTTTGTCTTAATAATTTTTTTTTTCTCTTGACCCTTAATTTTCAGAGTGGTTTTTGACATCGGGTTTTGTTCACTATTAACTGAACTGTCATAATTTAATAAAGTTCCCATAATATTCTTAATCAACAAAAATATTTTTATTGCGTGAATATCTTCAATATTCACGTGTATCTTATTTTTTTTCCTTTAATAATTTTCCCTAATACATACTAATGTATGCCCACCACTGATGACATTAAATAAAATACATTATTATATTATAGTCTACAACAACAATTTATATTTTAGTATATATCTATATTTATTAGCTTCGATGCGAAGCTGAGAAAGTACAGTCAACTCGCGATATAACGAATTTCAAGGGACCGAGGAAAAAATTCGGTATATCAAAAGTTCGTAATAACAAGATTTTAAAAAATTTATTTTAAATAAATTATGATACATATTTATTTTTTTTAAATATCGGTTATTTTTTTTTGTGTATAACCACTTGAGCTTACTTGGTCAATTGTATTATCTAATTTTAAAATGTGAATAAATATACTATCGTCTATGTTGTGATTTTGTAAATATTTTAAAACGGCACGGAGACCTGCTTTGGCTTCCTTCGAGGTGACTGTAGAATTGTCCGAAGAGGAGGCTCTTCGGACAATTCTTCTTCATCATTGACTTCCTCGTCATCAGTTTTTTTTTAAAATCTCATCGTCATTGAGAGAACCACAAACAGCCAAATCATCGTCGATAGCAACAAATTCCTCAAACGTTGATAACTGCTCGACTGGAACAGTAGATAATCTATACCATTGATTGTCAACTGCTAAAGTGGCAGAGATTTCGTCTTCTTCTTTGCCAAATCCACACGTTCTAAAGCAGTTACGAATCGTTTGTACACTCACATTGTTCCAAGCTTTATAGCTAATCATTATAGCAGTCAAAATAGTTACTTTCGGAAAATCGTTATTTTCCAAGCAGTCCAAAAATTTAGAAACAATTTCCTTTCTATATAAAACTTTAAAGTTTTTAATTATCCCTTGATCAAGAGGTTGGAGTTTTGAAGTCGTGTTTGCCGGAAAGAATTCAATTCGCACGTTAGAGAGAGTAGAGAGATTGTTATGGGCAGTGCAATTATCAACGAATATGATAATTTTTCTGCGTTGATTTGCATGTCATTGTTGAGGGTTTCAAGCCATTCGTTCCAAAGTTCGGTAGTCATCCACGATTTTCTGTTGTTTCTATACGTCACCGGTAAAGATTTGACATTTTTAAAGCACCTAGGTTTAGCGGATTTACTTATAAATAAGGACTTCAACTTCTCCGAACCATCCATATTTTCCGCAAAAAGTAATGTAACTCGCTCCTTACTCAGTTTCCCTCCATGGCACTTTATTTTTATACGTTAGAGTTCGGTCTGGTAAACATTTAAAAAATAGTCCTGTCTCGTCAGCATTGACCACATTTTTCGGATCGTATTCACATAACAAGTATTGAAGTTTCACTTTCTCCACAAATTTTTCTGAACACCAAGTTATGACGCTTTTTAAAATTAGATAACCAGCCATCACTAGCAGTAAAATCTGAGATATCTAATATTTCAGCAAAACTTTTGGCTTTTTCCTTGATTAATATTCCACTCACTGGAATGTTTTGCTGCCTAACTTGATTGAACCAAGTGAACAAACACTGTTCTAAATGGAGAAACTCGCTTGGTCGGTTCTTTTTTCGGCTACCTTCTGCGTCAGTTTTATTAAAAATCGCTTCTTTCTGTTCAAAATTGTAGAAAGTGATGAAGAAGGGATTTGAAAACTATCCGCTACATCTTTTTTCTTTTTGCCACTTTCGACTGCTTCAATTATTCTTTTCTTGTCAGAAATTGACAAACACTTACGTTTTAATTTCATGCTTATAAACGCGACGAGCGGAATTTCATGTGATCGCTTTTGACGCAACAATCAAACTAAATTAAAACGATAACGTAAAGGTTACAAAAACGTTGTAGAGTCATTTATCTTATCGCGTGAAAAACGCTGAAACAAACACCGTAATAGCAAGCTATTACGACGACATTATTATATGATAATTCGTTACATAGCGAGAGCGTTGGTCAAAAAAACTTCGTTATATCGAGGGGACTAAAATACATGTAATTTTTCGTTATATCACGAGATTTTCAAGGGACCGACAGTTTTATTTGTTATATCGAGATTTTCGTTATAACGAGCTTCGTTATATCGCGAGTTGACTGTATAAATTTTACTATGATGTGTTTTTTTTTAATTTTTTTTTTTGTGTCTATTATTACTTTTTCTTCACAAAACCGATTTCATCCAACGATACGTCAAAAGATCACAAATCGTATCTAGTCGAACACATTACTCTCAAAAATTGAAAAAATTTCGCTCGTTCTCCGTATTTGGGGGAAATCTCCCCGAAAATTACGATTTTTAAAATTGGTAAATATCTACATTTTTTTTCTAAAATTTACATAACTTTTTGAAAAATGAACAAATCTAAATTATTCTTTTATATATAAAATCCTCAGATATTTTCCTTTCGTTTAATATACATTTTTTCAAAATCTGACCCT
This sequence comes from Daktulosphaira vitifoliae, assembly GCF_025091365.1. Lineage (NCBI taxonomy): Eukaryota > Metazoa > Arthropoda > Insecta > Hemiptera > Phylloxeridae > Daktulosphaira > Daktulosphaira vitifoliae. Next base: position 35,988,389 of record NW_026099573.1, on the reverse strand, counting down.
TTACTTTAGGAGTATTCAAAATGGCAAGTTTTGCACAAAAGTGAAAGTTTATAATAATAAAAAAAAATTAATTAATTACCATAACTTTTAGCTCAAGTTTGAAATTGGCATAAATTAATAAATAAAAATGTTATTGTTAAGATTAATATGCAGTCAGAAAATTTTATAATTACTATTTACAGTAAATTTATTAGAAAAGATTGATTTTTTTGCATTTTTATCATAATAGATCAATTAAATATAAATCATAGTATTCATTTCTATTTAACTTTTGGTGTTTAAACAAATTCTACAATTCTTATATGCAGAACTGATTTAATTTTAATGATTTATTTTAACTAAATTAATAAAAAAAAATTGTTAAAAAGATCTACTTCATAAGTGAATTATAAATTTTGATTATAATTGTAAAAATCCATTGTTAACTGACGTGCGGTCTATAAGACCGCATCAAATTTTTGTTCACAATTGTAAAGGACTCCCGCTGTAGGTACCCTACAGTCAGTCTACAGTCGTGGTTTAGTATGCGCTAGTTACACTCATTCTACTTCATTCTATTACATTATCCTATTCATTTGTATTAATATTAATAATTAACGTTGTATTGTATTATTTACTGTTCATTCACATTATATATTCCACATTTTTATTGGAAAGTGAGTGTTCTTTTTATTAAATTTAATTCCTTTACCACGCACATCATATTTGGTGGTGGCAGCGGTAATAGAGCGGAAACGTTGAAAACTAAAAAGGAAAACATTTTTGGTAAGAAAAACATACATTCATTAAACCGCGTGGAAGCGTCCTTGGTAGATAGGGAATAACCTTACTACATAATTCTATTTCGTGTGGCAACACTGTTTCGACTGGTTCGACGCCGCCGCCGTGTTAATCAAAACTAATACTCCGATGTATACACCGTCGCAGTCTAGCAGACGATAACTTGACTGTGTCGCCGCTATAATATAACACGACCACCAGATATCGTGGAGAACATAACAACAATAATAAAGTGATTGTCAAAATAATTAAACAATTTTGAATTTCTACATCGTTGTCGCAATCAACATTTTGATAAAAATAATACATTCAAATACAACCAATTTTCTACAAAATCAAGAAGTGAAACTGTTCTAATCATCAACGTCGTTCAAGATAAATTTTTTCAAATTCCTTACAAACCGTTCAATTCAATTTGAGTCAAGCCATTCTACATCAAGTACAATTCAACTACACTGGTCCAAATAATTAAATTCCATTTCAATCAAGAATCAATTGTTAAATATGAAATATTTCAAAGTGATATTTGTCATCATAATGTAAGTTTTTTAAATTCTATACATGCTTTGCGATTGATTTATTCTAATTTAAATAGTAATTTCAAATAAATTAATTTTTTTAGTGAATTTTATTCTAAATCAAAAGATTGTTTATTATTAAAATAATTTAATTATAAAGAAAAACATTTTTAATTTCAATTAGTTCATCACATTATATATTCTACATTTTTATTGAAAAGTGAGTGTTTTTGTTTTTTTTATTAAGTTTAATTTCTTTACCACGTGGGCCCGCACAACAAAATATAATTTAAATGTTTGCTTTTAATTTGTTTATTTATTTATTTATATGAAGTACAAGAGTATGCGGACTGGTAGACCGCACGTCAGCAATTATGTCATTTATTTACACGTCAGTAGTTAAGGGTTAAATTCATGTAAAATAAAAATCATTTTTTTTTAATTTATGATTTATATAGCAACATGTTACTAAAAAAAATTTGGAATATTGTAGACTGTTTGTAACACACAAATAAGTTCAATTTTATATTCAATCTTTTATATTTGAATTAACTTAAATTATCATTTTTAGCTAATATCGGTATAATTTACGGTGACTGTGCATAATATATTATACAGTGGTCGCCGCTTATAGAGATTTATTTTAAACAGTTGGCCACGTTGTTTTAGTCCAAGAATCAGCACCACTTGTATCTTCGTCTTGTTTTTCTCCATGAAGTTTTTTGTAAACAATATCGTGGCGCTCTTTCCACCTAGTCAACCAACCCTCTGTTGCAGTAAAATTTATTTCTCCCATTTGGTTTGCCAAATTATTGGTTTTCACTATTAATATGCTACAATTTATAGGAGCATTCATAGCACTAGCTTGCATAAACCACACGAAAAGAGCTTCATCGGTTGCCTTAATTTTGCTCTCAGGTTTACGTTTTCTACTTTGTGATTCTGGGCACTCACTTATTTCGTTACGAAATTTTAATAACTTGTTCAATGTTGATTGCAAAATGCCCAATTTTTGTGCAGCTAACCTCTGATTTGTCTTCTCGGGAAGTTTATCATATTCGGCTAAAATACATTTTTTTTCACTAATTGAAAGCGCACTTCTCTACTAGCCATAATAAAGTATACATTTTACACGCTATACAAACAGTACACTACACACTGTACAACTGTACACTGAACGACGGACGAAAACTAATTGCGTATAAAGTGTAAAAATATCGGTGCTTGTGAGAACAAAAACGGTTTCAAACATGTACGATATGAAGTATCGCTCATTACGTGGGTTACATTAGATAAGATTAACTCGATTAAAATTTACGATAAAGATAATGGTCAATAGTAATCGTTTTTCTGTACACAAGGTAATATTATATTAATATTTTATATTTTTGACATGATTTTTTCTGATCACAATAACTGAAAACCTGAACTCTGTAAGCGAAGAAAAATGCACGTATAACGGTTGTTTGTTCTGTTCCTGGCATTTTTTTATCAATATAAGCGGCTGATTCTTATAACTAGTGAACACTAACAACGGCAACCACTGTAGTTAGAATGGTTGGGGTACGAAGTTGGAACCATATTCGTCAAACTAATTTTTCTTAATTTTTTTTTTGAGGTGAAAAAAAATGCAATGTTCATTTGAAAAATTGTTAATTTTCGACATTTTTTCAATTTTAGCTTTGATGCGAAGCTACTATGTTTTACTATGATGTGTTTATTTTTTGTATGTCTGTTACCACTTTTTCTCAGCTTTCACCGAACTGATTTCTTTCAACGATACGTCAAAAAATCACAAATCGTATCTAGTTGAACACATTACCCTTAAAAATTGAAAAAAATTCCCTCGTTCCCCGCAAATGGGGGAAATATCCAAAAAAATTACAAATTTAAAAATCGCTAATTTTCGAAATTTTTTCACTTTTTTTTCTTAAAACTTCCATAACTTTTTGAAAAATCAACAAATCAACATAATTTTTTTTTATACTATAACCTTAGATATTTCCCTTTCATTTGATATCATTTTTTTGAAAATCTAACACTTAACCTGCTCATTGGAGGGGATTTAATAGCAACTTTTTTACAAAAATTAATTTTTGAAAATGTTCTGGAAATACTGCGTCCTTTAGACATATATCAAATCAAAGGTTATGTTATATACTATCAAATGAAAAAAAAAATTTGTCCCGACATCTTATCTTCTATGTGCAAATGGCTGTCGAAAATTTAAAAAAAAATGTAATGTTTGCGATAAAAATTACCTTTTATCGGGATGTTTTTTGTACTTAAAACTGCCATAACTTTTTCAAAAATGAACAAATAAAAATAATATTTTTTTGTATTGAAACCTTAGATATTTCCCTTTCATTTGATATCATTTTTTTGAAAATCTAACACTTAACCTGCTCATTGGAGGGGATTTAATAGCAACTTTTTTACAAAAATTAATTTTTGAAAATGTTCTGGAAATACTGCGTCCTTTAGACATATATCAAATCAAAGGTTATGTTGAATACTATCAAATGAAAAAAAAAATTTGTCCCGACATCTTATCTTCTATGTGCAAATGGCTGTCGAAAATTAAAAAAAAATGGTAATGTTTGCGATAAAAATTNTGTTTGCGATAAAAATTATCTTTTATCGGGATGTTTTTTGTACTTAAAACTGCCATAACATTTTCAAAAATGAACAAATAAAAATAATATTTTTTTGTATTGAAACCTTAGATATTTCCCTTTTATTTGATATAATTTTTTTTGAAAATCTAACATTTATTCTGCTCACTGGGGGGATTTAAAATAGTAACTTTTTTACAAAAAATAACTTTTTCAACTTAATTTTTGAAAATGTTCTGGAAATACTGCGTCCTTTAAACATATATCATATTAAAGCTTATTTTATGTACTATAAAATGAAAAAAAAGGAATTTGTCCCGACGACCTATCTTCTATGCGCAAAGGGCTACCATATTAAAAATATGCTATTTTATCAAAATTTTTTTTTTAATTAAACACTATCTACAGATTTGCATCGAAGCGTTTTTTATGATAGTTATTTTAATCACTGTCAGATATCATCTATACTGAACCCAACTATGCCACGACCCCACTGTGCTAATTTTTTTTAAAGACAAAATATAAATTATTTTTTAAATTAAAATTTGTTTTTTAAAAAAACAAAAAATTGGCCAAGGTACAACATATATTGTATCTTGGTATTTGGGGTATTATACCTTGAATTGTATTTAAATTTGCACACTTCGTTTCAAAAATAGTTTTATATTATGTATTTGATTAGTTATAAATACCTAGTTACTACTTATATCAATTATTATAGTTACTAAATATATTTATTATTATTTATAGATTAGAAATCTATAGAATTAGAAAGGTACCTAGATAAAATAAATAAACTTCAGTCTCGTGTTAACTCTTAAGTCTTTATTTTTTTTATAATAAACAAAATAAAATTAGGTACTTTCCTAGACAATAACAATGAAAATATAATAACAATTTTTAGTCTTCTTAAAACTTAATAGGTAATAATTTAACTCTTTCAGTCTTAAAAATAAACTTATAGAAACAGTTTTCTTGTTATAATAATTATTTGGTAACTATTTTAATTAATAGTTAATTAATAAAGTAAATAAAAAAGTAAAAATAAAACAACAACTTGTAAGTACCTACTAAAATAATTTTTAAAAATTAGCTGAACATAATATTATTAGATATAGGTATTTCATCATGTGTGTCAGCCAAGGATAAAAGAAGAGAAGTTAATTGAAAATGAAACTTGTGATATTTGACGTTTAGAAGCGCCATATCGTTTTGGCAATGGTAGTTTCCTCACTATTTCATTATTTGTTATCTCGTCATGCTCCTCTTTACCATCAATAAATTTTTTGCTGCTTTTCTTATGAAAATAATTGATGATATAATTGCTACCTACTACATCAACAATTTCAGCCACACAGTGAAGACATCTTTTTCCCCCTTTAACTTCACCTTGTTTAATTTTAGTTCTGAATAAATAATTTTCTTCTCTTTGATCATTTTCCATTTCTTCAATCTCATTTATCATATCATCATCATTAATTATTTTATGATTTTCACAATCTTCTTCATTGCTTTCATCAATGGTCACAAACTTAAATTTTTTTTCTAATCGATTTTTTTTAACTAATTTAATTTTTGGTTTTGTCAGTGTTTTTTGTTTTTATATAATTCTATTTCATTTTTGTACTGGAGTGTCTGTTAGAATACGGGTTCTACCCATTTTCTACCTTTCTGAGTCACATTCAGTTTCCTTTCAGGTGCTCTGGGAAATGGTCGTATATCTTCTGGACTAACAATTGATTTTACTATGCCTAGATTATGTCTCGGAGTAATAAGGGTAGGAAGTGGATGTGTTTCATCAGATTCATTAGACGAGCCAGTTTGTGATTCAGTTTCAATAGTTATCAAACTATTAAATGGGCCAGATTGTGGTTTTATTTGAATTGCACCTCGGGTATTGTCATCAGTTATATTATTGTTGTAGATTGGGCGATCAGTCACATAGGATGGTAGAAATTCATCGTCGCCAAAAATTCCTTCATTCTGTTCGGCCAAGAGGCTGGAGTTTGTGGGGCGTATGAGATGGAAGTGTTAGAAAAATAATATGGTTTTCTCTAGTCAACTTAATAGCTTCTACTGTTATGTGAGATTCATGGTTGTCCATTATTAATAAGATTTTATTTTCAACAGATGGCTTTGTATGGTTAATAAAATGTTGCAAGTACAAATATTAAATCATGTGACCATCCAGATGGATTTGCACTTCCAATTGTTTCCGGTGGTATTTATAACAACATAGGCTCTGTACATTCTTTCTTAGAAATATAATCATGGCTGGAACATGGTGCCAGCATGATTTATAGCATAAATCATGGTAACATAGTGTATTATTGCGGCTAAAAAAACCTTTCATCCATTCCTTTTCAGCTTCAGATTTATCCCATTCTTTCACATGTTTACCATTACTAACTGCAAACTGATATGCTAATTTTCTAGTATCAGTTTTGGTAAGACCATACTGTAACTTCGCAGACATTTTTAAGTATTCGACTAATTCTTTTTCATCATATACTGTGAATACTTGTCGATGATAAATGTTGGATATGTTCTTATAAGTATCAGTATTCAAACTCTTGAACAATTTAATGTGCCGTAAAAATGTGGTTTTAGATACATTATAAATACTCACAGCTTCTGATAGTGTTAGATTCTTTGCTTGAACATTAATAACAGCACATTCCAAATCAGTTTAATTGGGTAATACTCTTTTAATACCTTGTTTGCTTCTAGGCATTTTAACTGTACTAATCTACAAGCAATTAAATAATAATTCGTAATGAAATATTAATTTATGAACAATTAATCGTTGGTGGTCCAAGGTACAATTTTTTTTCGGTCCAAGGTACATTCAAGTTCTATTTTAAATAATTATTCTTTTGGGAATTTTGTACATTTATATTGTAACAAAGGACCACACCATTCAATTAAATACAATATTTAATATAGGTAAACACTTACCTTATTAATTTGAGTTGAAAAATTAGAACATAATAAATTATATTTAAAATTTTAAAAATTGTTTTTTTTTTAATAAGTAAGGGTTTGCAGCTTATAAAAAAAATACCCGCATTTTTCTATCATTATCTAAATTATCACTTATAAAACATAAAACTTTTAATCAGAATATATATAAGGAAATAGGAAATCATGTAGCTTTTGGAATAATCCATTCATTTTTTAAAATTAAGCATAATCTACAGATATTCATCGAAGCGTTTATTATGATAGTCATTTTAATCACTGTGAGATATCATCTATACCCTCGGTGGGCTATTGGGCTGGCGGGTCAGATCGGGTATGGACGTCGACGCATTCGAGACGGGCTTGCTGCCCGCTCAATGATCGGCGCCCGCGGTACCGTACCGGCAGGTCTCCGCGAACGAAATGGCTGAAGAGTTGGACCTGAGGGTCTGAGAAAACACGCTTGTGGTGGCGGAAGGCGCCTCGTCGGAGGAGGCTGGATCTCGTGTGAACTGCGCGCTCAGCGCAGTCACCGCCTGGATCCAGCAGGAGGGAAATGGATTGAGCATCGCCCTGGACAAGACCGAAGCGGTCTTGTTCACGGGGAGGTACAAGTACACTACTCCATGACTCGCCGTGCTGGGGATGGAGATCTCGCTTAAGGACTCCATTACTTATCTGGGCCTGATCATAAATAAACATCTAAAGTTCAGGCTATACATTACTCGTGCAGCCCAGTGGGCCCAGAAAGTCATGAATTCCCTGGCGAGACTCATGCCCAATCTGGGAAGGCTGTGGGAGTTGCGGCGCACACTATTAGTCAGCGTCATACACTCGGTTCTCCTGTATGGGTCCTAGGTTCGGGCGGATACTCTTGAGTATTCGTCCAAAAACCGTGAAGCCCTGCTTAGGGTGCAGAGACGGGAGGCGATCCGTTTCGTTACAGTTTCGGCGTACCGAACAGTGTCCGGAATGGCGGCGGGTATCCTGTTACTGCCGCCGAGAACGCGGCCGGCACCTCGTACCCAATAACCGACTAGCGCTCAGGCCGTTCACTGACTCCGTCTTGAAAAAGGAGGAGGGAGCGGAGCGCCTGAGACAGAGGAAGCTACGTCACCCGGCAAAGGAGGACCCGAGGCGCTGGTTTAGACCTGTACCTTAGGTTCTTATTTATGTGTTTTATGATTTGTTTTTGAGTTATTTTGCCAACACTCCCTAACGGTTCCCCCGCTGTAATCCGGCTAATGGAAGGGGCCACACCACGTTGTAAATCAGTCCTTGATATATTTCGGGCTAATTCACAACGTGGTGGTGTGAATTATTAAGACGGCGTGGGCCACTCGGAAGTAATGCCCAACAGCAGTTCCAGGGTGGCGCACAATTAGCCGGTCGTAGAAACACTTTATGAAACCAATCTGTAAATATTATTTGATTCATTCAAGCACTTTGTGTATAATAATTCACAGGTAGTGTATTTAAATTTTAATTGTTAAATGCACATGGTTTTTTGGATTTTCCTATCACCAGCAAAGGTAATTTATTATTGCCATTTGCATTTGCACAGACCATAGCAGTGATCCGATCGTTTTGATCCTTAAAACTTGAAGCTATTTTTTCCGAAAATGATGCCAGTGTTTGTTGTGGTAAAGCTTTTTTATTGAATCCAGTTTCATCACGGTCATAAACTTGTTCTCTAACAAGTTTAAGTTCAGATTGTATTTTAAATTTGAACTGTTCCTTGAATTCAGCAACAACTGCGCAATTTGTATTAAGTTTCTCTCCACTAATATCTAGTTGTCGAATGCCGTGACGAAACTTAAACTTATCAAGCCATCTTATACTTTCTTTAAAGTTTGGATCGCCATTTAGTTTTTAGCTTCGATGCGAAAAAAAATAGAACTTTTTCAACTTAACTTTTAAAAGTGTTCCGGAAATACTGCGTCCTTTAAACATATATCAAATTAAAGCTTATTTTATGTACTATAAAATAACAAAAAAAAACGGTAGCACAGTGGGGTCGAGGCACAGTGTGGACGAGGCATAGATGGGACAAGTATAGATAATATCTGACTGTGATTAAAATCTCTATCATAAGAAACGCTTCGATGCAAATCTGTAGATAATGTTTCATTTAGAAAAATTGGTGGATTATTCCAAAAGCTACATCAACTCTTATTTCTTTAATTATATCCTGATTAGTAGTTCTTTGATTTTAAAATATAATATATGAATAAATATTAATTATAGTTTTTAAATTTAGTATGAAATTGTGAGGCTAGCTATGATGTATGTTCATAGTGGTTCATAGTGTTGGGCGGTTGATAGGAAAGTAGAGCAGAGAATAAGTGTAGCAGAGATGAGATTGCTTAGTTGGATGAGTGGAGTGACTAGAGAAGATAAGATAAGGAACGAGCATATAAGAGGAAGTATAGGTGTTGCGTCAATCGTGGATAAGATGACAGAAAATAGACTTAGATTGTTTAGTCATGTTATGAGGANGACTTAGATTGTATAGTCATGTTATGAGGATAGAAGAATTGGAAGCTGTAAGAATAGTTATAGACATGAATTTTGAAGGAAGAAGAGCTAGAGGAAGACCAAAAAAGAGATTGAGGGATGTTATTGAATGCGACATGAGGACAGCTAATGTGAGCGTAGAAGATGTGGAAGATCGTGTCAAGTGGAAGCTTAGGATAAGGGTGGCCGACTCCAAGTAGTTGGGATTAAGGCAAAGAAAAAGAAAAAGATTACCAGAAATTCCGGTGGCAATTGACGTAATATGATTGTTTTTTAGTTGGGTTTAAACAATATAGCGTCAAATCAATTACCTACTCTATCGCTTGTATATTAATATACACTACACTTTAATGATACAATAAATAAATAAACTCACACATACACACATATGCATTTATAACATTGTGTCTAATGTAAGTATAACAAGATAAAAAGTAACCGTAAAATGAAAAAAATGGAATATAAATTTTAGTACTCATATTAAATGTAATGTAACTCGAAAAATATTTGTTTAAATGAAAAAATATAACATAATTTTTTTGTTTAAAATTGTCTTTCAAACATCTTTTGTACGAAACTATTTTTTGTAAGTTAAATATTTTTTGAGAAAATTAAAAAAGCTCATATTTTTGAACTTTTGCTAGGCTGTAAAAAAAAAAGCTCAATTCCAAACAATGAGGACTATTATTATGTCATATTACATATTTTAATTATACTTTTAGAAAAACAAAATTTGGTTGGTAATTTTTTCCACAATTTTTCCTTTGTTGACTGGCCTAGATGCTAAGATGGCCTAGATCCTAGCAACATTTTAAACTTGTAATTGAGCTAAAAGTTATGGTAATATATTCAAGTTTTTTTACTATAAACTTTCATAAATCTTTATCAAAAAATTTTCATCAACTTTAAAGAACCAAAAAAATAGGTTAAAAATGAAAATTTGGACTGATTATTTTTAACATATTAAAAATCAAATCAGTAATAATTTGAAAACAAATTTTTTTGATCTTTTAATTATTATTTTAAATGTAATTAGTAATAATATAAAAAATTAGAAGTGATAGAAAAAGTCTAATTGCAGATTTAAAAACAACGCAAAAAGTTGATTTAGAAAAGTATATTTTTGCTTCTGATGAAAGTTCCTTGTAGTCCAGTGCATTTTTTTATAGTAACAAACAGTTTTTATTGAAAATTATTGTATCAAGCCCTTTAAATTTTTATACACGTAAAAGTAAAGCAAAATATAACTTCTTTATTATTTTTATAATTTCTCCGTTTAAATTACAANTTTCTTTATTATATTTATAATTTCTCCATTTAAATTACAATATTAAATTATTGAATATCAATTTCATACTAAATTTAAAAACTATAATTAGTATTTATTCATATATTATATTTTAAAATCAAAGAACTACTAATCAGGATATAATTAAAGAAATAAGAGTTCATGTTGCTTTTAAAATATTTCACCAATTTCTCTAAAGGAAACACTATCTACAGATTTGCATCGAAGCGTTTCTTATGATAGTGATTTTAATCACTGTCAGATATCATCTATACT
>NW_026099573.1:35971240-35977161 GCF_025091365.1 Daktulosphaira vitifoliae | reverse complement strand
ATTGAAATATCCAGAACTGAATTAATTTTAATGATTTACTTTAACTAAAAAAAAAAAAGTTAATATTTTGAATCCCTCTTGTGGGCAGGTAAAGGGTTAGATTTATAAAAAAAAAAACCAAATAATAGATAAAGACATGCATTTATATAAAAAAAAAATTATACTGATTTGGTCATTTTTGATAAAGTTGAACAGTTAACAAATTTATAAGTTTTATACACTGGACTACAAGGAACTTTCATCAAAAACAAAAATATACTATTCTAAATCAACTTTTCGTGATGTTTTCAAATGTGCAATTAGACTTTTTCTATCACTTCTAAGTTTTAATATTATTAAAAAATAGTATTTACATATTAAAAAAAATAATTAAGAACAAAAAAAATTGTTTTAAATTAATACTGATTTTAAATAATATTTAATATTAATTTGATTATTAATAAGTNGTTTTAAATTAATACTGATTTTGATTATTAATATGTTAAAAATAAGCAAAATGACATATTTCACCAATTTTTTTAATCGTTTAAAGTTGATTTTCGTAAATGTTTATAATGAAAAAAATAATTTATTTTACCATAACTATTAGCTCAATTGTCAAGTTTTATGAGATTTTAAAAAAATTATGAGAATTAAAAAAATTGTATCGTTAAGATCAATATGCAGTCAGAAAGTTTTATAATTACTATTTATTGTAAATTTATCAGAAAAGCTCAATATTTTTTTGCATTTTTATGGTAATAGATAACTTAAATAGAAGTAATAGTAATAATTTCCTAGGAACTTTTGTTGTTTGTTGAAAAGATTCTATAATTGAAATATTGAGAACTTAATTAATTTTAATGATTTACTTTAACTAAATNTTGTGATTTACTTACTTTTATTTGGTTAGTTCCTGATCTGCGACGGTGCTCCCTTTGTCATACCATAGGGATATACGCGTTAAAATAATTCGGGTAGTAGACCTCTCCGGTCATGCTCTAATAAATTTTGTTACCTGTAAGACCATGACAGCGCCAATGAAAACCATCTTAGTAAAACCAATACCTTCTCAGCTTCGCATCGAAGCTAAAATAACTACTATGTGTGAAAAGGCAGCATAGAACATTTTAGAAATAATCCACTTATTTTTTAAAATTAAACACTATCTAAAGATTTGCATCGAAGCGTTTTTTATGATAGTGATTTTAATCACTGTCAGATATTATTATACTTGATCCAAATATGTCACGTCACCACTGTGCCGCGACCCCCCTGTGCTGGGTTTTTTATATAGTCATTCACCCTAGGAATTCGCAAATATAGTAAAATCGCCCTGCAATTCGATTATATCTATGTATATCGTGAAATTATCGTCTAGCAATTAGTCACACCCCACTGGTGTTGATGAATTGTAATAGCCATTTGAAGTAGTTTTTGTAAAAAAGCTTTACCACAACAAACACTGGCATCATTTTCGGAAAAAATAGCTTCAAGTTTTAAGGATCAAAACGATCGGATCACTGCTATGGTCTGTGCAAATGCAAATGGCAATCATAAATTACCTTTGCTGGTGATAGGAAAAGCCAAAAAACCACGTGTATTTAACAATTTAAATTTAAATACACTACCTGTGAAAGAAATCGGTCCAGTCAGAGCTGAGAAAAAGTGGCAACAGACATAAAAAAAAAAAAAAAAACATCATAGTAAAATTAATACCTTCTCAGCTTCGCATCGAAGCTAAAATTAACACCTGACCCACAACAAGCAAGTAGTTCAAAATTCAGCATTGTAATTTGACATTTATGGGTTTTCATTGGCGCTGTCATGGTCTTACAGGTAACAAAATTTATTAGAGCATGACCGGAGAGGTCTACTACCCGAATTATTTTAACGCGTATATCCCTATGGTATGACAAAGGGAGCACCGTCGCAGATCAGGAACTAACCAAATAAAAGTAAGTAAATCACAATTGTGTTTGAGACAATCCAACTTTAATGTTTACAATTACAAAGTAAAAGAACAAAAAAAAAAATATAAATATAAATCGATATGTATATTTTGAGAAATAAACACAAAATTAACCGGGAAGAAAAAGAATAGAGTAACAACAAACAAGTTGACCGTCGGAAACGAAAACGAAACAGAAAGCAATATCCGTAATCCATACTCGACGGCAGCCTTATCTCGGTGTAAAGGGCGGGGAGATAACCGATTGTCATATTAATAGCTGGACGGCTGATATCGAGTGAGACACAGGTGAGCGCTAGCCTAGATCGTAGGGCTGTGCCGTGTCAATATTTTTGAATATACGCTTACGTTAATATGTCAAGGTAACATTATTTTATTTATTGATGGCAATTCTGTTACAAATTGAATCCATAACACTAGTCTAACACCTCTGGTAGATGACTGTCCCATTCAAGACCCGATTGCCTTTGCATAAATGATTTTGTCCATAAGAGTGTAGGTCCCAGCAGAAGCGTATTTATGTATTTACCGCTTATAGGCCTGTAGAAAATTCCCGCCCTTAATTATGATAAAATAAAATTTAATTAGGTAGGTATGCAAAACAAATTGAATTTATATTTTAAATACAAAATCATAATTATTAAAATTGGAAAAAAAGGAATAACAAAATATTGGTATCGGAATATTTTTAATTTATTACATAATAAATTGCTGATTTCCTATTAGACGATCGGTTTACGTCGACATTTGGTTCTTGCAAATGTGTCTATTAAATCTTCACAATTCAATTCGCTTAGCATTTCATTCTCTATCGAAAATAATGCTAAATTATTCAACTTGTCATCAGTTTGGGTGGACCTTAAATAGTTTTTTACGCGTTTGAGGCATGAAAACGATCTCTCGGTAGTACAATTGGACACTGGTACACTCACAAAAATCCTTAATGCTGTGTCAATATTTGGAAATATTTCAATGTGTAAACTTTTTTCTCTTAAATACTGGCACAGTGTGATAGGAGTTAAATTATTTACGTCAATATCGATATCACTATTCAATAAATAAGATTGTAAATGTAAGCATTCTGACGAAAAAGTATTGTCTAAATCATTCGGGTACATTTTTTGCAATTTCTCAGCAAACTTAACTATTTCCAAAGAATTTAAAGATGTAATTTTTAGTAGTACTTCAAATATATCACAAAACGCTTTGAAGGCCTGTTGTCTTTTCTTAAGTTCATTTGTCATCTTATCAATAATTACGTAAAATGTTTCAACTCGAAATTTATCCCTACCAATTAACTCGGTTGGTTGCTCAGTTTTTTCATCGAAGTGTAATTTTTTTTTTTTTTCGAGATATACCAAAATTGTACTCGGTAGTCTTTGATATTTTTTTTGCTCTAGTTTCATATTCATCAAAATTATCTCGGGTTTTTTGAACTAGATTAATTAGTGATGTATAAATCTGAGAAACTTTATCATTTCCAATTTCAACACATTGTAATTGTTTATTAGATGCATTAAATCGTTCTAATATATGATTCCAAAAAATCATCATAAATGATGTTTCTAACTTTTGCATTTGATTATAAAGACCATTTGACTCATTTCGCGTAACACATTTTTCAAAAGTGTCATCCTTGATAGTGATCAATGCGTTAATAATTTCATCCCACGAATTATATAATGCTCGACATGCGTCTGCGCGAGCCGACCACCTGGTGTTTGATAAACTCTTAATTGTATTAGCATTACGTTTCATATTTAATTGCAAAATTGACCATCTCTGCGTTGATGCGGAAAAAAAATTATATAATTGTTGTATAAATCCAAAAAAAATTGATGCTTGTGGACAACTTTCTGCAGAAGATATGCCAACCAAATTTAACGAGTGAGCGCTACACGGTACGTAATAAACTAGTGGATTAATTTCTTTGATTCGAGCCTGAACTCCACTGTATTGACCTGACATATTACTAGCATTATCGTAGCTTTGCCCTCGACAGTCAGAAATGTCAATATCATGAGATTTTAAAGTATTAATAATGACATTAGTTAAATCTAAAGCTTTATGTCCTGGATTTGAAACAAAACATAAGAATCGTTCTACAGGAAGACCAGTTGCGAGGACATATCTCACCATAAATGATAATTTGTCGACGTGCGAAATATCTGGCGTCGAATCAATACTTATGGAAAAATATTTTGATATTTTTAATTCTCTAACAATATTATATTTTAATTTTTTCATCATTAACAAAATAAATTCGTCACATATAACGTGAGATAAATATGACGTAGAGCCACTGCCTTTACTTCCAAAACGAACTATATGATCGGCTAAAAACGGATCAAATTTTGCGATTAATTCGAGTGACATTAAGTAATTACCGTTGTGTACAGAACCAAAACACGAATCATGTCCTCGAAAAGGAAGACCACGAGAAGCTAACGATTTAATAGTTTCGACTACCCTTTTCAACACATTTCTCCAATATTCGATTTCTGTGTCTAATTGTTTAATCAATGAATTATCAATGCGCCCCAAGACATTACCTCTATGTTTTAAATTCATAATAGCATCTCGGTGCTCTTTACTATTTTCATGGTAGCTGAAACGGACAGTAGCATTTTTCCAATCATTGAACCCTTCAGTAACAAGTTGAGTTTCTAAAGATGTTTAAAATATCCGACAAGGCCCACAAAAAACTACTCCTAAACTTGGAGAATAAACTAACCATGAACGAACAATTGTTTCTCCATTAATTAATCGTCTATTAAACATAATTTTGGTCAAATATCTTGTTTTATCAGAATATATCCGTTTCGAGTTAATAAAGTCATTTGTCATATTTTGATTAAAACCATTTTTTGCAATATAGTCACGAAATTCGTCGTTAATAACCCATTTAGCTGGGTCTATCTCCAAAATGGTTTCATTTACTATCATATTAGTCAACTCATTTGACTCACAACTACCTTCTGGTTCAACATTATCCACTTCAATAGATTCACTAATTATTGTTGTTTCACTGTCACTAACCTGAAAATCTGTTTTCTTCATATTAATATCCATAATGTTACTACTATTACTACTACAAACACCAGAAGTAGAAGCTGGATTTTTAAAAAAATCAGTCAATTTTTGTGTTTTATTTAAAACATTTTGCAGTTTTTCACTTTTTAATTTGGCAATTTTTTTGTATTGGTCACCACTTAACCGTTTTCTATTCGAACTCATGCTCACAAAATAAAAAGAATATTTTCGAAAAAAACGACGACATAGCTGCAGCGGTACGCACTCAGCACTTTGCAGCACGGTCAGAACGCACAGGCGACAGTACGATAGACCACAGACTGAAATCACTTCTCATTTCTCAAGTAATAAGATAAAAGATCGGTGAAGAAATTTTTCGTAGAACCACTGCACTGAATGTTGATATTATTAGATTGTTAATATGTACTGTAGATAACAAATATGTACTGTAGATCAGTGCTTCTCAAACTGGGGGCCGTGGCTATATGACTGGTGGGCCGTGAAATATTTATTCCTTTTTAAAAATATTTTCGGTTATTTAGTTATTAAACAGACCATATGATTAATCATAGCCGATAAAGTCTAATGTTAGATAGTTTTTATTTAATAAGAATGAGATAAGAATCTAATGTGAGATAAAATGCAATAAAATTATAGACTATCGACAACGATGATAACTTTAATGATATAGCATTACAGTCGTACAGTCGTACATTCGTGTTTCTTTGTTCGATATCGTTGGTTTTGTGTTGTGTTAAATATTATTAAAAATGGAAAAGTGGTTGAGAGCAAATATAAAAACAGATACTTCTAGTTCTAGTTCAACAACCAATAAAAAAAAAAATGAATTTTTGCATGCTAATAATAAAAAAAAACGCAAGTACAATTCAGAATATATAAAATTTGGTTTCATTGTATCATGCGTAAATAAGGAAGA
>NW_026099573.1:35963390-35971140 GCF_025091365.1 Daktulosphaira vitifoliae | reverse complement strand
CTGATTACGATAATTTATAATATTTTTCACTTATGCTATTATAATGATTATAATGATAAATATATTTATTTACTTTTATTTTGATATGAATAAATAGCATCTCGCACAGAGCGTTTGAAGTATTGTTAGTCAACCGTGAAATACGATAATGTGTATTCAATTACGAAAATAGGATATAGAGGGAGATTCAATGTTTTATTTTTCAATGACATGTAATTTTTTTTAATAATATTTAATCTTATAACCCGATATGTTACACGACCAATCTTATTTNAATATGTTACACAACCAATCTTATTTATTTTTGTTCTTTGCCTACTAGATCGCATAGTTAAATATATTATATTTACATTTCACATATTTTACTTTGAAGAAAATGATTTTTACTTTAAATTACATTTTTTCTTTTTTTATATATAATATGATTTCAAGTATGTAATATTGTTATATCGGTTTTCACTTGATGCACTCTAATATTATCATACACAAAGATTCACTTACTTTATCAGTTTGTATCGACCAAAGAGAGAATTAACATTTCATAATGTTGTCCGACGCAATTATGCTTTTATATATATACATATGGTGGGAACAAATAAATAAACACGGATTGTATTTCAAACTATTTATTTTAATAGAATACAAAAAAAAATCATTNAAAAAAAAAAAAGAAATCATTCCCCGATCTCATTGCATTCTGAAACAAAAAAATTGTACACTTATCGTATGTTGCAACATTACGAATTTATTGGATTGGAGTTAGAGGCAGAACTGCTCATTAAACATTTGAAAAAGCAAAGTTTAGTATATTACAATTACCAAAACAGTTCTACCTCTAATTGTGTTACACCTATGCATCTCATACCTTGCTCCGGCATTTCTATGTCAGGAGGTGGTGGTCCCTCCTGTTGCTGTGGTGCCTTTTTCTGTGCCGCTTCCAGGAGTCTTCGCAATTTCGCGACTTCTTCCTTCGCAATTTTCAACCGTTTTTTCATAGTAATTTTTTTTTTTAACGTTTCTAAAATAAACATAAATATATTGAACACATGAAAGATAATTGAAGGTTATTTTACCTTTATTTCGGCAGTCCCGCTTAAAGTGATTCGGGCTGTTGCATATAAAACACCCTGCGAAAATTAAAATTTCATTTCAATGTTACTTTTTAAACGGTACACGTGCATAAATCTATAGTATACTTACGTTTACTCTTTTGTCGTCCGCTTTCGTCGGGCCGACGTGACGACGGCTGCCCATAAAAATTATTAGTTATGATTGGTTTTATAATAATTTGTTTCATTATAACATATAACAATGACTCCACAAATACTACTAAATGATTTTCCCAATCGCAGGGGAATTCTTTACCACTCCCAGGTCGGACTTTGGACTTGGTTACTTTATAATCTCCGAGAGTCAGTATTTGAACCAATTTCAAACAGATCCGGCCGCCGATTTTTGTTGACTTTTTTTGTGGCGCTATTTACTTATTTTGCTGTACTTCCGGACTCTAAGACAATCACCGGGATTCACGTACGATTTACATCGTACTAAAATCTGTTTAATTTTTTTTTTTTACATAAAACGCGAATGCCTAACCACTGCAAATCAATTTTTTTTGCGCGCGACCCGAAATTCACGGTAACACGGCCGCTGGAGTTTTCCGTCACGCGCGTAAGTTGCACTTTGAACCGTGCGACTTTCTATCGTCCGTGTTTCGGACCACGACCGGGTTTCGGTCGTTCTATCGATATTATTCGTATCAATGTGCTCGCGTTATGTAATCAACCTGTTGATCACAATCAATTGACACATTGTCATCGTTTCATAGTGATGATCTAGATTTATAAAAATTGATTATATATTACTNATTTATAAAAATTAATTATATATTACTTATATTATAACCATAAGTGTTTTATATAAATATATAATTTATATATAGTTCATATACAGAATAATAATTCTTATATAATTTATAAATAGTTTTTTTTTTTTATATATATATATAATCATACCCGGTTTTTGACCACAGAATTTATTTTTTATTTTCGTTCTAAACATGGTAAACCGGTGTGTTTTGTGCTTCGCCACCATCGCCGACGGTGTCAGTTTACACAAGTATGTACACGTTAATTAATTGTTTTCGATTCGACGTCTCCTTCAGTCTGATGGACATTTGCGTTCGTAGATTTCCGAGGGATGCCCAAAGGGCCGATTCGTGGCTACAGTTTATCGTGGCTTGCGGCCGTAATCCGTCGGACGTAAACGTACGCAATGCGTTTTTGTGTTACCGGCATTTTCTGCCCAGCGACTACGGTAGCAGTACTGTACGCAGGGTGCTCAACCGGAACGCCGTACCGTCCGTAAGTAATAATTATAATAGTTAACAGTAATCGCTACAATTGTCTTCGACGATCTTGCTTTTCACTTTAAGGTCAGTATCACGGAGCAACACGATGAGGCCGACGTAATAAATTTGTTTAATTAATTTCATTAAGAATCGTAGTAACGGTTACGGAATGTGACGGTATTAATTCGTTCACTTTTTCAAATATTTCTTACAACGCGTATATATGTATGTATACGTTGCAAGTATCGCGTACACAACACGTCAGGTTCCGTACCCGAGTTATCCTGAATTGTAACAATAAAAGTTGGCACCGTGTAGATTGAAATTGTTCGCGTGGTGGACATTGATGTTGGTGATGCCGGACCGTTCGGAGGAAATGTCGTCGCTGGCGGTGTTGGTGCCAGTGGAAACGATTTGGTGAACATTATACGCATAATAATAATAATAATAATAAATTTACTGTACATTATTGTATTTTTATGTACGCAAACAATTCTGTAGGTTGAAGTGGTAGAAGTACCCGTTGGAGCGTCACCCGAAATTGTCGATGTCGGTCCGCTCGACGTGAGCAGTTTTTATTGCGTTGCATTATAATTACATTTTATATACATATTTTTTTTTTCATGTAGATTGAAGTGGTCGGGGCTCCCGTCGAACCGTCGCCCGAATTTGTCGACGTCGGATTGGAGGACGTCAGTAAAATTATTAAATCGCTTTTCAATACGATGGACACATAAACTTTTAATTAATTATTGTTTTTTTTCCTCTCATTGTGTAGCTTGCCGTCGTCGGAGTTCTAAACGAACCAGCCCTCGACGTCGCTACGTCCGAAGTGAGTTTAGTTATTTCGAACATTACAATAAATAGTATATTAAATATAGCATTCGGCTTTAATAAAACGGAATCTGTTGTACAGGGTGACGTGCATTATATTATAATACGGTGTACATCTTTTTATCTTTTTTTTTTTTTTACAAAAATTACAAACGTTCATTTAGCGACAGCGCCGTAGTGTTCATGCAATAGTGTACAAAATGTATATGTAAATAATCTTTGTTATCGTAATATTCTCTCGCGCCTCTCATTGTAAAATTTTCCCTTCCCTTCTCGTGTGTTTGTCATCTGTTATTGTAAATAGTTAATTTTAAGTGTTTGTGTTTTTCTGTTTATCGTTTTATCGGCAACTATTGCTTTTATAATTATTATGCGTATGATAAATTGTTTGTCATTACTTTACTTTCTTTTTTTCGTTGATATTCGGCAACTGAAGCCATCTGGTTCTTTTTTTTTATTGTACAACATAAATTTACTTTTATTTGTTTTCTTAATTGTAAATGCAATTTAATTATTGTAATAATAAAATTTTTTTTAATCAAAACCAAAAGTATTAAATTCTTATTGGTGAACAGAAAAGTGTTGATCTTTAGGCGAAATAATCGCCTTCATCCGACAGGTAATTAACCACATTAATGTATAACATTAATAGTTATTTGTCAAATTAATTAAACTTAAAGTTAAAGTATAAACATTTTATGGTTCACTAAAATTATTGTTAATTCTGGTTTGTTTTCTTATTCTATTTTATAGAATATTTTTATTAATCTTTTATCTAGAATTATCTTTTCATGATTACTGTGTATACATATGATGATAGTGTGTATACATTACAAACTTGGCATAAATACCATGATTAGAAATTAGATAAGGCAATTATTACTTATCACTCTCATTAAAAAGTATATTGAAAAGATAGCGTTTTCTTCTGTCCTTTTCTCAATACGTATTTCAATGTTTATAACCGTAAAATAGTACATGAAAATTCAAATTTTCACAAACTTCAAAACGCTACAGAATATTTACTACTGAATATTAATAAGATATTTTTTTACTAAAATTTTTCTTAAATTTTACTCTACAAAATAGCTATCTTAGATATTTTTTTTACATTTTATTTAAAATTTAAAAATAATTAATATTTTTAATAAAATGTAAAAAAATTAATTATTGAGATATAGCTATAGACCTAACGTATAACTATTATCTAAAAAAAAAATCAGCTAAAAATATTAACTGGATCAAAAGTTATTTAAGTTGTATATAACACTTCGATATAAAAAATACGTTACTTTTTTTCTATGATATATGACGTTAATCAAACAAATTGTCAGCACACCACTTTAACGTTTGTGGAACACTCGAATAAATTATAATAACATTTAAGATATTATTATTAATTACCTAAAGTAATTTTTTTTTGTTATTACCCTGCCGATTAATTATTTATTTTAAAATACTTTACCGATTATTTACACTTTCACTGACCACAGGATGAGCCGAGCGGCGATACCCAACAGGAGGGGGGCAACGCCTCGCTACTGTCAGTTGTACTTCATCAGCTCGACGGAGGCTACCGCGGCGTGGATTGAAGCCAATCGCAGCCGAGCCAATCTGTTGGAGAGCGTGTTACGGCAACTCGACGAAATGTTGAGGGCCATCAACCCGTACGCTGAAGCGTTCAGGTAACGCCAACGACCGTTGTCTCATTTCTATTTATATATATAATCGTTATCTTTCGTCTCTCGCAGGAATATGAACGAGGTGTGGGTCGACGAGACCCGACGACCACCAGAAGAGGCACCGCAAAGAGTGACCATGTTCTTCATCGAAGACCGCAACAGCGACCCGAGGCGCTACAATGCCTCAAAGGGTCAACGAAGTTGCAGCTGTGTTCACCGGCGAGAACGGCTTGCCGCCGGCGCAAGTGGATTTCGCGGTTTACGACCGCGCGACGGCCGGACCCGCGATGCGCACGCTGTCGACGAGGTCGCCACACATCGATCCGATGGTATACCCGCTGCTCTTTCCGAACGGCGAAAGGGGATGGAACCCACACATGGAACAGACGGGCGCGCGGAGAACGACCAACAGGCAACGCGTGTCCATCAGGGNTAACAGGCAACGCGCGTCCATCAGAGAGTTCATGTGTTATCGTCTGGCCGTCCGTTACGGGGGCAACGACGATGTCGATCACAGCGAGTTCAGCCCGTTACACGCCGGTGGTTTTCTGTTTCAACAGCTCCTGTGCGATTACTACGTGCGCATGGCATCGGAGCGGTTTGAATACTACGAGGCGCACCAGTCGGACTTTTTCGTGGAGGCCTATCAAGGTCTGATAGATCACATCAACGGGTAACACGACGTGACCAGGGACAACGACGTCGGGTCCCGCGTAATTCTACCCGCTTCGCACACGGCCAGCGTGAGGTTCATGAAAAAACGTTATCACGACGCTATGGCCTTGGTGCGGATATACGGCAAGCCCGATCTGTTCATCACTTTCACTTGCAACCCGAAGTGGAAAGAGATCGCCGACAACCTGTCGGACAAGTTGACGTACATCGACAGGGCCGATTTGGTTTCGCGCGTGTTTCACGCCAAACTCAAAGCGCTGATGGACGATCTGACGCGCAAGAATATTTTCGGCCGCGTAGAGGCTTACGTCTACACGGTCGAGTTTCAGAAGCGCGGTCTACCGCATGCGCACATACTGCTCATNTTTCAGAAGCGCGATCTACCGCATGCGCACATACTGCTCATTCTCGAAGAGCGGTTTAAAATACGTTCGGCCGAAGAAGTAGACCGAATCGTGCGAGCGGACATACCGGATCCCGTTACACAGCCGGTGCTGCACCATTTGGTTAAGGCCCACATGTTGCACGGTCCGTGCGGTATGTTTTTCAGAACGTCGCCGTGTTGGGATCAAGAGAGAAACGTTTGTACCAAGCAATACCCCAAACCGTATTGCGAGGAAACGATTTACCGCGCTGACGGCGGTTACCCCTAGTACAGGCGACCCGGCAACGGTCGTACCGTCGAAGTACGTCGGGCCACCCTGGACAGTCAGTGTCAGGTTACAATCCTTATCTGACGGCCAAATACAACGCCCACATCAACGTGGAGGTGTGCTCTTCGGTGAAGAGCGTAATGTATCTGTACAAGTACGTGTACAAGGGCCACGACGCCGCCACGTTCGCGGTGTTCAACAACAACGAAATACAGAGGTATAATAACAAAAACATGAACTCGCGAATCACATTTAAGTCCGTTTAAACAATTTAATTGGTTTCGTTTTATTTTTCAGCTATTTGAACACGAGATACGTGAGTCCGCCAGAAGCGNTACGAGATACGTGAGTCCGCCAGACGCGTTTTGGCGTTTGGCCAAGTTTGAAATTCAAAAGCAGACGTAGTAAAACTACCGGTTCACCTTCAGGGCCGGGAACCGGTTTATTTCCGATGGGGTGAGGTGCCGCCCGCGGTGCTCTTCGGCGCCGGGGTGCGCACGATGCTCACGGAATTCTTTCAACTGAACAAGAACGACGCCAACGCCAGTCGGTACCTGTATCACGAAATACCCAATTATTACGTGTGGGATAACAGGGAAAAGTCATGGCATTTACGCCAACGAGCCCAGACATATCCAACCATCGCGAGAATGTATGCTGTCAGTCCTTGCGACAGAGAACGTTTTTACTTAAGGACGTTGTTGCTGTACCGCAGGGGACCGGCCGGTTTCGAGGACCTGAGAACGGTTGACGGTACGGTGTACCACACTTACGCCGAAGCCGCGACGGCTCTGGGCATTTTGCGAGACGATCACACGTGGAGGGCGTGTTTACGAGAAGCTTCCTTTCACGACACGCCGCATCAGTTGAGATGTTTGTTCGTCACGATACTCTTGCATTGCTCGCCCAACGACCCGCCGACACTGTACGACGAGTTTAAGGTATGACGACATCTCGACTTTACAAATGTATAAATCATTCATTAAGTACGGGGAACTATTACGATTATCCGTCGACAATTTATAGGACCGTGGAATGGTAGTCCGACTTCCTTTTTTTAAATTTGCATTGCGATAATGTTCTTTTAGTGCGAGTCAATATTTTACAAATACCTACACGGTTAAATATTATAAATTCCATTTTTGACGGATAAAACAATTTCCAACGATAATGATAATTATTATTGTTCTTATTATTATTCTTACTAATAACGATAATTATCATATTAATATCAATCATATATAATGATAATAATAATAACAATAATTATAAGTAAATGAATAGGACGGTACGCCACCGAACGAACTTCATCGGATTTTAAACTAAACGTTTATCTAATGCGCGATAGTAACGAGTCGTGTTCTTAGCGTTTTTCTACAACAGCGAAAATAAGTAGATTCAACGCTATTGCAACACCGCGACTTTTCATGCAATATACCATTGACTAGAAAATTAAAATTTCCTACATCAATTCGATATTATTCGTAACATTAATTTACGTGTTCATTACGAATATCTTTTCATTGTTATAGTTGATGTTTCTTCAATAGTGTTCG
>NW_026099573.1:35958743-35963300 GCF_025091365.1 Daktulosphaira vitifoliae | reverse complement strand
CGGTTTACCCGAGCCCGATCGCGCTCTGTTAGTACCGGACGCCGCGCCAGCCGACAACGCGACGGCGGCGGCAGACGTCGCCGAGTTGGTCGGTCGACTGAACGAACAACAGCGGACGATATACGATCGCGTCATGCGGGCGGTCGGCGACACCAGGCGTCGATTGCCCAAGTTGTTCTACGTTTCCGGAGCCGGAGGTTGCGGCAAGACCTTCCTGTACAACTGTTTGATTTCGGCCATCCGGAGCCGCGGAGGGACCGTGATTTCCGTGGCCTATACCGGGATAGCCGCGTCGTTGATCCAGGGCGGACAGACCGTAAGTGTTGTTCTGCATAATTAACGCGCGACCATTGCGATTCGCGTTTATTTCGTTCCGCACTAACACCACGCGTTTACTTACAGGTTCACTCTACGTTCGGCGTGAGGGTGGCGCCGCACGATCAAGAAGACCCGTCGTATCTGGCGATGCAATCGAGGAAAGCGCAGGCTCTGCGCGCCGCCTCGCTGATCGTTTGGGACGAGGCGTCCATGTCGCCCACGTCGCAGCTGCGGGTCGCCGACAGGTTGCTCAGGGACGTCATGAACGTGCCGGACACGCCTTTCGGCGGCAAACCCGTGCTGTTCGCCGGCGACTTCAGACAGACGTTGCCCATCGTGAAGCGCGGTTCGCGGGCCCAAATCGTTTCGGCCACCATACGGCACGGTGTTTATTGAGTCTCGATGGGAAAATACTCGCTTGAGCGCAACATGCGCGCCGACGGCGACCGACCTTTCGCCGATTGGCTGTTGCAGCTCGGTGCGGGCTCGCTCAACAACGGACTGGAATACGTGACCATTCCGGCCGGTGCGGTAAGCGNAACTATTCCGGTCGGTGCGGTAAGCGAATCTTTTGCATCTCTTTTAGACTTTGTTTATCCGCGGGCGATGTCGTTGAACAACGTCCGCGATTACGCTAAACATATTGTTTTGTGTGTTACAAACGACGAGTGCAAGAACATCAACGATCAGGTGCTCCGCAGTCGAGTCACGGGATCGCAGAGGGTGTACACCGCCACCGACACCGTCGTGGCCGACGACGACGACGAGGCGGCCAATTTTCCCGTAGAGTTTCTCAACACTCTGGAAGCGGACAACTTGCCGCCGTACNGAAGCCTGTCTCCCCGTTGGCTCAAACTTGCGATTGCCGTCCTTCAGTGGCCTGATCGACCGCGTTGGACAGCGGTGAATCGGGTTTGTTGAACGGACTACCTAGCGTAGTCCGGACAAGAAGCCCGATTGCTGCTGGCACTTAGGGATGCCGGCAGCGACGGATCTCCACTTTGGCGTTTATGCGAATATTCTGCCTGTGTCTCCGTGTGTCCCTAGAAACGGCTATTTTCCCGTGCTGTGCATTTGCCATTTGAACCCCAAATTGCATCTATACGGGCGGGGAAATTTCCGTTTTGTGCGGAGAGATTGTATGACAACCTTCACGCGGTTCTCTCTGAATGCAAATCCGTTAAATGGTCATGATATAAAATATCTTAATAATAGTAATATAAATTTGTAAAATATTTGCATTACAACTCGATAGGAGAGTCACTTTTTACCACACGGATTTGTAACTAATGTCATACGTTATAATTAAAATTTATTTGTATATTATAATATATTTATTTGTTTGATTAACATTCAATTTTTTTTCCAGAANCACTTTTTGCTTGCCGTACGGATTCGTAACTAATGTCATACGTTATAATTAAAATTTATTTGTATATTATAATATATTTATTTGTTTGATTAACATTCAATTTTTTTTCCAGAACTTAAATGAATTAACACAAATAACTCGGAGGACGTTGGTAACACAACGNGAACTTGGAGGACGTTGGTAACACAACGAACGTTTCAACAAAATAATATCAACTTATGCGCGACCGACATGGAATTCATGGATATTATCATACACGGAAATTCTACGCTTCATTAGAAATTATTATCGACCATTTGTGATACATATTTTTATATTGTTTAATATACGCGTATATTATTTATTATATAACTTTTCACTTTAAAAGTTCAAATGAAATATAACATTTATATGGCGAACAATTGAACAAATCAATTTTTCTTTTTGCCTGTTCTATAGTAACAGTTTAATATAATAACATTTGCTTTTATTTTGACTTCTTTATTTTAATATGAATAACTTTCATCTCATGTATTAGGTTTGAAATGTCGTTAGCAAATTTTGTTCTATACGAATTCAACACCTTTTTTTTTATACATTTAAATTTACATTAATTCAATGTATAAATTGGAATAATATATTATACCATAATAATACACAATATTACTATTATTACTGTTATCGTTGCATTGCTATTTAGATTATTTTTATTTTTACTTAGATACTTTTTTATTACATAAAAAAATTCAATAATATTATTATGAACTCCTTTTAATTATTTTACAACACATTTTTGTTTGTGATATTATTATTATTATTATTGCACTATTTTACATTTAAACATCACAATAATTGTTTTTGCATATTTTTTATACTCATATTGCTTTACCCTTTTATGTAAATATTGTATTGAAGTAATGAGTAAAACATCAAATAAGTGGTTTTCATTAAACGCTTTATTTTTACAATATTATCATTGTTACATATATTATTACATAAATAAAATCAGTTTTTAGCGATGACGCTTGCTTATTATCTGCATGGAAAACTGCATACTGCTCATTGTACAACTCATGATTCCTCGAGTCCATTACAGTGTTTTTTTCCCATGTCTACATTTGCAATAAAGTCTTTTCCCGATATAATAAAATCACTGAAAATAAAATAATTTTATTTAATAATTCTAAGAATAAAAAATTGTTTGCATCAATAGAATCAATAGAAAATAAACAATATAATCAATACACATACTTATGTTACTTTTTTATATTAATACCACACCAAGACATATTTCTATGCTTTATAAGTTTAACAAATACAGTTGTAAGTGATTGGCCACAATTGAATGACCAGTAATCGTTTATTTATAACGTTATTTTCTGTTTAAATTAATTTAAATTAATTTTTATACTTCAAATAAAAATAACACAGATCGTGTAACATTACATACATGAAACAAGTAACAAGTATTATTATTAATGCGTAGTTGAACCAAGCAGTTTTTTTTTTTTGCTTTGCCACTTGGCTAATTAGTTGGCCAACCCTGGTTAGAGCCATATTTTTTGTTATTCAAATCTGAAAGTGAAAAATATTACACTACTAATTGTTAATTATTTAAATGTATCTTTCGTGTTTAAATAAATACATACACTAATCACACTTATGTACGCTGTACCGTAACACACACACACGAAACGACATAGAACAATATATAAATGACGATAATAACAACATAACCTGTTTAGTAAAATTATAAAATAAAATGCGGGTATACATTAAATGCACCTAACGTCTTTATTGGATAGCGTCAAAAGTACACATCTAATCATATTTATTCCGCTAGATGCGACCTAACTTGGGACGAGTGATTGTGTCGATTATTTCCTGACCGGATACTCTGACCAAATATACGGCCTCCGCTTGACTATGGGGATCGATATGAGAGCTCAAACGACTTGCTACCGATCCGACTACCCTTCCGTAACAACCTGCTACCGAACCCATCTTCTCTAGATCGCGGAGTAAACCCTTGGTTTCCGTAGCGAGACGTACGTTCGAAACGTTTGGACTTTTTTTCCGAAATCATCTAACTTCGCTTTTGCAGCCTCTGCTAGAATAGTGGACGGTTTTGGATTTGTTATGTGGCGGGGTTGCACTTTTTTCCGATCCCACTTTGCTGGGTTTCACGTGGGTTTGGATTTGTTAGGCTTACTTTGCTCGATGGGGTTACACGTGGGTTTAAATTTGTTGGTTTTACTTTGCTCGATGGGGTTGCACTTGCTCCCGATCCCTCTTTGCTGGGTTTCACGTGGGTTTGAATTTGTTGGGTTTACTGTGTACGATGGGGTTGCACTTTTTTCCGTTATCATTTGTTATAAAATTTTATAAAAAAAAAATAAAATATTTCTGTATATTATTGTATAAATAATTAATATAGTATTTTAAAAAATGTATGTATATAATTGTTATACATGATTGTACATTAATAAGTAGATAAAAAGAAGGTTGAGTATACCATTTCACGCATCAAGAAAAAATATGCGAACTTTCGCATCCGAAGTTCAAAATACTACTTGCTTCTATGATATTCCAATAGGATTATAATAATCATCTCCTTAGCTTCTTTTCTAACTTTTTGGGGTTAGCTCTAACTTACGATTGGACATAATTTTTACATCGGATGTCGACCTGATACAATCTCATCATGGAACAAGGTGTTTGTCATTGTTCTCGTTGGTCACCCATCCGGGAACCAATAGCAAATAGCGTAACTGAATATCAGTGCTAGGGGGCGTCCGTATAATCCTTTGCACTACATCACGCCCTTTTTTAGCTTCGATGCGAAGCTGAGAAAGTATTGGTTTTACTATGTTTTTTTTTTTTTTTTT
>NW_026099573.1:35945175-35958692 GCF_025091365.1 Daktulosphaira vitifoliae | reverse complement strand
TTTTTTTTTGTGTCTGTTACCACTTTTTCTCAGCTCTCACCGAACCGATTTCTTTCAATGATACGTCAAAAGATCACAAATCGTATCTAGTCGAAGACATTACCCTCATAAATTGAAAAATATTCCCTCATTCCCCGTAAATGGGTGAAACCTCCAAAAAAATTACAAATTTAAAAATCGCTAATTTTCGAAATTTTTTCAATTTTTGTTACTTTAAAGTGCCATAACTTTTTGAAAGATGTATGGATCAATATAATTATTTTTTTTGTAGATGCATGATGTCTTTTCCTATCATTTGGTATATTTTTTTTATAAATCTGACTTTTTACTTCCCTACAGGGGGGGATTCAAAATGAAATTAAAGTAAAGCTAATGTAATGTTCTTTATTATGTAAAAAAAAAATTTCGGACTTTATTTTGTCTTCACGGTGAAAATGTCTACCGAATGCTATTATTGTGTGAAAATTCTCGATTTTATTTTTTACATTTTTAACTTTATAATGCTATTACATATTGAAAAGTGTATGGATCAACATTATTTTATTATGAGAAATAATATTTTTTAATAATCCCTTTTTCAATCGACATACTTTATCTTAATCAGGATATTAATAAGGAACTAGCAGTTTATGAAGCTTTTGGAATAATCCACCAATTTTTTAAAATTAAACACTATCTCAAGATTTGGATCGAAGCTTTTTTTTTTTATAGTGATTTTAATCACTGTCAGATATCATTATACTTGATCCAACTATGCCACGTCACCACTGTGCCGNTCATCGGAGAGTGTGCTTAAAAAAATTTTTCCTTATTCATTTCATATAAATTATGTATGTTATTATATCCTAGGTAGGGTGAAATATAAATACGATTCTGATATACACTAACTAAAAATGTTCTTACATACTAAAAGGATTATAAAAAATTATTTCTACATATTTATAATATGTTAAATAAACTGTTATTCTATATATTAATTCATTGAATTCTTCATTCAAAATATGTAGTAATTTATTTTAAAATATTATTTCAATATTAAATATTAATCACTACCAATATTAGATATGAACTATATGTATATAAGTACAAGGCACCGTTTCAGTGGAAGTTCGATGGGCTATGATATATTTAAGAGTTGAAAAAATATATTTTTTGCTTATAAGTTGAATAAAAGTCAAACAATTATGTTGAGGGCCAAAAGAATACATACACACATACTAAAAAAAACCCAGCACGGGGGGGTCGCGGCATAGTGGTGACGTGGCATAGTTGGATCAAGTATAATGATATCTGACAGTGATTAAAATCACTATAAAAAAAAAACGCTTCGATGCAAATCTTTAGATAGTGTTTAATTTTAAAAAATTGGTGGATTATTCCAAAAGCTTCATAAACTGCTAGTTCCTTATTAATATCCTGATTAAGATAAAGTATGTCGAATGAAAAAGGGATTATTAAAAAATAGTATTTCCCATAAAAAAATTATATTGATCAATACACTTTTCAATAAGTTATAGCATTATAAAGTTAAAAATGTAAAAAATAAAATTGAGAATTTTCACACAATAATAGCATTTGGTAGCCATTTTCACCGTGAAGACAAAATAAAGTCCGAAATTTTTTTTTTCACGATAAAGTATATTACATTAGCTTTAATTTAAGATATATATAAAAGTGTCAGACCTTCCGGAACACTTTCAAAAGTTAAGTTGAAAAAATTAATTATTTGTAAAAAAGTTGTCATTTTAAATCCCCCCTCGTGGGCAGGTTCAGGGTTAAATTTATGAAAAAAATATACCAAATGAAAGGTAATAATATCATGCATCTATATAAAAAATTATATTATTATATTATTATTATATGTTCATTTTTGAAAAAGTTACGGCAATTTTTAGTAAAAAAAATTTTGAGAATTTTGAAAATTAGCGATTTTTAAATTTGTAATTTTTTTGGAGGTTTCCCCCATTTACGGGGAACGGGGGAATTTTTTTTAATTTTTGAGGGTAATGTCTTTGACTAGATACGATTTGTGATCTTTTGACGTATCATTGAAAGTAATCGGTTCGGTGAGAGCTGAGAAAAAGTGGTAACAGACAAAAAAACCAATACCTTGTCAGCTTCGCATCGAAGCTAAAATCTGAAGTTATCCAAATTAACCGTTTTTGATGACTGTAATTTTTTGGACTCGTTCTTTTATTGCAGGAATGATGTATTTTCTAATTTTAACGTATTCTTGAGCAATATTACAGTAGGCAGTGCCGAAACTATGTGTTAACTATCCCATTACAAAGCCGGATTTAGGGAAGAGCTGAATGGGCTGCAGCCCAGGGCCCCCCACAAATTTGGTATACATTGGTATCACAAATATAATAACTGTTATTTAATAAGTAAAAAATATATGTCCTTGTTTATGTATAAGGGGCTTCATGTCTTTACTGTTATAATTTATTCACTTGTAAAATAAATAAGAATGAGTAAGAACAATGAAAAGAAATCTTTTATTACATAACGGACACATATAACATGTGTAATAACATAATTAACTTGCAAGAAAAGAAAATATGGTTAACTTATAATCTTATAAACAATATTTGAATTCTTATCACATAAGTTGTTAACTTCAACATTCCTCCTCAACTTATGTAGTTACAATTAAATTAAAATATCAAAATAAAATATACAACTATTTAAAAAAAAAAATTAAATAAAATATCTTGCATAATTAAGTATATCAGTCTCTTATTCCATACCTAATAATATAACTAAATTTCTAAAGGTTATTTTACATAACGATTTAGTTAAAATATCAGCCACTTGTTCCTGAGAACTTTTATAGTTTATTACAATTTGTTTATTCTCAATACTTTCTTTAATAAAACAAAACTTAATATCTATATGTTTAAATCTTTGGTGTTTTCTTGGTTCATATACAATTTGAATTGTTGATTGATTGTCTTCATAAATGACTGTAGGATTCTCTTGCAGAAATCCCATTTCCTCCATTAGCCCTCTTAACCATAAACCTTCAATAACTGCTGATGCTAATGCTGTATATTCAGCTTCGGCAGTAGAAAGGGAAACAGTAGGTTGCTTTTTACTTAACCAACAGACAGTATTTCCATAAATTTATAATAAATAGCCAGTAGTTGATTTTCGATCTTCTAAATCTCCAGCGTAGTCAGCATCACAAAATCCTACAAGTTCTTCTGAATTTTTCTTGGAATATATAAGACAAAGTTTGTCAGTACCTTTTAAATATCTTAGTATTCGTTTTAGATAATTCCAATGTCTATCTGATGGGTTTGCTTGATTCCTACTTAAATATGAAACTGCGTACATGATATCAGGTCTTGTGTATGTAGCTATATACATTAGACTTCCAAGTAGTTCTTTATAAGGTTAATTGGTTGTTTGATGTTCATTTTCTTCTAATGACAATTTATATTCCATAGGAGTATCTATAGGCTTACAATTATTTAAATTAAATTGTTTTAATAGTTGGTTAATATAATGTTGTTAATGAATCTTAACTATCCCTTTTGGTCGATTCCAATCAATGTGTATTCCTAGAAAGAAATTGACATCTCCCATGTCTTCCATTCAGAATTCTTCATCTCTTTTAAATTCATTTTTCATCTGACATACATTTTTTGTAAATCGGATCATACCCCTTTATACAAGGGGGGTCAAAACTTTAAACATGCTTATTGAAATTAGGACATTTCAATTAAATTTTTGAAAGTCTTCCAGAAATAATGATACTTTTATATATATATCTTAAATTAAAGCTTATGTAATATACTTTAATTTAAAAAAAAAAATTTGACCTCTAGATTTGTTTTCATGGTGAAAATGACTACCGTATACAAAATTATGATATTTTTGTGTTAAAATTCTGGGTTTTGTATTTTATTTTATTTTATTTTAAAATACCTGACAAGGGGAGTACAGATTTTTATAAATATTATATAAATAAAAATTTATATAGCATAGAAAGTTAAACTTGTATAAATTTTTTTGCTTTTTGGAGTCGAGAAAAATAATTTTGAAATTTGAACTAGCTTAAATAGCCAATTTTTTCAGGCGACGTTAGCGATATACGGTTGCCGTATCGGTCAAACTTATGTTTTACACGCTTGGGGTACTAGGTTCCAACCCGCGTATGGCAATGAATTTTTTGAATTTTTTTTTATTTCTTTTTAAATTAAAATAGATGTTCAACTGCTTTGATTTTTATCTCTTTTAGATTCAATAACTTCAATAAAGATCAAGGATCCCATCACTGTAGTCGCCCCTGGCGAGAAGAAATTTCTTATTCATATTAAAATTATTTTACTATATTTTAGATTTTAGCTTCGATGCAAAGCTGAGAAGATATTTTTTTGTGACTGTCATTTATTTTCTCTACTCTAACTTGACCTACTTTTTTCAACGATACGTCAAATGACTACAATTCGTATCTAGTTGAAGATCTAGTTGAGCTTCTCTGATAAATTTACAAAAAATAGTAATTATAAAACTTTCTGACTGCATATTAATCTTAATGATACAATTTTTTTAATTCTCATAAAATTTTCTATTTAATGATGTCAATTTCACACTTACCAATTGAGCTAAAAGTTATAGTAAAATAAATTTTTTTTTTTTATAAATATTTACAAAAATCAACTTTAAACGATTAAAAAAATAGGTTAAATATGTCATTTTCCTTATTTTTAACATATTAACAATCAAAATCAGTATTAATTTAAAACAATTTTTTTTTGTTCTTAATTATTTTTTAATAATATTAAAACTTAGAAGTGATATAAAAAGTCTAATTGCACATTTAAAAACATCGCGAAAAGTTGATTTAGAAAAGTATATTTTTGCTTCTGATGAAAGTTCCTTGTAGTCCAGTGCATTTATTTATAGTAACAAAGAGTTTTTATGGAAAAATATTGTATCAAGCCCTTTAAATTATTATACACGTAAAAGTAAAGCAAATATAACTTCTTAATTATTTTTATAATTTCTCCGTATAAATTATAATATTAAATTATTGAATATCAATTTCATACTAAATTTAATAATTATAATTAGTATTTATTGATATATTATATTTTAAAATCAAAGAACTACTAATCAGGATATAATCAAAGAAATAAGAGTTGATGTTGCTTTTGGAATAATCCACCAATTTCTATAAATGAAACACTATCTACAGATTTGCATCGAAGTGTTTCTTATGATAGTGATTTTAATTACTGTCAGATATCATCTATACTTGTCCCATCTATGCCTCGTCTACACTGTGTCTCGACCCCACTGTGCTACCGTTTATTTTTTTATTATAAGCTTTATATACAACTTTTAAAGACCAACAAAATAGGTTAAAAATGATATTATGTCCTAATTATTTTTTTTATTTTTTCCTCGCCATATTTATAATTAGCTGAATTATTCCACGTGTTGGGATGAGTTTTTAAAAAATCACTATTTATATCCAATGCGTCTCACCTGTGCACCCATTGTTTTCCCCGGGGACAATAGATGACGTAATTAGTTATAATTACGTTATAACCCACTCAATTACTTACAGAATAAATATAATTTAAACAATTTTTTTTTTGGTAATCTTTAGTTACACATTATTCTTGAATTATTAACTATGTAATACTTTTTAAATTCATCCTTTATACTTTGTAAGGGTGTCAAATTTGTTTTTTAAATGAGAACACATATTTTGAATTTAATAAAATGTTTGAGTTAATTTAATAGTAAAGTGCATATGAATTTTTAATATAACTTTATTATTTGATAAGATATAACTATTTAAAGTTTCAAATTTTTGAGTTAATATACATATATAATACACGAGGGATTACAAATACAAGTAGCTAATTGGTTTTTCTATGATATCGATATTCGCAGATACACAGTATTTCTTATTAATAGATAAGGTAAGGCACATTGTTGTGAATTTATAAATACATCAACTGGCAATACAGAAAGTATATCTATTGATTGTCTATATCTATTGTGAAAGTATATCTATAAAATTGACAATAAACACTCGGTGTCTGTGACAGCTATCTCATAAAAAACAATGAGCTACCTGTGTTTGTAATCTCTCGTGTATTATGTACTTTAACTCAAAAATTCGAAACTTTAAATAGTTAAATTATACATGTCAAAACTTGATGGGACATCCTATTTATGTACATCAGATTCTGACATGAATTATGTATGTTATTATTAACATACATAATTTTCTAATTTTTTGGGAAGAGACTAAGCCCCCCTCTAGAACTGTTTAGTTACGTTATTGATAAGAGGGTCAACAATTTTTGAACCAATGTATAAATAAAATTTATTTTTTTGTGTAAAATATTTAGAATGAACTTCACTGCTATAAATAGATCTCTGAAATATTTTTTTAACCTAATTAAAATTTAACAATACAATTATTTGAATTACTAATGATAATCTATCTTATCTAAACAATATGATTCACATTTCATTAAATGTTATATCTATTTTTTTAATTAATGAATTTTAATTAAAAGTGTAAATAAGGAGGTTAATGTAATTAAAACTCCTTATAAATTATCTATGGGCCTATGTCTAATTATTCTTATTTTGTTCTAGATGTATTTCACATTCACAAATAGTGGTGGGGAGGTGGAAATAGAAAAAAAAGAGGGCCACCACCGCCCAATAAAAATGAAATAAAGAAAAAATTTAGAGGTGGTAAGTTATTAAAATTTATTTTACATAATGTTCTATTACTATAGTGGCGAGTGGGGTAATTGTTAATTTATATTTTCTCCAGGATTATTTATCAGCTTTTATTTTATTTTAAAAGTCTGGTCCTTATATGTGTTACTATCATTAAATATAACATGAAAATATAATCATGTGTATTGATCATTTAAAATACATTTACAACTACCCCAATTTACCTTAAATTTGGATTAAAAAAAAACTTTAATTGAAAATTTTAATGATTTACACTATTTTTATCAATTTCAGCTTGCAATCATTGTGGCCAAAATAGCCACATAGAAAATTATTGTCACGTAAAAGGTAATAATTTTGTGTAATTCTCACTAGTATACCACCTATTATTTAGTTAGCAAATATTGGGTTATACTTTCAATTAGTTTTTATTTATTTATAATGTTTAATTTTGTCATTATACTTAATTGAGACTAATAATTATTGCTAATTTCAATTATTTTGTTTAGCTGCTGGTCTGCCTCCAGTCGCAAAAATATGCCCCTATTGTGGTCTCCCCGGGCACGGGGAAATGGAGTGTCATGTCAAAGGTAATATTTGTGATATATTTGTTTTTAAATTTAATAACATTCTAAAAGTAATTTTTTCTCATCTAAAAACTGTTTTTTTAATTTTTGTCTTGCTTTAATAATTGACGTAAGCCTAAAGGTTAATGCTGATTTATTTTATGTTTCGTATTTAATAAATGGTATTGTGTCAATTGTTACTAATTTAGTGAACGCATAATTATTTTGTAAATTGTAGTTTTAAGGAATTTATATGTAACATTGTAATTACTAGAAAGTAAGATTATACAGCCAAATACCTTAATTGAAGAAAATATTATGGTATTAATATTTAATGAATAGTGTAAATATAAAAGGGGACTTGACCATCTTCTTGGTTCAATCAGTGAATGTTGCATTATAATTATTATTTTGACTCTTCATTACACTTATCCGCGTGATAGAACTTGGATTTGGAACACCCAGTTCATCACATACTCACGAAGACTACACTAATTAGACAATATTCATAATTGTGATCTATTTTTACCTCAATAATAAATCCTTATTTTTTTAATAAACTTACAGAACGATCAAACGGCGCGCCGTTATCATTCCGCGGGGTTTCTATTGGAATGGCCTGAATAACATAGTACGCCAGTACATAAAATCGTGTGACATGTTCGCGTGTACGATAATAGAAGTCAAGGTTATGTTGTTTCGAATATAGACAACACGAAAATCAAATAATTGAATAACTTTATTAGTCATAAACAATAAAACAAAACGATATTTTGAAAGGATTGTTCTCCCCTCCACGAAAATTATAATTTTCGGTAATCACATCGAAGTTATGGTCATACTTCGCCTTTTTTTGTGTAAAATTGATAATTTATGGGCAACGATTCGGTGTAATCCTTATTCTGTTTAGTTATTTGTTCTTGTTTCGTGATTTCATTCCGTGAGTCCGGGTGTTAACACGTTAAAATAATGTCCAACAGCCAATCGCCGAGTGATTTCGCTTCTCGAGCAAAGGTCCGTTCAGAGGGAGTGCTCTGTTAGCTTGTTCCGAAAACTTTCATTTGAAAAAATTATATTCGAAATACAGCTGTCCCAGTAATTTTGTGGTTTGTCAACCAAAGTTGTACGAAGAACTTTTTACTAACTTACAATTCCCGTCGAAATGTGTCCATGGACAACTTATGTGTTTGTAACCGTTCCAAGACTCGTTGCATGTCGTTAAGATGTTCCTACATACTCACTGAGTAAACCACAATATCATTTAAGTACACATACACGAATTACCGACTTATCAACGCATAACTTCGCTCACCTACCATTGAAAAGTAGCCGGGGCATTTTTAAGGTCAAAGGCATTACTTTAAAATGGTAGAAGCCCATTTGTATGCGGAACGCGGTGAGCGGTCTTGACCCCTGTGTAAAACTGACCTGCCAATGCCATTTTGTGCCAGTGGGGCATTGGATATGTGTTAGATTCTGTTCAAAGATTTAGTCTCCCGTAAATCTGGTGGATCACGCATAATAATCACTGGGATCAATTTTTTTTCTTGGCGAGAACTACGGGAGCTGATCTTGGCGTGGTATTAGGTTCTATAAAACCTTTTTGCTTTAATTCTTACACCTTACGTGTAATAGTATTCTGTTTTTCGCAGTTATAAGGATATGCATTCAAACTAGTCGGAGTTTTCTCTTTTAACCGGATGTCATGTACAATGACTCGAGTCCTTTTGTTCATTGGTTTAACAAATTACTACCATGCAACCCACGGTAAATCATACGACCCGGTTGCTTATGAATTAAGTAGAGCCACCAAAAATTTTGTTGGAAGCTTTAGTTCAATGGCTGGTAGTTAACACGGCCTACGGGTATTGACGGACGGTTATAGAAAGTGTACCGGAAATCGTGTGAAAAAAGAGGCACAGTACGAGATTAGAACCTGCGACCCAAGGCGTCGTATAAACAAACCTTACCACCAGGCCACTGTGCACTTATGATTCAGATTCCGATTTACTTTCATTTAGGTTGATAACATGATATGCGGCTGAGGGAAACACAGTACCGTATTATAGTGGCACACTGTACTTCTTCGGTGCTCCGTTTGTTGTTGCTCTCTTACCGTTCTTGATTGTGTTAGAAGAGGTCGTGATACCTTGTGAAATATTTCCCACAAAGTTTTTCTCTGTTGATTCATTACGATTTGGCTCCTGGTCGGACGTTGAATGATAACCTTGTTCTTTGGGAAAAGTTTTCCGGTAAACAAGTTTACGGGTCAGACCGGAAGTTATTAAGTGAATCTGTGTCTGATTTTCTTCGGTTCTGAGTGATACCAGTGAAAGTCAACTTCTTCGGAAGTTTTACCAGGAAATACTGCGGGACAGTTAACAGCTCACGCGTTATTAGGTCTTGTTCCGAATCTTCCAGGGATTTATTCGGCAAACTATTCTCGGAGAGAGCTGCTTGTAATCCTTGGTCAAAGTTTTGCACTACTCTCCAATATTTCCGAAACTTCTCTCTTTACCGTACATTTCTTCCGTAAACACTCCCCTTTTCCGTCGCATTTTTGGGTTCCTGGTTGGAAACTTCAGTATCAAACAATAAACCAAGCGCTTATGGTATTTTGGGCGATCTAGCTTTTCTTGTCCGGTTTCCCATATTCCGTTGTCGCCGTATTTCTCTCCCACAGTTCAGTTACAGTTGTAGCATCGTGCTGCTACAGACCGGTTATTTCCGGTTTAACAACCTCTTTCCTCGGTGGCGGTTTCTTATTTGAAGCTATTCTCTTCGGTGAAATACTTCTTTTCTTCGGCCAGCCGTTCCAGAGAAAATTTCTCTAAAGTTGCTAGCCAGCTCTATCAGATCTTTCATCTATCTTGGGCGTGAACCGTTTTTTTTTTCTGAAATCGAAGATAGGAGAGGTACTGCCTCGAGTACCCGGCCGCGTTCACGGCGGAGCTCATGCCCGGCGGGGCGTTTCTCGGCGAGCAGGTCGGTGGGCGGCAGTGACGACAGGATACCAGCCGCCACTCCGGACAACGTTCGGTACGCTGAAATTGTTCAGATCGTCGCCCGCCTCAGTACCCAAAACAGAACTTCTCAGTTTTTGGACAAATACTCGAAAGTATACGAACAAACCGAGGACTCATACAGAAGGACCGAGTGTGCTCTACTGACTAAGAATCAACGTCACATCTCCCTCGGCCCTCCTAGATTGGGCATGAGTACCACCAGCCTGTATATAATTTTCTAAGCCCGCACGAGTAATGTGCGGCCTGAACTTTAGACGTTTGTCTATGACAAGGCCCAAATAAGTCATCGAGTCCTTAAGCAGGATCTCCACCCCCAGCACGGCGAGCCGTGGAGGAGTGAACTTGTACCTGTCCGTGAACAAGACCGCTTCGGTCTCATCCAGGGTGAGGATCAGTCCACTCCCCTCCTGCTGGATCCAGGCAGTGATTGTTCTAAGCGCGCAGTTTGCACGAAATCCAGCCTCCTCGGACGAGGTGCCTTCCACTGCCACCAATGAGTCGTCCGCATAGCAGGCGAAGCGCACGTGTGATGGTAACGGAACCTGCGTTTTACCTGTTGCCAGGGGATTTGTTTTCAATATTACCTTCACCTAGGTAGTTGCCTTAACAGACTATGGGGCCCAACCCATTGGTTGGGTTTTTCATAAAAAAAAGTTGTTATTCTGAATCCACCACTGTAGACAGGTTATTAATCAGGTATTCAAAAAAATTATACGTATAATTTCATATATTTATAAAATAAGTAATCAGTGCAATGTTACTATTGATATTATTAAGGTTAGCTTATTAATTAATTTTTAAAATGTCACTTAGCAAATTTTAACAAATGGATATTGTTTTTTTAGCTACTAAGTTACAAATTTATTATGTTGTTATTTTGATATGTCTGATTTAAAATTTTTAAACTTCTAATTATAATATTAAAATACAAAAATTTTTGTATATTTTGCAATAGTGAAAAAAAACAATGCGACTAATTAACATAAAATAACAAATTTTATAAATAAATTAAAAGGCATTATACACCAATTTTTATTCTATTATTGTGAATTCAACTATAGAAGTAAAATATGAATAAAATATTGAAAAAACAAAACATAATAATTGATAATATTAACATAGCTGAACTGGGACACACTTCTCTACTGGACTTCACACAAAAATTATATGATGAGTTATTACAGGAACGCCAAAATAGATCAATATATCAAATTGAAAGAGACCAATTGCAAATATTTTGGGATATAACTAAAAAAAATTTGGTTTCACTGGCATCAGATATGAATTTAATGCAAAATATTGCAGAAGAAAATTTTCAAAAGATCGACAAAGTTGAAAAAAAAAATCGGCAACAAAGACTTCAACTAATCTATGAACATAATATCAATCTAAATAAGGTTCAGTCTGAAAATACACAAATTTTAAAATGTATAGCATTAGATTGTGACCAACAAATTACTGATTTATTCAATATTAATACATCACTAAAAGAAAAAATACTTCAAAATAATATCCAACATACAAATCAAATAAAAACATTAAAAATCAAACATATTGAAGCATTAAAAGATAAAACGAAATGGATGGAATGTCAAATGTCTCAAATAATGGATCGTATAGAAAAACAACGAAACTATATAATTGAAAAAATTACAAAAAAAAATGAAATTGAGTTGGCACAAATAGAAAATATAAAAGAAAAACAAATAAAATTACTTTTAGAACAACATAAGAATGAATTTGAAGATATGCATACATTTTATCAAGAAATTACTATTAGCAACCAATCACTTATAAGTTGTTTAAAAAGAAAATTAGAAACGATAAATGTCAAAAATAATTCATCAGACAAACATCTTAAATTTCTTGAAAAACATAATGAACAACTAAAAGATTTTTTAGAAAAAAATAAGAAAGATAACATTAAATTACAAAAAAAAATGAATTATTATATAAACGATAAAAAAATGTTAAGATATAGAGAAAAACAAATTGATAAATACAAAAAGCGATTAAATGATATAATAATTGAATATGATGCATTGGAAATAAGTTATAAAGAACAAAAACTTGAAAGTTGCACAATGAAAGAAAATTTTATAAAAATCTTATTGAATGTGCAAAAACAATTCAATTTGGAAAAAAAAACATTAGAGTATTACATAAATAAATTCGATCAAATTTTTCGAGAGTTAAGTGAACATCATTTAAATATATATAGTAATGGTGAAATTATTTGCAATTCAACAAAAAATATTGATTTCGACTCTAAAATAAGTAAACAAAAAAGTTTAATTGAAGAGCTTCATAAAAAATTAAATGCTTTATTTAAGACAAATGACATTCTAGTGATTAAGTACAAGGAAACGTTATTAAATTCTTTAGATGAAAATAATAAAAAAATGTTAAATTATATTATTACTTTAAAAATTATATCAGATGGGGACAAGTATAAATATTCCAAACCAGGTGTGGGGGTTGGTAAACGACCTCGCTCCGGATTGGATACGCGCCGCCGTGAATCGTTGCCTCCTTGATGGTGAATTCCCCTCGAGGTGGAAGAAGGTCAGGTTGCTGCTTCTGAGGAAGGGTGACAAGCCCGAGGGTCTCCCATCGTCGTACCGAACGCTCTGCATGTTGAACGACTTGGGGAAGATCCACGAGCGCCTGCTCGTCAACCGTATCGAGGTCCACCTGGCCGAAGTCGGCGGGCTGGCTGAGGGCCAGTTCGGTTTCAGGAGGGGTAGGTCGACGGATGACGCGGCCTCCCTCTTCAGAGATTTGGCCCTCATATATTTTTACAAAGGCATCTGTTTTAAATCCTAATGACATATATGTGTAATCATTTCACTTTAAGACTGAATGTTTTCACGCTATTGTAACGTGACAAAATGTGAATTTTATGATATTGATAGATTACTGTTTTGCTTTGCTAATGGGCGCGCGTACGTTATATCCGGCCGTGTAATCAGAAAACTGTACTGTTGCTGTCAAGGTGAACGCTATACACACAATATTCTTTATCAGTTTAACAATCGTTCCCTATATGACACATACACTGGCCACCACTGTCCATACCTGTATAACTCTAATATTGTTCATATTTTTATCTGTTGTATATTTTGTAAATCGTTAAGCCGATACCCTCTCCCAAACGGGTTCGTCGTCGTTGTGTCTCGCCCGGTGTGTAGAAATTTTTTCGTAG
>NW_026099573.1:35935722-35943052 GCF_025091365.1 Daktulosphaira vitifoliae | reverse complement strand
GTCGATCAGGGTATGCGCGCATTTCCACGAGGTCAGCGTGCCATATATCATCGAGACCCTTGATATTTATCCGGGCACGGGTATACGTCCTGCGAGCCTGCCGGTGTAGTTCGTTAGCAATGTTCTTATTCATAACGCCGCTGGTATCTGTTCAATGTAACCGGCTTCCTGCAGCTCTTCCAATATAGAAACGATTTCCGGTGAAACTCCAGTGTTGCCAGCCGACCGGGCTGATATCAATAAACGTAAACGTTCCACGAGCTCGTTGGGGTCGTCCCAGTAAACGTAATCTTTTTTCTTGTTGTTCAATCTCAATTGTAGACCCGCACCGATAATGGATGTGTCACTGATGTTGCTGCTGCTGCTTTCAAACAACGGTAAGGAATTGTTTGGGTTACCACCATAACCGTTATCAAACAATGGTTTAATGGTGTTTACATACTTTTGACCTCCTTTTTTCAATGTTCCGTCTTTATTTAAATGCACACCGGTTTTGCCGAGAATCGTTTTGTACGCATGCAAATCCGATTCGGAGTAAACTCCAGGGTTTTTCGAAAACAGTAAATCCACAAGACCCATAGTCAGAGGGAATTTTTCATCTAAAACATTAATTGTTCCTCTATTGAGAAAGATATTGTCGGCTTCACCTAATGTCATTGTTCCATCTGGTGATACCTTTGGTCCATACATTTTATCTCTGTTGGGGTTCATTGACCATTGATACATGTACTGATGGAAAAACCCGTCATCGTGTTCCACAGTGTATATATCATCGTTTAAACTCTTGATAGTTTGCTGTAATTGTTCTTGTTGTTGTTGTTGTTTTTGCTGTTGTTGCTGTTGCTGTGACGCAATTTTATCTAATGGTTCAATGATTGGCGCCAACTGACGTTTTACGCGAGTCAACGAATCCGCTTCTCCACGACGCAATTCTGTGTACTTTTTTCGAACATTTTCCCGGGCTTCAGTCAACAGTTTCAGCAATGTTTCCTTATCGGCACTCATATTGTAACAAATGTGTCAAACTTGTATCTGTATCGGCCGTCGTCTCGCGCAAAGTCCAAACAAATCACTGCGAATCCGTACCGATCCTTGTTCCAACACTCTTTGCAAAACTCTTTGAATTCTCCAAATTTCATATCGCAACACACGTATTCATCGTACGCGTGTCGTAGATTAACTTCATCCTGCCGGAACAACACCACCACATTTGTGTTGTCACGTAACATTTGTTTTTGTATGCGCGACAGTGTTTGGGAGAGAAAAAAAACATCAACTTGCCTGTGTCGTCCTCGC
Source organism: Daktulosphaira vitifoliae (assembly GCF_025091365.1). Lineage (NCBI taxonomy): Eukaryota > Metazoa > Arthropoda > Insecta > Hemiptera > Phylloxeridae > Daktulosphaira > Daktulosphaira vitifoliae. Next base: position 35,941,756 of record NW_026099573.1, on the reverse strand, counting down.
GCGAAATAATCACACATTACATTTTGTTTTTCCATGACAACATCGTCGAATATAAAAACCGAATTGGGCAGGATGTTGTCCACCGACGGTACATCGTCGCCGTTTTCATAGGTAAACAACTGCACTCCTTGGACGCCGCGTAAAACATCCACGAGTAGTTGATACTTGCACTGATGCAACGATTTCGAGTAAACGTAAACATTTTCAAATCGAAGTCCGTTGATATCGGTCAATAGAGTAAACATCAAGTTTGTTTTTCCACAATTTGACGGTCCGCAAATCAATGCACGTATTGTATTTGGCAATAGTTTACCGTGTTTACTAGGTGCAATCTCACTACTTTTTTCAAAATTCACGATAGGTAGCGTGAGAGTCTGTTTTTTGAAACGCATCGCACGTCATCGAACAATAACTGTCAATATGAAAATAATGGTTAAACAGAGACAACGTGGAAAACGAGGTGCAGGGATATTGAATACTGTAATCAACAAATTACCATTCGAAGCCCACATTCCAGGTGTGTGTGTGTGTGTGTAATTATTCAAAATAATTTTTCGCAAATAGTTTTATCATTATTTTAAATGTTTATCATTTATGTTATCAATTTACGGGTCCTGGAACACGGTTAGAAAAGAGATTAAAGCGAGGTGATGTTGAGGTGAACCCGCTTGATGCTGCTTGCCGCAATCACGATATAATTTATAGTAAATACAAGAATCTCGAAGACTGTCATAAAGCGGACAAGGTGTTGGAACATCAGGCTTGGGAACGAGTGTTAGCCAAAGACGCTAAATTGCCCGAACGAGTCGCAGCTTGGGGTGTGACCAACGCGATGAAATTGAAACGTAAACTCGGTATGGGTTTCAAACGAGTCGTTCATGCGGCCAAACTCGATAAAAATGCCCAACAAATGGATTTAATGAGTGTGGCAAAACAATCGTTGAAGGCGGCACGACGTGTGGTGAGAAAGAAAAAAATCCACTGCCCCTTGCCATAAACGTTCCGAAAACTAAAGGCGGTGTACTACCGCTTATACCTATATTTGCCGGACTGTCGGCGTTGGGAGCTTTAGCCGGCGGTGNTGTCGGCGTTGGGAGCTTTAGCCGTCGGTACTGCAAATGTGATCAAGATGACTACCGAACTTAGCCGTAAAGGCAATACAGCGATAAGCATGGGTAAAGGATTTTACTTGCAACCATACAAATCGGGGTCTGGTTTCAAATTGACGACGAGTACGAAAAAGATGATTCGAAAAAATCAGACGAAAAAAACAAAAAACTAATTTCGCAGCTACCCGATCGTGCCTTGTACGATGTTGAAATTGCAAATTTCGGTAGTCGAGCGTTCGACCATAAAGTGTTTCGTGGCGTGTTTTGTCGTGACACATTACCTAAGTCGGGACCGAAAATGACCGAAATGGCTGTAGTGAACTTGGATCTTTCCACTAACCCTGGCACGCATTGGGTAGCTTATAGTAAACGCGGTAAACGTGTTACGTATTTTGACAGTTTTGGTAATTTACCACCACCGTTGGAACTGCAACGATACTTTAAAGGATGTACAATCGTGCACAACTATAGTAGATGTCAAAACTTCGACGAGGTAAATTGTGGTCACTTGTGTTTGGAATTTTTAATCGAACAACAACAACAACATGACAACAACGGTAACGTTAACCGGTGTGGGATCTGAATTGCAATGTACATTCAATCCACCCATCGATGTCGGTGACAAATGTAAAATTGGGCTATTGAGCTTGCATACGTGGAACACTATACCTAATATTGACGAGGATTGTAACAAATTCATTTTCGGCACTGTTGACAAACCAATTATGGTGATAACACTACCGACGGGATCGTACGAATTTGAAGATTTACAGAAACGAATCACGGACAAGTACAACGGAGAAGAGTATAAGTACAGTGTGCAACAACAACAAATAGATTTTGATGATCCATTGTTGCCAACGGTTGGTTTACTCAAGGAAAACAGCAGTGAAATCAGTGACAAAAGGTTGGGTGATCGAAACGTTATTTCTTTTACAGCCGACCGCAACACTATGCGAAGCATAATCAAATGCGATCACCCCATAGATTTTACACACCCGTAATCAATCGGTCGTATACTAGGATTCCGACCTCGTGTATTGGCATCGAAAATGGAACACACGTCGGATTTCCCGTTATCTATAACAAAGGTGACATGCATACGAGTCGACTGCAATATAATTGTTGGTTCGTACCACGGAGGACGTCAATCGCATACATTGCACGAATTCTTTCCAAACGTACCACCGGGCTACCGGATTATCGAGTGTCCCAGACAAGTAGTTTACTATCCGTTAAACACAAACGTATTGAACAGAATTCGAATTGCATTGCTCGATCAGGACGGTCAACCTAAGAGGGTTAACCTAAAAATTAACAGTACGTCTACACATCAAACAGGATGGATGGTTTTATAACTCGTACGCACAATTCCAGACAATGTATTACGGTCGTAAAGACCCATATCCTTTATTGAACTATATAAATTACAAAAAACGTGGACCTATAGTCGTGATTGATTGTTCTAAACAAAACGACACCGTCAAATCTTCAACGGTTGATCTACGCTTGGATTTCGAATGCTCCAAACAGTTTCCCGATAAAACATCCTTGTATTGTGTAATTATTCACGACTGTCAAATGGAATACAACGCATTCACGGGAGAAGTACGAAAACTTTAATGTAAATACAAATTTAATTTTTTATTTTTTATTATTTACAATTTACAATATAGTATAGAAACAAAAAATGTATAAATATATAATTTTTTTTTTTTTTTAATAAAAAAACTAGTTGTTTTGTAAACTTGTTATTTTATTCCAATCATCTTCGAATTTGACTGGAAAAGTCACGCATAGGAGACCTTTCTTGTCAATTTTTGACAAAGTATCTATTCCTAGAAATTATCTGTTTGTAGCCAATTCCACCAGATTGGAGAAGTAATACACACGCTGAAAATTTTTAAGTTTAAGTTTTAAGATGAAAAAATCAAATATTTTTAAACATACTTTCATACGTGGATAATCGTTGAAGATAATTTTCGATGTATTTGCTAGTCATTTACCCATAAACTCCGTATGACAAATTTCGTGGAAATATAAAAAATCCAATGTTTTAATTTGGTTAAAAATTATCGGTTTCTTTTCAACCACCATACGATCAATTGAAGTCTGAAGTATAAGCTTCATTTCACGTACAATACGCGGACGTATATGAAGCAATAGTCGATGTATTTTCTCAAATAACATATCTTTAATGAAGTGCAATTGTGCAAATTCAGTTTTTTTAATCGAAAATACACGGCCGTCATCACGTTTTGACTGCAACAGTAATGCAACTTCTCGGGTTAGCCTCCTTTGTGTCAGGCTCACCTTAATGTATTCATCTTGTAAAAGTATTATTCCGTTTAAATTTTCCGTTATCGATAAAATATATCCGCACATTGAATACATTCTATGTAGTAAATCGACAGTGATAATAAGTTTCTGATGATTGTTTACCAACTGGACTTTTGGCCAAAATGAATCGTCCGGGTCCAGACCAATGTATAGGCGAGACATTTGTGAAATTCTATACATTGATGAATCGATCAAGTCGTTGATTTTATTGAATTTACACCTTGTTGTAGCCATTGTGATTAAAGTCTCAAGATCCAATAGGCTTTACTGTCGCTGCGGTTCGCATTCGTCGTCTTTTCAATTGTTTCGATTGAATCCAAAAGTTCGTAATATATTCGCTTCACAACAGAGCATGCACATTCAGAATTGTCCGAATTTTTTCCCACGTCCGATAAAGCACAACCTTTGTAATGTAAAAAGTCTCCACCTACACCGTTGACTTTATCGCNACATTTTACTGGTGCTGCACAAGGTAAGTTTTTTTGTTTGTATATTTCGATATTTTCGACGTACAAATTGTTTTTACACATTTTTTCACAGCCACCTCTTCCACGACTGTTCCAAACCACCATTCGGTTAAACGTAGGGCTAACAACAGTAGGGTAAAATCCAAAAGGTTGCGTATACAATTGCCGGACGCGAAAAATTTCATCGAGATTGATTACGCATTGAAGCGAGGAGCCGTTTGGTTTTATCGGAAAAACGTGGAAAATTTCGCGAGCTATCGAGGTTTTCTGCGCGCCGTTAAAGCCGAGCTGGTTGCCAAACTCGGTGAATTCACAGCTGTTCGGCCTATTAAATATAATCTCAAATTGGAGGCCTCCTACCATATACCGCAATCGGAAGCACTGCCCGAGGACCGTGCCTTCAAGACACGGGCTAAGGTGTTGTTCTCTGAAACGGACATTGTGGGAGAGGTCAATGATGATTTTGAGATTATGCTCGCTGAGGAAGACGTGTACTCGGTAGGGGTAGCGGATTCACGCTAGCGCATATCGACAGACTCATGCTCAGCGTATACAAGTATACGCCCCTCGCCGGCTCATCATATATTCCGGTTCCACCTGAAATTTTCCATAGAAAGGCAATCATCAACCCACAGAATAAAAAAGACAAGTGCTGTTTAAAGTGGGTCATTTTGGCGAGACATGTTAAGGCTCATGATAAAATCCATCGACGCACGATAAAATATAACGATATCGTCGATCAGGGTATGCGCGCATTTCCACGAGGTCAGCGTGCCATATATCATCAAGACCCTTGATATTAATTCGAACACGAGTGTATGTCCTACGGGCCTGCCGGTGGAGTTCGTTAGCAATGTTCTTATTCATAACGCCTCTGGTATCTGTTCAATGTAACCGGCTTCCTGCAGCTCTTCTAATATAGAAACGATTTCCGGTGAAACTCCAGTGTTGCCAGCCGACCGGGCTGATATCAATAAACGTAAACGTTCCACAAGCTCGTTGAGGTCGTCCCAGTACACGTAATCTTTTTTCTTGTTGTTCAATCTCAATTGTAGACCCGCACCGATAATGGATGTGTCACTGATGTTGCTGCTACTGCTTCCAAACAAGGGTAAGGAATTGTTTGGGTTACCACCATCATCGTTTTCAAACAATGGTTTAATGGTGTTTACATACTTTTGACCACCTTTTTTCAATATTCCGTCTTTATTTAAATGCACAACGGTTTTGCTGAGAATAGTTTTGTACGCATGCAAATCCGATTCGGAGTAAACACCAGGGTTTTTCGAAAACAATAAATCCACAAGACCCATAGTCAGCGGGAATTTTTGATCTAAAACATTAATTGTTCCTCTGCCGAGAAAGATATTGTCGGCTTCACCTAGTGTCATTGTTCCATCCAATGATACCTTTGGTCCATACATTTTATCTCTGTTGGGGTTCATTGACCATTGATACATGTACTGATGGAAAAACCCGTCATCGTGTTCCACAGTGTATCTATCATCGTTTAAACTTTTGATAGTTTGCTGTAATTGTTGTTGTTGTTTTTGCTGTTGTTGCTGTTGCTGTGACGCAATTTTATCTAATGGTTCAATGATTGGCGCCAACTGAAGTTTTACGCGAGTCAACGAATCCGCTTCGCCACGACGCAATTCTGTGTACTTTTTTCGAACATTTTCCCGGGCTTCAGTAAACAGTTTCAGCAATGTTTCCTTATCGGCACTCATATTGTAACAAATGTGTCAAACTTGTATCTGTATCGACCGTCGTGCCGCGCAAAGTCCAAACAAATCACTGCGAATCCGTATCGATACTTGTTCCAACACTCTTTGCAAAACTCTTTGAATTCTCCAAATTTCATATCGCAACACACGTATTCATCGTACGCGTGCCGTAGATTAACTTCATCCTGCCGGAACAACACCACCACATTTGTGTTGTCACGTAACATTTGTTTTTGTATGCGCGACAGTGTTTGGGAGAGAAAAAAAAATCAACATGCCTGTGTCGTCCTCGTGCGAAATAATCACACATTACATTTTGTTTTTCCATGACAACATCGTCGAATATAAAAACCGAATTGGGCAGGATGTTGTCCACCGACGGTACATCGTC
>NW_026099573.1:35858605-35933647 GCF_025091365.1 Daktulosphaira vitifoliae | reverse complement strand
TTTTTTTTTTTTCTCTTTTGTCCCTTTATTTGCAGAGTGGTTTTTGCCTTCGGGTTTTGTCCACTATTAACTTAATTGTAATAATTTAATAAAGTCCCCTTAATTTTCTTAATCAACAAAAATCTTTTTATTGCGTGAATATCTTCAATATTCACGTGTATCTTATTTTTTTTTCCTTTAAATCATTTTTCTCTAGTTTTAAGGTAACGGTCTTCGACATACTAAAGTATGTCCACCACTGGTGACATCAAACAAACATATTGGTTATATTTACAAGGTAACAGCGTATTATAGTCTACAACAACACTTTATATTTTTAGTATATGTTTATATATATATAATTTTTTTTATTCACTTTATCTCATCAAAATGCATATTATTGGTTTTCTTATTATTTTTTTTCAATTTTTTTTATATTAAATCCACTTATGGTCCGGGTGTTGTTCTTTTCTGATCAAGACCCTCGCCTAAGTGGTTGGCGACCCGATTTCCTTTTGCAAGGGAGCCATGAGGGTGGCGACTCCACAATCCGTTGCGTGGCCCAAGTCGTCACCTCTCACTATTATAATTGACGATTCAATTTATTAACTAATTGTCTTGAGTGGCGTTTATAAAAATGTAACAAGTGCTGTAAAACATGTAGAAACTTGAATATTTTTTCTCAGACCACTTGATATACTTTGGTCATTATGCTGGTGATATATGATGTACTTGTGCGAATAATGACCGCGCACCACCATCACTGGTGCAGCGGATAATACAGTAACAAATCTGACTGTATTTATAAAGACGTCAATAAAGATTTTATTTACTCTTTGACTAAGTATTATTAACAGCTCACTAACACATTGCTTAAAAATATTCTGATAAACGTATACAAGTTCTAGTAATTGTTTTTTATTTAAATTTAAAATTGAATAACAATGGCTGATGTACATTTTACTGGTGCTGCACAAGGTAAGTGTTTTTGATTGTATATTTCGATATTTTCGACACAAATTGTTTTACACACATTTTTTTCATAGCCACCTCTTCCACGACTGTTCCACATTATCATTCGGTTAAATGTAGGACTAACAACAGTAGGGTAAAATCGAAAAGGTAGCGTAACAATTGTCGGACGCGAAAAATTTCATCGAGATTGATTCCGCATTGAAGCGAGGAGCCGTTTGGTTTTATCGGAAAAACGTGGAAAATTTCGCGAGCTATCGACGTTTTCTGCGCGCCGTTAAAGCCGAGCTGGTTGCCAAACTCGGTGAATTCACAGCTGTTCGGCCTATTAAATATAATCTCAAATTGGAGGCCTCCTACCATATACCGCAATCGGAAGCACTGCCCGAGGACCGTGCCTTCAAGACATGGGCTAAGGTGTTGTTCTCTGAAACGGACATTGTGGGAGAGGTCAATGATGATTTTGAGATTATGCTCGCTGAGGAAGACGTGTACTCGGTAGGGGTAGCGGATTCACGCTAGCGCATATCGACAGACTCATGCTCAGCGTATACAAGTATACGCCCCTCGCCGGCTCATCATATATTCCGGTTCCACCTGAAATTTTCCATAGAAAGGCAATCATCAACCCACAGAATAAAAAAGACAAGTGCTGTTTAAAGTGGGTCATTTTGGCGAGACATGTTAAGGCTCATGATAAAATCCATCGACGCACGATAAAATATAACGATATCGTCGATCAGGGTATGCGCGCATTTCCACGAGGTCAGCGTGCCATATATCATCAAGACCCTTGATATTAATTCGAACACGAGTGTATGTCCTACGGGCCTGCCGGTGGAGTTCGTTAGCAATGTTCTTATTCATAACGCCTCTGGTATCTGTTCAATGTAACCGGCTTCCTGCAGCTCTTCTAATATAGAAACGATTTCCGGTGAAACTCCAGTGTTGCCAGCCGACCGGGCTGATATCAATAAACGTAAACGTTCCACAAGCTCGTTGAGGTCGTCCCAGTACACGTAATCTTTTTTCTTGTTGTTCAATCTCAATTGTAGACCCGCACCGATAATGGATGTGTCACTGATGTTGCTGCTACTGCTTCCAAACAAGGGTAAGGAATTGTTTGGGTTACCACCATCATCGTTTTCAAACAATGGTTTAATGGTGTTTACATACTTTTGACCACCTTTTTTCAATATTCCGTCTTTATTTAAATGCACAACGGTTTTGCTGAGAATAGTTTTGTACGCATGCAAATCCGATTCGGAGTAAACACCAGGGTTTTTCGAAAACAATAAATCCACAAGACCCATAGTCAGCGGGAATTTTTGATCTAAAACATTAATTGTTCCTCTGCCGAGAAAGATATTGTCGGCTTCACCTAGTGTCATTGTTCCATCCAATGATACCTTTGGTCCATACATTTTATCTCTGTTGGGGTTCATTGACCATTGATACATGTACTGATGGAAAAACCCGTCATCGTGTTCCACAGTGTATATATCATCGTTTAAACTCTTGATAGTTTGCTGTAATTGTTCTTGTTGTTGTTGTTGTTTTTGCTGTTGTTGCTGTTGCTGTGACGCAATTTTATCTAATGGTTCAATGATTGGCGCCAACTGACGTTTTACGCGAGTCAACGAATCCGCTTCTCCACGACGCAATTCTGTGTACTTTTTTCGAACATTTTCCCGGGCTTCAGTAATCAGTTTCAGCAATGTTTCCTTATCGGCACTCATATTGTAACAAATGTGTCAAACTTGTATCTGTATCGACCGTCGTGCCGCGCAAAGTCCAAACAAATCACTGCGAATCCGTATCGATACTTGTTCCAACACTCTTTGCAAAACTCTTTGAATTCTCCAAATTTCATATCGCAACACACGTATTCATCGTACGCGTGCCGTAGATTAACTTCATCCTGCCGGAACAACACCACCACATTTGTGTTGTCACGTAACATTTGTTTTTGTATGCGCGACAGTGTTTGGGAGAGAAAAAAAACATCAACTTGCCTGTGTCGTCCTCGCGCGAAATAATCACACATTACATTTTGTTTTTCCATGACAACATCGTCGAATATAAAAACCGAATTGGGCAGGATGTTGTCCACCGACGGTACATCGTCGCCGTTTTCATAGGTAAACAACTGCACTCCTTGGACGCCGCGTAAAACATCCACGAGTAGTTGATACTTGCACTGATGCAACGATTTCGAGTAAACGTAAACATTTTCAAATCGAAGTCCGTTGATATCGGTCAATAGAGTAAACATCAAGTTTGTTTTTCCACAATTTGACGGTCCGCAAATCAATGCACGTATTGTATTTGGCAATAGTTTACCGTGTTTACTAGGTGCAATCTCACTACTTTTTTCAAAATTCACGATAGGTAGCGTGAGAGTCTGTTTTTTGAAACGCATCGCACGTCATCGAACAATAACTGTCAATATGAAAANGGTAAACATCAAATTTGTTTTACCACAATTTGACGGTCCGCAAATCAATGCACGTATTGTGTTTGGCAATAGTTTACCGTGTTTACTAGGTGCAAACTCACTACTTTTTTCAAAATTCACGATAGGTAGCGTGAGAGTCTGTTTTTTGAAACGCATCGCACGTCATCGAACAATAACTGTCAATATGNGAAAAGCATCGCACGTCATCGAACAATAACCGTCAATATGAAAATAATGGTTAAACAGAGACAACGTGGAAAACGAGGTGCAGGGATATTGAATACTGTAATCAACAAATTACCATTCGAAGCCCACATTCCAGGTGTGTGTAATTATTCAAAATAATTCCTCGCAAATAGTTTTATCATTATTTTAAATNATTCAAAATAATTTTTCGCAAATAGTTTTATCATTATTTTAAATGTTTATCATTTATGTTATCAATTTACGGGTCCTGGAACACGGTTAGAAAAGAGATTAAAGCGAGGTGATGTTGAGGTGAACCCGCTTGATGCTGCTTGCCGCAATCACGATATAATTTATAGTAAATACAAGAATCTCGAAGACTGTCATAAAGCGGACAAGGTGTTGGAACATCAGGCTTGGGAACGAGTGTTAGCCAAAGACGCTAAATTGCCCGAACGAGTCGCAGCTTGGGGTGTGACCAACGCGATGAAATTGAAACGTAAACTCGGTATGGGTTTCAAACGAGTCGTTCATGCGGCCAAACTCGATAAAAATGCCCAACAAATGGATTTAATGAGTGTGGCAAAACAATCGTTGAAGGCGGCACGACGTGTGGTGAGAAAGAAAAAAATNAAAAAGCATCGTACGTCATCGAACAATAACCGTCAATATGAAAATAATGGTTAAACAGAGACAACGTGGAAAACGAGGTGCAGGGATATTGAATACTGTAATCAACAAATTACCATTCGAAGCCCACATTCCAGGTGTGTGTAATTATTCAAAATAATTCCTCGCAAATAGTTTTATCATTATTTTAAATGTTTATCATTTATGTTATCAATTTGCGGGTCCTGGAACACGGTTAGAAAAGAGATTAAAGCGAGGTGATGTTGAGGTGAACCCGCTTGATGCTGCTTGCCACAATCACGATATAATTTATAGTAAATACAAGAATCTCGAGGACCGTCATAAAGCGGATAAGGTGTTGGAACATCGGGCTTGGGAATGAGTGTTGGCCAAAGACGCTAAATTGCCTGAACGAGTCGCAGCTTGGAGTGTGACCAACGCAATGAAATTGAAACGTAAACTCGGTATGGGTTTTAAACGAATCGTGCGTGCGGCCAAACTTGATAAAAATGCTCAACAAATGGATTTATTGAGTGTGGCAAAACGATCGTTGATGGCAGCACGGCGTGTGGTGAGAAAGAAAAAAATTCCACTGCCCCGTACCATAAACGTTCCGAAAACTAAAGGCGGTGTACTACCGCTTATACCTATATTTGCCGGACTGTCGGCGTTGGGAGCTTTAGCCGGCGGTGCTGCAAATGNAGAGCTTTAGCCGGTGGTGCTGCAAATGTGGTCAAGATGGCTACCGAACTTAGCCGTAAAGGCAATACAGCGATAAGCATAGGTAAAGGATTTTACTTGCAACCATACAAATCGGGGTCTGGTTNCTGCAACCATACAAATCGGGTTCTGGTTTCAAATTGACGGCGAGTACGAAAACTAAGAAAAAGACGTCTCGAAAAAATCATAAGAAAAAAACAAAAAACTAATTTCACAGCTACCCGATCGTGCCTTGTACGATGTTGAAATTGCAAATTTCGGTAGTCGAGCGTTCGATCGTAAAGTGTTTCGTGGCGTGTTCTGTCGTGACAAGTTACCTCAGTCGGGACCGAAAACAATCGAAATGGGTGTAGTGAACTTGGACCTTTCCACTAACCCTGGCACTCATTGGGTAGCATATAGTAAACGTGGTAAACGCATTACGTATTTTGACAGTTTTGGTAATTTACGACCACCGTTGGAGCTGCAACGATACTTTAAAGGATGCGCAATCGTGCACAATTATAGTAGATATCAAAACTTCAACGAGGTAAATTGTGGTCACTTGTGTTTGGAATTTTTAATTGAACAACAACAACAACATGGCAACAACGGTGACGTTAATCGGCGTGGGATCTGAATTGCAATGCACATTCAATCCACCCATCGATGTCGGTGACAAATGTAAAATTGGACTATTGAGCTTGCATACGTGGAACACGATACCGAATATTGATGAGGATTGTAACAAATTCATTTTCGGCACTGTTGACAAACCAATTATGGTGATAACACTACCGACGGGATCGTACGAATTTGACGATTTACAGAAACGAATTACTGACAAGTACAATGGAGAAGAATACAAGTATAGTATGCAAAAACAATTAGATTTTGATGATCCATTGTTGCAAACGGTTGGTTTGCTCAAGGAAAACAGCAGTGAAATCGGTGACAAAGAGTTGGGTGATCGAAACGTTATTTCTTTCACAGCCGATCGCAACACTATGCGAAGTATAATCAAATGCGATCACGCCATAGATTTTACACACCNATGCGATCACGCCATAGATTTTATACACCCGCAATCAATCAGTGGAATGCTGGGATTCCGACCTCGTGTATTGGCACCGAAAATGGAACACACGTCGGATTTCCCGTTATCTATTACAAAGGTGACATGCATACGAGTTGACTGCAATATAATTGTTGGCTCGTACCACNTTAATATAATTGTTGGCTCGTACCACGTCAATCGCATACATTGCATGAATTCTTTCCAAACGTACCACCGGGTTACCGTATTATCGAATGTCCCAGACAAGTCGTTTACTATCCATTAAACACAAACGTATTGAATACGATTCGAATCACATTGCTCGATCAAGACGGTCAACGTGTCAACTTAAGAGGTGAAAAATTAACAGTACGTCTACACATCAAACAAGATGGATGAAAGTACGATGACGTTATGGGACCGTATAAAACAAATTGATTCCTCATATATTGGATTATTTTTGTGCATACAAGTCACAGTTGTGCAACTATTACTGCTCCTTCAAACATCCGACAATAGCTGTTAGCTGATAAACAGTGATAATAACAACAACAACAACAACAGTTCAGCTACAATTTATCGTTTGGAAGCACTGGTTCGAGAACTTTATTCAGTCGATGACCGTGTCTTTATATTGGAAAAACGTGTTGACACTCTTTAAATGCCTCTTAGTTTCAACAAGAGTGTAGTGCAGCGGTTCCCAATTGGTGGTCCGCGGTTATGTTGTTTTGTTGTGATATTTTTATTTTATTTTAGGAAATTATTAACTTTGTAGTAATATGAAATTCCGAGTATTTATAGACTATTGAAACTTGATTATCGCGAAAAAAATAGATAATCAATTTCATAGAAATAAATATCATTATTATCTCCACTATTACACTGTTATTACTATAATTCAGAACGTGAAACCATACTGATTATTTTCTTCTCAGTCATAACTGGTCAGCGATTAGTACCGTGTGTCCTTTTTTATACATTTCATTTCAAAATAAACCAACCATAATGTATCAATGGTTAAAATCTGGTTCACTTAAAAGGCCTACATGTGAAATAGAAGCAGATAATTCTGTGAATGATGTGAATGAAGTTCAGGTAAATAACTCATTCATTTATTTATCAAAAGAACTTTTCTACTTATTAATATGTCGTTAAATGCGTGCATATTATGTATTGCACAAATTATATTTTATAATTTTACAGTTTATCTGTATTTTTATTAATAATATTTCAATAATAAATTTATTTTAGTGTACTGATCAACATAGTACATCTAGCTCTGACTCAAATCGCCGTAATGTAAACTCGAAGAGTACCGTAGGAACTAAAGTGAGAAAGTATAACACTGAATATTTACAATTAGGATTTACATTTGCTGGGACTGAAGATGAACCAAAACCACAGTGTGTTATTTGCTTGGAGATCTTGTCCAATGAAAGTATAAAACCTTCCAAATTACGACGCCATTTTGAGACAAAACATGGCGAATTTACTAGTAAGTCTTTGGATTTTTTTGTAGCCAAGTTAGGAGAATTTAAAAAATCACAAAAAGTGATGAAATCTTCGACAAGTTTAAGTGGTAATAAAAAAGCCACTTTAGCTTCATACGAAGTCGCTCAACTTGTTGCAAAATCTGGTAAGGCTCATACCATAGCCGAAGAACTGATTCTTCCTGCTGCAATTGTCCTCTGCAAAACAATGTTAGGTGAATCTGCAGCAAAGTTGATTAGTTCTGTCCCCCTATCTAATAATTCAATTCAAAGAAGAATTACTGATATGTCTGCAAATATTGAAGAAACACTATTTACAAGGCTGTCTACAAGTGACAAGTTTGCATTGCAACTAGATGAAAGTACTGACATAGCAAGTAAGTCATCTATGTTGGTTTTTGTCCGTTTTATATGGGAAAAACAGTTATTTGAAGATTTTTTGTTTTCATGTGAGCTCCTACATACTTCGGCAAAAGATATATTTGAAGCTATTGATAAGTTTTTTACAGAGCATGGCATTAGGTGGGAAAAATGCGTTGGAATAACCACTGATGGTGCAGCAGCAATGTCAGGTTACAAAACTGGATTGTTGGGTCGTGTGAAAGAAGTTGCACCTCAAGTAAAGTGGACTCACTGTTGTATTCATAGGGAAGCGTTGGTTGCTAAACGTCTATCAGAACACATGAAAACAACTTTAGAAGAAGTAGTGAAAATTATAAACTTTATTAAATCACGACCTCTACAATCCAGGCTTTTTGAAGTCCTTTGCAAAGACATGGGAAGTGACCACGTACAGCTTATTTTGCACACTGAAATTCGATGGCTCTCACGTGGAAAAATACTTCAGCGTTTTTTTGAGCTAAGAGACGAAGTTCGAGTATTTCTTCTCGAAACCAGGTTTGTAGGCTTGTTAACTGATTTTTCTTGGCTGTCTCGAATAGCTTACTTCGCTGATGTGTTTGAATATTTGAATACACTAAATTTGAGTTTACAAGGAATTTATATTGACGTTTTTCACGTTGAGGATAAAATCGAAGCAACTATAAAAAAGTTTGAAATTTGGGCAATACGTGTTGAAAAGAACTCTTTCAGTAACTTTCCGACATTACAATCTTTTTTGGAATCTTCGTGTGAATGTTTATCACAGGAGGTAAAGAGTGAAATATCTGAACACTTGTTGAGCAAGGCCAAAATATTAAGAAAATATTTTCATCAACCTGACCCAAATAATACGTGGATAAGAAATCCATTTTCCTGTGATATTGAAAAAATAGAAAATCTCTCTGAACAGGAACAAGATGAATTAATTGATTTAGTAACTAATGGTACGATGAAAAATATTTTCAACGATAAAAAACTAATTGATTTTTGGTTAATTGTTCAAAATAATCAAAAGCAACTGGCTGAGAAAGATTTAAGACATTTGATCCCCTTTTGCACAACATATAGATGTGAAAAAGCTTTTTCTACCTACTGTTACATGAAAAATAAATATNAGTATAACCTTTATTTCATGTAAAATACGCGGACGTATATGAAACAATTGTCGATGTATTCATCAAAAATATACAGTCGTCATCTCGTTTTGACTGAAACAGTAATGTATCTTTTCGGGTAATAGTTTGCACCCACTGTGTCAGATCACCTTAATGTTTTCATCTTGCAAAAGTAGTATTCCGTTTAAATTTTCCGTTATCGATAAAATATATCCGCACATTGAATACATTCTATGTAGTAAATCGATAGTGATAATAAGTTCTTGATGACAGTTTACCAACTTTACTTTTGGCCAAAATGAATCGTCAGGATCCAGACCAATGTATACACGAGACATTTGTGAAATGCTATATATTGATGAATCGATCAAGTCGTTGATTTTATTGAATTTACACCTTGGTGTAGCCATTGTGATTAAAGTCTCAAGGTCCAATAGGCGTTACTATCGCTGCGATTCGCATTCACCGTTTTTTCAATTGTTTCAATTGAATCCAAAAGTTCGTAATATATTCGCTTCACAACTGAGCATGCACATTCAGGATTGTCCGAATTTTTTCCCACATTCAATAATTCACAACCCTTGTAGTGTAAAAAGTCTCCACCGGTACCGTTGACTTTATCTCCTAGACGTTCCGCAAAATATTGTANGTCTCCACAGGTACCGTTAACTTTATCTCCTAGACGTTCCGCAAAATATTGCAAATCTCGATAATTTTTAAATAATTTACTGAATGGTTTAAAAACTCTATCTGTCGGTTAGTTTTCAACAAGACAAATCAATTTATTTGATATATTACTTAAATAATCCATCTTACACACACAATAGATTAACAAATACTGAGAACCGATTAGTAGTCAACAGACAATGTTGCTGCTGCACGACACCAAACTTTCCAAACATCTGTTAGACATTGGAATCTCGATGACGAATGAGGTGTATTTTATGGATTACACGATTACGGCTTATACGCCGTCGACGACGGCGAAGGCGGCGGCGGTTGCGATGGCGCGTCGACGGTGTTGACACAATATAACGCGCGACCGTTTGACGTACAAGTCGGGGGGGAGGGTGTAGGCAGGGGCAGAGTCTTTAATATTATTGTATGTGACGTGTTGACCTTAAGGGCGATTATATTACGTAACACCTGTGATTCTCCTGATTGAGGGGCACGCGTTGCTGCATACGTCACACCGACAACGACGTAATGCCGAGTCAGCTGACCACCTACCCTCAACCAACCCACATTATTATCGCAATTTTAACAATAACACACTTGATTTACAACTTTAACAATTACGATTGACCTTAATTAGCCATTTAATTACCCATTAACACTCTTAATTTATTACTTTTTGATGACGTATGACACTAATTACCATGGCGGCATCCTTTGATCCCCAGAACCCGCTATTTAGATACTACTATTATATCTTATAGAATATGATCTATTGTAACATTAAAGTTTAAAGTATAAAGTTTAAAGTTTAAAATTAAAGTTTAAAGTTTTAAACAAGTTTAAAAGTATAAAAAGAAGTATTAAATATCGTTTATAATGTGGACTTTGACTCATTGAAATAATTTATTCGGCAAATTTATCACTAACAGTTGGCAAAATTCAATCCACACTATCCTACAAATTATCTCTATGATCGCCCATGTTAAAATCAAAATAATATGATAAAACTACGTTAAACTGTTTTGCTTAAACAGCTTTGTTATAAAGATATTGTGTATTGTAAGTATAATTTAAAAAAACTAGGGTTACAAAAACAATAAGTATTCATAAGGATATAAAAAATATTTTAATTTTTTTTTGTGGCTGTTTCCATTTTTTGTCAGCTATCACCAAACCGATTTCTTTTAACGATACGTCAAAAGATCACAATTTGTATCTAGTCAAAGACATTATCCTCAAAAATTGAAAACATTTTCCTCGTTCCCCGTAAATGGGAAAATCTCTAAAAAATTTACAAATTTAAAAATCTGTAATTTTCGATATTTTTTCGTGAAATTAAAATGAATGAGCCCCACGTGCCTGAAAATCGCGACGTTTAATCGCCCCGTGTGAATGATAACATGCGATTTGTATTGTTTAATTTTAGCGATCGGGCCCGTCCGAACGCATGTTTTTTGTCATGGTTCAATTTAAATACGGATATTTTATATAAAGCGATTAATCGCTGCGTTTTTAAAAACGCTACGCGTGCGTTTAAAAGTCTAGCGTTTAAGCCTCTTAAACTGAACTAGTAGAAACGCCGTCGATAAAATTCTTAGAACCATCGGTCAACGTGCTCCCCTAGTGAGAGCTACTAAGATAAAACTTGTAATACATTAACCTGCATCATACACTTTTATAAAGCATAACGACACCCTACNCAACCCGCATCATACACTTTTATAAAGAATAACGACACCCTACTTATTATGTTGTCTAGACAAAATAATGGCAAAACTATCATTTTGCTCACAGTATGATTCTTAAAAATGATTCACATGATTCTAATTTTAGAATTATAATATTGTTCGGAGATGAGTACTACTATTCAACCAATCAGTAATCATCTATTTTTAACACGCTTATATTAGTTTCACCTGTATGTTTGTAAAATGTAACTTTCCACGGGCACGTGTTATTATTTCCGCGTATTCCGTTGTAAGACTAGACTGTCGTAACGCATTCACCCCACCCCACGTCACGCTAAACACACGACGGCACCNTCACCCCACGTCACGCTCAACACACGACGGCACCATTATTCCTCTATAAATTTATATTTGGTTATCGTACCCGTACACGCGTGCTTGTTATCAATATTATATATATATAAACAAATTTTTATTTTGACTGACCAATGTCGCCCGCGTGTATTGCCCCTTACGTATATATATTTATATATTCCTACCGCCACTGCCGCCGTTTATACCTTAGGTATAACGTTCCCTCCGCCCTCAAAACAAGACTATACCTAGTGCATGATACGTTTACGTACATACGCTTTACATGTATTATATTCAAATTACTATTAAAAATATATATTAACACGCTTTATTCTCATAAAGATATATAGAGTGTATTCATTCCGATTACAAAGGATGATTCCCGTATCGTCATTTTTGGTCCCTACCTTCATGTTCCGGGAGTGGGTAATTTACGCGCCTGTTGCTTTTCTTGGATATGGTAGCCGTTTCTTAGACTCCCTCCCCGGAATCGAACCCTGATTTCTCGTTACCCGTTACAACCATGATATTGATAGTAACTACTATCATAACATGAAACTAAAAAGTAAAAAATAAATAGTTTAAAAAAACTAAAAAAAACACGGTTTTAAAGCACATCGAACTAAAAAGTTAAAAATAATTTTTAATTCTATGTGCTTTAAAAGCGTGTTTTTTTAAATTATAACAGTCTAAAATTTGACAACAATAAGACAACTTATGATTTAAAATAAAACTAACAATCAATTTACTCATTCAATATTACATATGGATTTACCATACCTAACGATTGTTGTAGGGATTTATTTTCTGTTATTTTTGTATACATATTTTCCACAATTTTGTGATACCTATTCCTGTACTTTCAGTACAGTTACATTCCATGAAATTGGATAAATTATAATAATTGTATTAATATTATAGAATATTTAAAAAAAAATCGGTATGTTATAATTCCTGGGACTATTTAAAAAATTTTATTTTGATAAAAATATTGGTTATTGTAATTTGATGTTGGACAGCATAGTTTTTAAAATGGNCTAAAAAATTTTAGTTTGTTAAAAATATTGGTTATTGTAATTTGATGTTGGACAGCATAGTTGTTAAAATGGGTCCCAATTTTTACGTTAAACTCATAAACTTATACATAATATATGAGAAAAATAAGATTATTAACACTGTAATCTGATAATGATTTTTTTAACTCAAGCCAATTAAACATCCATAATGGGTTTTTTGAAAATATTTTTTTTTGGATTTTGTTAGTTCAATATGTTTTTCTATATACGTGTTATAAAATAATTTTTAGTTCCACCCCTTATACACTTTAGAGGTATTAGAAATATTAGAGCTTTGAAATTTTTAAAAAATTAATATCTTTTTTTATGTTGAGCATTCAATAACAATAATAACATGGATATTACAAAATAATTTTACAAATAGATGAGTAATCGCAACGGTAATATTTTTGTACATATANATTTTAAAATATTTTTGTACATATACGAGTAAACGAATATTTGGTATTCGCCAGATAGACGAGTAATGGGAACCTATTTTAGGACATGATAATATTGTCGTCTTTTAAAAATAAGTACGTTCTTTTGTTTTATGAAAGCTCCTATACTTTAAATAGCTATAACTTGTTAAAAGTTGAATAACAAAAACTATTTTTTTTTCAATTAAATAAATCTAATGTTATAAAAAAACATTGAGTTGGAATTTGAAAATCGAAAGTTCATTTAAGTTTATATGATATTAAGGGGATGATGGTAGAATATTAATTTTTCGTGTAAAGCACCTCAACAAAGATCCATTATAATAATATATTGATTGGCTTTAATATTTTCGAAGATATTTCATGAGGTGTTAAGGTATCACGCTATATATTAAATTTATTTAAAAACAAAAAAATTGTACATTGCATTAATTTCAAGTATTAAAATATAAAGTTATTCTTACGTTTGACTTTTACGATTGAAACACGAAAAATTATTAAAACAGATTATTATTATTTTTTAATTGAATATAAAATATTCTAAGAGGACTTCTAAGGTCCTAGATGAGGATTTAAAACGAAAAAAGAACAATGGTTATAAGTAATATCGTTTCGTAAATCATTCTCAATACTGTAAATTTTAGTATTTATTTTTAGTATACTGTTCTATAACACTGTTCAATTTGTGTGTATTCTATACTATAATGATAACTGATATAGTTTATCCTCTTGTTTTGAATTTTTAATCATGTGTATGACATTTGTTTCTCCAAAAGTTGTGATAAACTTTTCACTACAATTTTATGAGGATCTTAAAAATTTTATCTTTTAGCTTAATTTGTAATCTAAAACCTAAACAATCGTTGTAATAACTCAATCTATCTTTAGTAAATATTTCTTAAAAATAACGTCAAAAAAATTTCACCCCAGATAGCATTGTTGGCAAAATTTTCTTTTTATAAAAATTTGTTTTTAATATTTGAATTGAAATTACGTATAAAACGTTANTGTATAAAACGTTAGGTTTTAAACAATTAAAAAAAATAATATGTAACAATGCAATAACGTTTAAAATGGGTGTTTAAAACAATTTTTTTTATACAACAACCCTAACTCTCTTATAGGCAGTACCATAAATACTGGATATACAGAGTATGCAATGAACATGATCTCCCTACATATATTTAGATGGGAGTCCAATATTTTTAAAATGATGGGATACTATCCGCACATAGTTTCGGCACTGACTACTGTAATATTTCTGAACAATACGTTAAAATTGGTAAATACATTAATACTGCAATGAAAGAACGAGTCCAAAAAATTACAGTAGTCAAAAACAGTTAATTTGGATAACTTCAGTTTTTTTAGTATGCATGTATGTATTATTTTGACCCTCTACATAATTTTTTGACTTTTATTCAACTTATAAGCAAAAAATATATTTTTTCAACTCTTAAATATATCATAGCCCATCGAACTTCCGTTGAATCGTTGCCTTGTACTCATATTCATATAGTTCATATCTAATATTGGTAGTAATTAATATTTAATATTGAAATACTATTATTTTAAAATAAATTACTACATATTTTGAATAAAGAAGTCAATGAATTAATATATAGAATAACAGTTTATTTAACGTATTATAAATATGTAAAAATAATTTTTTATAATCCTTTTAGTATGTAAGAACATTTTTAGTTAGTGTATATCAGAATCGTATTTGTATCCCTTCCTAGAATATAATAACTTACATAATTTATATGAAATATGAAAGGAGTAAGGAAAAATTTTTTATGCACATCTTCCGATTATAAAATTCTACGCTACTTGTATATTTTAAAAATACATATGAAATCATGAAAATCTGTCTTATAGTATATCAAACTTCCTTTCCGTACAATAAATGTAAAAAAAAAAATGTAAACACTTTNAAAAAGAAAACACTCACTTTTCAATAAAACTTTAGAAAATATAATTTGATTGACACAATTAATAATACAATACACGTTATTTATTAATATTAATACAAATAAATAGAATAATAAAATATAATGACATAGAATGATATAGAATGATTTACAATGATATAGAATGAGTGTAACTAGCGCATACTAAACCACGACTAACTGTAGGGTACCTACAGTGGGAGTCCTTTGCCCATGGTTGCCCTAAAACCCTTGGTCAGCACATTCCTGTGTTCGACGACAGTCGGACGACCATGTATTATATACTCTACACAATTATAAAATAATATTCAGGGGTTCTTAACACCCCCCAACCTAAATGAGCAATGGGGATCTAATGATTCCCATTGACTCAAGGGAAATCAGATAAATAAAAGTTATACAATTGCAAAGGGATTTAGAATGTTTTTCATATTGGCGAATTATATAATTTAAAATAGAGAGATTCAGAGTTGTGTATTATTAATTTCAGTGGTATATACTTGAATTACTTTTTTCTTACACTTAAAGAATACAGCGACAATTATAATTGATATGATACAAATTGACAAACAAGTATATATGATTACAATATGATAATGACTTAGTAAAAAATGATTGCTATTTGGATTTGTATACCAATTTGTAGTATGTTTAACTAATTTACAAAGATCGTTGAATAAATCGGTATTTGTTATTTGTTGCGGAGTTACCTTAATAATGGATTCTGTGTACGTGTTAATTAAGTTAAACATAGGATTCAGAGGGATTATATCATTAGAATGGTTGTAGAGTACAGTTGAAATGGGCGTTAGAATTAATGAAGTGGTATGAACAGTACAAGTGGGAGATATTGTTAAACGACCAATATTTTTTATATAAACAGAAAAGGTGCGTTGAGGAGATTTACAATTCAGAGTTACTAGTTCGTCTCGCGTACAATAAATCCAGGAATTGGTATTCGATAACCGATTCCATATACTGNAAATTGATATTCGATAACCGATTCCATATACTGCTATTAAATGATACATAAATGATTTGGATGATTGAGGTAAATCTTGTGGATTTTCCAACAATAAAATCTTACATAGCTTAGAAGAAGATTTACGATAAACTGGATGATTACCTTTACATAATGTATATGAGTTAAGTGGTATACATGTTTCTATTTGCGATTGACTAAAAGTTAAATAAAACTCACTATCATCGCTAATTGCTATATAATCATTGTCTGGTTTTACTAGAACAACATTATTGTTTTCAAAATANATTTTACTAGATCAACATTATTGTTTTCAAAATAGAATGGTAAAGGTATCGTGTGATAGAGATTATATTCATCGATTTTAACTATTGGACATTGCAATATAAAAATGAGAAAGTTATCTCTATAAATTATGGATGTAGAAGAGATTGAAAGGAGTTCAGGAATATTTTGTATATTAATTTCTAACGGAAGTTGATTGCCAGCGGGAAGTTCTAGCTGTATTTCCCGTAGCTGAGATAGTAACTTGTTAGGAGGCAAAACTGTGGTGTGAATTTTGCCATGGATAGCAGAGTTGATAATAGAAACAATATTTTGCGTTTCGTACGCGTACTGATTTAGAAGGATTTGGAATAACGTTGATTGCTCTAACAAAGCTGTTTTCGTGATTAGACTGTTGATAGTTTGAGAATTCTTTATGACTTGGTTATTAAGATATTGAATATTTTTTTCGATTTCGACTTGAGCTTCATTAATGTGCTTGGTCATGTTATTGATATCAGAGATTGTCGTTTGGAATAACCGCATTTTTTTTTCTAATATACTGGTGGCGGTCAATTTGGACTTTGCAAAATCTATTATTTTGCCAAAGATGAATTCAGTGTTTAACATGTGACTTGAATCAAAAATTGTTTTTGCTACCGTCGTTACTGAGCTGATCATGTTACGGCGGACCCGGTAGTTTTCTTTNAGCTACAGTCTTTACTGAGCTGATCATGTTACGGCGGACCCGGTAGTTTTCTTTATGGATGTCTTGTCCGAGTGAGATATTTATAGCGTTTCGGTTTGATTCGATTTCGAAGAGATATGGAAGTGTAGCCCTATCAAAGTGATGACAAGCTTCTACAAATTCTAACACANCGCTATATGACACACATTAGATTTCTTTTCATAATACATTCCAATGTGAGGAGTTAGTATGTCTATTTGTGCTAGATTGTCCGGTGGGTGAATTAGAATTTCTGCATTGGTGTATGTACTAGAAATACAAAAAAATTTTTTTTCTTTATATTATGGATTTAGGAGAAATGTTTTTTCAATAAATTTGTATGAACTAAATGTCTTTTACCCCTCCGCTAAATCGCTACATTGACCTGGTTAGGGTGGATTTCGAGAACCTCAAATGGACCTATCCAATTGGGTGTGAGTTTATTGTGAACTGCTTTATTTTGTAAATAAACCATGTCACCTTCCTTAATTTCTAAAGAATGTGCGTTTTTGTCGTATTGACTTTTAGCTTTGTTTTTATTAGCGATTAATCGATTGCGTGCGACTTCGCTTGTTTCTTGAAGTCTCCGTTTGAGTTCGAATTGGTAATCAGAGAAATTGTACTGGGGTTCTGGAGGTTTCGACAACGAATTAGGAATGTGTATCTGTCTACCATAGACTAGTTCATAGGGTTGATAACCTGTAGACGAGTGAATACTGGAATTGTAGGCAAACATTGCGAATGGAATGTATTCGTCCCAGTCTGATTGATCTTTCGCAACAAAACTTCTGAGGTATTCGCCTAAGGTTCGATGGCTCCTTTCTAGACTGCCATTACTCTGAGGATGATACGGAGTAGTTGATGACTTTTTTATTTTCAACAACCTACATACTTCTGCAAAAACTTGACTTAGAAATTCTGTACCGCAATCTGTGACTATTTGCTGAGGTATACCATGTAAGCAAACAAATTGAGTCACAAAATGGTAGGCTACAGTGTTGGCCTCATGATTTCTTGTTGGTATGGCCCATGAAAATTTTGTCAGATCATCTTGTAGTGTGATGATAAAGACATTGTTACGACTTGATTTAGTAAGAGGACCAACGATATCTAGAAAAATTTTTTCAAACGCTCTTGATGATGTAGAAGTTATTACCATTGGTTCCTTGACTGATTTATTTGACACCTTGGTCAATTGACACGTAGGACAAGTCTTGATATACTCTTCTACTTGTTTTCTCATGCCTGTCCAACGGTATTCGATTCTGAGTTTATTAAGAGTCCGTTCTACTCCTTGATGACCTGAGAGAGGAGTATCGTGGAAATCTTTAATGAGTCTGAGTTTTTCCTCAAGTGTTAGGTGATCTTTACTAAACACTTTGATAGCAATATTGGATTCTCTAAAAATGAATCTTAACATAGATTTAACTTGATTCCAATTGAGTTGATCTAACCCGCATCCTATTTTTGGCATAGCGATTTTGGTTAGATTATTTTCTTGACAAAAGGTTTTTAGATTCGTTAGAGTCTTAAACAAGATTTCGTAACTAAGTTTCTCAAAATAGTTAGCTTTTGTAATAAGATATAGAATGTATTTCTCATTGTGGACTAAATGCGCAATTTCTGTCACATTTTTCCTTTGGTTTAGAAGTTCTTCTATTTGTCCAAATTTTCTTCTGAATTGGAGAGCGACTCCTTTTTTCATATAGAAATCTTGGGATACGCTATTGGCTAAATGCCAATCGTTGTTTTCTTTGAAGAGATCTCCGACAATTTCTTGAACATTCGATGTAGTAGATATCGATTCCTCTCTGGCCTGTAAGAAGTTGGTATAGGTTTGCTCGAGCTGTTGTTTTTCTGTCATGCTAGAGGTGGATGTCGACGAAGACGGTGTATTGGAGTGTTCAGAGTAATTTTCAGAGTCTAATAGTGAGTTAGCAGGATCCTGTGATGTAGAATGATTTTGTGATATAGAAATTTGTTCCTTTGACTGAGCCCGGGTTGTAACGTGTATACGGCTAAGCGCATCAGCGTTAGTATTATGGCAACCTGGCTTGTACTGAATTTCATATTCATATTCTTCTAATTTAAGTCTCCATCTCGTTAGCCTCGAGCCTGGGTCCTTTATATTGAATAACCATACAAGAGCTCGGTGGTCTGTTACCACATTGAACTTTTGTCCAAAAAGATAGGGGCGGAACTGCTTAATACCCCATATGATAGAACACAACTCTTTTTCGGTTGTATTATAATTTTGTTCGGCTCGATTCAGAGTTCTAGATGCGTACGCGATTGGTAAATCCTTGCCGATAGGACCTTGAGATAGAACACAACCTATTGCAACATTGCTTGCGTCACAAGTTAGGTTAAATGGTTGGCTAAAATCTGGATATTGAAGTAGAGGTTCTTGAGTTAGAACAGTTTTTAATTTTTCAAATGATTCTTGACATTGATCTGACCAGTGGAATGAGACTTCTTTCTTTAAAAGATTCGTGAGTGGCTTTGCGATTGTGCCATAGTTTGGTACAAAACGCCTGTAATAGCCTGAAAGACCAAGAAACGATTTTACCTCTTTGGCGTTTCTAGGAATTGGGAACTCTAGAACACATTTGATTTTGAGTGGATCAGGTTTAACACCTTTGTCTGTTATAACATGACCCAAGTAGTGTACTTCTTTTCGCATAAATGAACACTTAGAAGGTTGTAGTTTTAGGTTGAAACTCCGAAGTCGATTAAATACATCCTTTAATTTGTTCTCGTGATCTTGTATAGAAGATGCATAGACTATTATGTCATCCAAATAAACGAATGCTTTTAGACCGGTTAGCCCACTTAATACAGAGTTCATAAGACGTTGAAATGTAGCAGGTGCACCTTTGAGACCGAAAGGAACTCGAAGGAACTCAAAGTGACCCTGATCTGTACTAAATGCAGTTTTTTCACGGTGATCTGGGTGCATTTCTACTTGATGATAGCCTTGCGCGAGATCCAGAGTTGAATAGTACGAGGATTTTCCTAATTGATCTAGAATGTCAGCTATATTAGGAATAGGATATGCATCGCCTGCAGAAACTTGATTTAATTTTCTGAAATCAACGCAGACACGATATTTCACAACACCATTACTGTCCGGTTTCTTTGGTACAACTAATAGTGGTGCATTCCATGGACTTTTGCTGGGAGCAACAATATTTTGTTCTTCTAGTTCTTTAATTTGTTTATTAATCTCCTGTTTGTGATGGAAAGGCAAACGGTATGGACGTTCATTGATGGGCTGTACGATTGAGGGCGTATTTATTTCGTGATAAATCGCGTCCGTGCACGTCAGTCTGTCTCCATCTAAATGAAAAATGTCGGAGTACTCACGGCATATAGTGTCGACCGAAGCTTTTTCCTCAGGATTTAAGTGGTCAGTTTGAATAGAATTCTTAAGTAGCCTTAGTCGTTGGCTGCTCGCGGGAGGACTGTTATCAGAAATAGTATTAGAATTTGAATTTGCAATACAACATGACTTTGGTTCGGTCCATATGTCGAACGAAAGTTGAGACAAAGCGAGATCTGGTGGAAGTAGAATTGAACGTTCAGATGTGTTGATAACAGGTATTAAAATTTCGTGGTTCTTTACTGTTGTCAGTACATTACCACACAATAAGTTTTCATATAAGTTTTGAGAATGAATGACTAACGCTGTGGCCTCAGCGATATCACATGCAGAAATAGAAATAAGAGATTCAGAGCGTGGAGATATTTCACATATTTTATTCATGTGCATAATTATCTCACTGTTTCGAAAATCGACTGAAAATTGATTTACTTGTAAAAAGGGTCTTCCCAAAATACCTTCACATTTTATAGGGAAATTCGGATGGACAATATGGAATTCAGAATTTATTACATGATTTTCTATTTGAATACTTAGTATGACTTTACCAAGTGTCGAAATAGTATGATCGGTTATACCAGTGAGACTGAAACATTCGTTCTCCTTTACTGGTACTTCAGGATTTAGAAAATTTAATTTGATAAGGTTTAGATCACTACCTGTGTCTAAAAGAAGATGTAGAAGATTCGGAGTAGTTTGCTTACATAGAATTTGCACATGACCATTATCTAACTTGGCGGTGCATTTGTAGATTCGTTTAATTGTATTATGGCGGCTTGAAGTTTTCCGGCCGAACTTGCGCCTTGGTCCGGACGGTTCCTGTTTTCCTGTTTACGTCGATTTGTGTTTGCGTATCTTCTTTTGATACATTCTTCTAAAATGTGACCCTCGTTTTTACAATATCTGCAGATTTTTTCTGCGGAAGCAGAGTTTTGAACAATGGGTCTGTGTATTTTAGCGTTATTTGTGTTATTAGTGGATGTAGAATTGTTATTACGACAGAATTTAGCAAAATGTCCCTTTTGACCACATAAATGACAGCTTGTACTGGAAGTAGAATTTTGTGATGTAGAATATTGTGAATTAGAACTTTTTAGTGGTCTATCTTTCAAATATTGTTTTGCTCCTATATTTGAAAGTCTTATCCTTTCTTCTTCTTTGGCTGCTTGAATAGCTTTTTCAAGAGTTGAAGGATTCCGTGCTTTTATAAAGTCTTTCAAGTTTCCGAGTCCTTCCATAAACACTTGGATTACTTGGTTATTAATCGTTTGTTCTATCGCTTTGGCTACCTCTGGATGTTTGTCTGACGTCTCCTGTTCGATTATTTGATTTTGTAGCTTTTCAATTTTCATTGAATATGATAGTATGTCCTCATTTGGCAATTGCTTTGTAGCATATAGCTCCAAATAAAGGTGTGGGGTTGTTCTCTGAGGCTCTAAATTCGATTTCAAAGTATCTCTAAGATCATCCTATGATTCAAAGCTTTTGTATTTTGTGACCTGCCTTGCTTTACCAGACAGTCGAGTTTGAATTGCTCGTAGTAGCCGTGGAATGGCCACCGGTACTACACATTCTACTGCAAATTCACATTTTTCCAAAAAGATTTCCAATTGCTCCACATCTCTTCCATCAAAAGAATTAGGAAGCAACCTTATAGCGTCTTGCAACCCTATTTGAGTGTTTGAAGGAATTGGATGATGTAGATTGGCGTTGAAAGAGTTAGAATTATTTTGAAAGTATTGTTCCATATATTGATCAATGAGCACTATTACTTCACTCATTGGTATTTTCACCTCTTCTGCTTTCTTCATTCTATTGCTATTTGACTCGTTTGTTTTACTATCACAGGGCATATTGTCTTCTTCTGCCATTACAGACAAATAGTCCTGATGGAGTAGCAAATTAGTAGGTGGGTAAACACTAGCTTTTATTTTTTCAGGTCCCCACTTGGTTTCTGAATCGTGCAAGGCGTTCGTTAGGTTTACCTTCGTGAGAGTTTGACTTGTACCTGCTGTTTTGACTTCTGGGGTGTAATTTGTCGCTAACGTATACCAACACGTAGTTGGTGTAGTGGATGTAGAAACGATAGTCGAAGTGGAAGGTGGTGCTGTTGCACAATTTAATGTTGACGTAGAAGTTGACGCTGATGTAGAAGTGGACGCTGACGTAGAAGTGGACGTTGAAGTAGAAGTTGATGTGGACGTTGAAATGGACGCAGATGTAGAAATAGACGTGGACGTAGAAGTAGACGCAGACATAGAAATAGACATGAACGTGTTAGAATTGGTAGTCGATGTAGGAGTAATAGGATTATAGGAGTTGCATTTAATAGAAGTCTGAATAGAATTTGTTTGAGTGTTTGAACTTAATAATTCGTCTAATAAAGAATTGGAATGGTTTAGAAGGCTGTCCGTACTACCTATAGCACGAATAGATTTATTCAAAATATCTTTACTATTATCTAAATCTCTCGGTACACTAGTACTACGTCGAGATACTTTTAACTTTGAACGAAGAGAACGAGTAGCTGGAATAGGAATTAGGATGGATTTAGAATGAGTCAATGGCTTATAATCGCTATCACTTGAACAACTATTACTTGATTCACTCATTTATCATGCATGAGTTGGAGTCTCAAAAAATTTTTTTTTTTTCCCATAAAGCACTTTAAATGAGTTCTGCACTATCTAGCAATGAGCGAGTAAGCGAGTGGTACAATTCTTACCATTTACTAGAGATAGTAAAAATTAAATTAAAAAATTTTTTTTTTTAAATGGTATAAATTAGAATATTCTATAAAAATTCGTATCTTTTTTTTTTCTCTACAAAAAAAATTTTGATTCCACTAAATATTATAGTATTTAAAAAAATATTGAAATTGAAAAAATAGAAATTGAAATATTTAATCGAGATAGAAAAATAATATATTTTAATTATTTTTGAACTAATTCAAATTTAAATTGTCTCTCTTTTTAATTAAATTATTTTAATAATAAACAATCTTTTGATTTAGAATTAAATTTACTAAAAATAAATTTATTTGGTACTACTATTTAAATTAAAATAAATCAATCGCAAAGCATGTATAGGATTTAAAAAACTTACATTATGATGACAAATATCATTTTGAAATATTTCATTTTTAACAATTGATTCTTGATTGAAATGGAATTGAATTATTTGGACCAGTGTAGTTGAATTGAACTTGATATGGAATGGCTTGACTCAAATTGAATTGAACGGCTTGTAAGGAATTTGAAAAATTTATCTTGAACGACGTTGATGATTAGAATAGTTTCACTTCTTGATTTTGTAGAAATTTGATTGTATTTGAATGTATTGATTGTATTATTTTTTATTAAAACATTGATTGCGACGATGTAGAAATTCAAAATTGTTTAATTATTTTGACGGTCACTTTATAATTGTTGTTATGTTTTCCACGATATCTGGTGGTCGTGTTATATCACGGCGGCGGCACAGTCAAGTTATCGTCCGCTAGACCGCGACGGTGTACATAACGGAGTATTGATAAACACGGCGGCGGCGTCGAACCGGTTGAAACAGTGTTGCCACACGAAATAGAATTATGTAGTGAGGTTATTCCCTATCTACCAAGGACGCTTCCACGCGGTTTAATGAATGTATGTTTTCTTACCAAAAAATTTTTTTTCCTTTTTAGTTTTTTAAAGGCCCTCGAAGACGTTTCTGCTCTATTACCGCTGCCGACAAATATGTTGTGCGGGCCCACGTGGTAAAAGGAATTAAACTTAATGAGAAAAAGAAAACACTCACTTTTCAATAAAACTTTAGAATATATAATTTGATTGACACAATTAATAATACAATACACGTTATTTATTAATATTAATACAAATGAATAGAATAATAAAATATAATGACATAGAATGATATAGAATGATATAGAATGATTTANATTAATAATACAATACACGTTATTTATTAATATTAATACAAATGAATAGAATAATAAAATATAATGATATAGAATGATATAGAATGATTTAGAATGATATAGAATGATTTAGAATGATATAGAATGAGTGTAACTAGCGCATACTAAACCACGACTGACTGTAGGGTACCTACAGTGGGAGTCCTTTGCCCATGGTTGCCCTAAAACCCTTGGTCAGCACATTCCTGTGTTCGACGACAGTCGGACGACCATGTATTATATACTCCACACAATTATAAAATAATATTCAGGGGTTCTTAACACTTGAGGAGACTAGACCCTATGAAAATATAAGATTTTTTTATATTTCAAGCATAAAAATCCATTATTTATGTAAAATACTATTATAATAATAAATTTATTTAAAATACTAGTTAAAGTATTTGTTACTATAGTTATAGTACCTACTTACAAAATTAATAATAGGTACCAGAAATAGTAAAGGTAATTAAGTATCAATATTGTGATAACTTTTTTTATTCAAAAAAAGTTAAATTCAAGTTGAAAATATCAAAATTAACAGTTTTGAAAGTTTTCCGAAAAGTCTGACACTTTTATATATATCTTAAATTATAACTAATATAATATACTTTATCATGGAAAAAAAATTTTTGGACTTTATTTTGTCTTCATGGTAAAAATACCAAATTCTATTTTTGTGTGAAAATTCTCGATTTTATATTATACATTTTTAACTTTATAATGCTATAACTTTAAAAATGTATGGATCAATACAATTTATATAGTAGTATTTATATACATCTTTCATTCGACATACTTTTTTTAAATTGGACCATTTCCCTATATACGAGGAGAGGTCATATCTAAAAAATGCATATCGAAAATAGAACTTTTTCATCATTTAAAAAAACAAAGTTGACGCCCTTACAAGGCATAAGGAATGAACTTAAAAAGTATTACATAGTTAATAATTCAAGAATAATGTGAAACTAAAGATAATCAAAAAAAAAAAAAATGTTTAAATATATTTATTTTGTAAGTAATTGAGTGGGCTATGATAAAAAAATCAACCTGTACATTCCGCTCATAACTGATGCACCATCATAACATTGTGCTACATATTTGTTTATATCTAAATTATTTTCTGAAATTACTTTAATTATTTGATTAAATAAGCTTTCAGAATCAGATTTAACCATATGTTAACAGCCAATGGATTTTTGATGTATATTAAAATTGTCATCCAGAAACCTTATAACAAAACTCATTTGTTCTTCCTTAGATTTATCTTTTGTCTCATCAATGATAATTGTATAAATTCAAAATTTATTAATGTTCCTTAATATTTGTTGTCTTGTGCATTTTGCAATAGTTACAATTAAATAATTTTGATATTCAGGACTAGTATAATATCATACATAGACTGTAGTTTATAATTTAGTCTATCATCGCCAAACATTTGTATAAGTTCAATAAAATTGCTCTTTGTGACCTCTAAAAAGTAATCCTTATTTTGCCAAAAACAGAGTTGCTTTGAGTAAGAAATGTACATGTGAATGGTTTTCATTTATTCTAAGTTGTCTTGCAGAATATAATTGTTGTGTTATATAAAGTCAATTTTTTTCTGAACTAATTTATAGTCTATCCAACGTTGCATAGAAATAACATGTCTATTAATTCTTTGATGGCGATCCAATGGTGCTTTGATTTCTTTCCATTTTTTGTAATTATTTCCATTATTTACAAAACTGTATTTTTAACAATTGTATGGTTCTAAAATGTAATTCAAAAATATAAAATTATGCATACCAGATAAATTATTTATTAATTATTTAACCTACCAAAGTTATACATTCTGATTCTAAATTATTAACCAATGCACTTTCTTTCTTTATAGGGAATACAAGGAATAATAATAGGGAACTTTCTTTTCAGGCAATGGCAAAAATGATCCTTTAACATTTTGTTTAGTTGGCATTACGTCATCATCCTTTTGTTTATACAAATCAAACAATGAAATTAATTATTAATAACAATAAAAGCTGTATAATAATTTTATTTATTTCAATTTTTAAACTTACGTTTGATAAAGCAGTTGATTAAATAAAAAAATTTATTTTACTCTGTTTAGAATCATTTCCTATATATTTGAGTTGTGTTGTTTTTTTGTCTCGCAATTTTTGCTCTCCACCTTTCCTTTTATTTAAACTATTACTCGTTGAAATTTTGTATTTTTGTTCTTATATCTTAAACTTAAGTAGTCAAACTTCAAAACACTTATATTTGTTATTTGATAATTTTTGTTATAAATAAAGTTATTTATAACCATGATAGTACAACAACATCGAAAAGGCAAAAAACGTTTACAACTTCATTATTTAATCTATCGACGGTTAGCAAAATTTTAAAACGTGTCACGGCTCTTTCAACCTCCCTATCGCCTCTATCTACTATTATCATCTGACTTACAATCTGACTAGTTATCACCATATTACCAACATATTCTGACATTAACATTATATTTATATATATATATATATGTTTAATACTGTTATATTTATAGATTTGAAGTATACAAATTTAGTATTGTTATATTTATAGATTTGAGACTATTGTATAAATAATATAATATAATAATAGTAATAATAATATAATTTTAATTAAAATTAATTTTAATTTAACCAGTTCAGATGACATTATGTCATCTGAAACATCTAAAGATGTAAGTAATAAATTGCTTAACAATTTATGAATTTTAACTTAAATTATAAGCTCCATTTCTCCAATCTGTTGATATGTGTAACTAGTTTTATACATATAATGGTTTGAATATATTATTGAAATTGTATTCTGTAATTTTCAATTGAACTTTTAATCTAATTGAATTTCAATATTATTGCATCATTTAATTTTAATAAATTTGTCTTAAATTTAAGGTTATTAAATGTATTGAATGTAACTCAACATTTAAATACTGCCACACTCTAAAAAGGCATGTAAAGGAGAAATATAAAGTTTATGATAAAGCTAATAATAATAATATAGTTAACACAAAACCAGTGAAATGTGATCTATGTCATCAAAATTTCACCCAAAGAAAAATATGTTAAGGCACTTAAGAACTCAACATAAAGAAAAAAATGTACTTATTTCAATGTAATAGGTAAATTCCTAGGCAATTTATAATTAAATTATAAAACATGTTTAGATAATTGCAACAGGTTTAAAAGAAACTGAAGTTCCTTAATTAGATTATTGAAGTATTTATATAATAAAAGGTAAAACCATGTCTAAAGAATGATTTTTAATTAATATAATTATAATGTACAGTATTTATTACTTTGTGTTATTTAATTTTTAAGTTATAATATTTTTCTTATTATAATTTAAGAGAATATGTTTTTTATTTAGTTTAAAAACATTTATAGCTCAATAATAACTTTTAAGAAATCATACTTATTCAATTAAATTTTATTATTTTACATGATATATATAATTGTTTTATAATAAAAGTAATAATAAAAATTAAAATAAAAATAATAATAATAATAATTATAGATATTTACTAAAATCCTAGTTAATCTCAAAATAAAATAAAACAAAATTACTGAAAATTCAAATTTTAAAATCGCTAATTTTTTAAATTTTTTTTCTTAAAACTTCCATAACTTTTTGAAAAATCAACAAATCTACATCATTTTTCTTTATACTAAAACCTTAGATATTTACCTTTCGCTTGATATCATTTTTTTGAAGATCTATCACTTCACCTGCTCATTGGGAGGGATTTAAAATGGCAACTTTTTTACAAAAACTAACTTTTTCAACATAATTTTTAAAAATGTTGAGGAAATACTGCGTCTTTTAAACATATATCAAATTAAAGCTTATTTTATGTACTATAAAATGGAAAAAAAAAAAAATTGTCCCGACACTTTATCTTCTACATTTAAACTGCTGTCGTAGTTAAAAAAACACTATTTTTTGTTAAAATTTTCAACTTAAAAATGCTATAACTTTTTGAAAAATGTATATATCAGCACAAATTTTTTTTTTCTAAATATATTATAAGTACATCTTTCATTTGATATACTTTTTATTAAAATTGGACAATTCCCCTTATATAGGGGGCGTTCAAAACTTGAAATAATGTAAAAAACATAGATCTTTTTCAACTGAACTTTTGAAAATGTTCCGGAAATACTGCGTCCTTTAAACATACATTAAATCAAAGGTTATGTTATATACTATCAAATGAAAATTTATGTAATATACTTTAATATAAAAAAAAAAATTTTTTGAACTTTATGTTGTCTTCATGGTGAAAATAGCTATCGTATTTAAAAATATGCTATTATTATGTTAAAATTCTTGGTTTTGTATTTTATTTTATTATAAGGGGATTACACTGATTTTCATAAATATTATATCAATCTAAATGACATAGTATAAAAAATTAAACATATTTAAATTTTTTTGTTTCTTTGAAGTCAAGAAAAATAACTATAAAATTTGAACTAGCTAAATTTCCATTTCTATTAAGTGACAAATGAGACGTACGGTTTTTGAGACGGTAACACTTGGGTCTTTCACTACTGTGGTACTGAACTTTTTTTTAAATTCTTTTTGAGTTAAAGAAAAAATGTTTAACTCATTTAGATTCAATAACTTAAATAAATATCAAGGATTCCATTACTGTAGTCTTCTCTCGTGAGAAGAAATTCATATTAATATTATTTTACTATGTGGTTTTTTTTTTGTAGCTATCATTTATATTCTCAGCTCTCATTTGACCTACTTTTTTAACAATTTTTTTTTTTTTAAATTAAACACTATCTACAGATTTGCATCGAAGCGTTTTTTATGATAGTGATTTTAATCACTGTCAGATATCATCTATACTGGACCCAACTATGCCACCACCCCACTTTGCTGGGTTTTTTTAATTAATTTTTTACATCTAATAAATTTGATTTTACTAATCAGTGATTATTTAAAAAAACTTGAAATGAATGAAATGTAGATTTGTGTATTCAATGTTTATTTTTAGAAACAGTATCGTTGTCATCACAATACTAGGCCAAATAAAGGTGTCACCCCAAGTGCAAAACATTTTAATTGTAAAGCAACTTTTTCTATAAAAATTATAAAAGATGAAACACAAATAGAAGATAATATGCTGTGGGTTATTAAAATATATTTTAATATTTATAATTAATTAATTTGTTAATTATACTTTATTAGTGTGACCCAAACTGAAGACAATGAAGATTTGCTATTAAATAATACTAAAGCTCTAGTTGAATTTAAATACATCCATAATCATAAAATTATGCAGGCAGATGTTTTAAAATATAGAAAACCATCAGAAAGAGTGAGATCTATATTTTTAAAATTTTTTGAGGAAGGAGAAACACCATCAAAAGCTCTTTTTTTGTTTAAAACACAGTTACGCTTAGATAAAGGAAATGAGTATTATGTAAGTGCTGGTGATCGTGGTGAACTACCTAATCCAGAATGGGTGTATAATTTATACTACAAAAGTTTTAATACACACTTTGGAGCATCTCATGGTGAGCCTATGATGAACTCTCTTAAAGAAGCTGTAGAACAGTTTAATATAGAATGTAGTTCAACTTGTGCTCTAATGGAAACTCTTGAAGATAAAAATTTTGTCATTGCTATTACAACTCCACTTATGAAAAGAATTAGTTCAAGTTTAGATGAAAGTGGAGAAATGTTATTTATAGATGTCTCTGGAAATGTTGACAGATATGGGTGTAAAGTGTTTTTAATTTATACAAATAGTTGTGCAGGTGGTCTTCCTGTTTGTACTCTAATTTTGACAAGTGAATCAACAGCAGTCATTACTCTGGGCTTAGAATTTTGAAAAAAGTTAATTCCTCAAAATAGCTTAGGTGGAAGAGGTTTAAATGGACCTATTATATTTATGTCTGATGATTCTGCTGCTGAGAGAGCAGCATTAAGTGAAGCTTTTCCTCAAGCAACTTTACTGCTGTGTATATTTCATGTACTTCAGGCAGCTTGGAGGTATTTATGGGACTCTCATCATGGAGTTGTGTTGCAAGATCGCCAAATTCTTTACAATAAAATAAAAAAACTGTTATATTCAGTAACTTGTGAAGAACTAGAAAAAATGTACAATGAAGTCATAAATGATTCTTTGACAAAAAAATATAAAATGGTTGAAACTTATGTAATTGGATTATATCAACGACAGAAAGAATAGGCACTTTGTCACAGGAAAACTATAATAACACGTGGTCAAAACACCAATAATATTTGTGAAGCTGGAGTTAAAATTGTTAAAGATACTATATTAGACCGAACTAAAGCTTATTCACCAGTTCAATTATTTTTTTTTATTGTGAATGATCTTGATGCTTTCTATGAGATGAAACTAATAGATGTAGCAGCAAATCGCCCAGCTCAATATGTAAAAAAGAAATACACATCATCAGAATTAAAAAAAACAAACTTGAATATAAACAATTAGGATCTATTTATGAGGTAAAAAATTGCACTAAAAATACATCTTACAATGTAGACTTAGATGTAGGAATATGTACATGTCCAGAAGGTGAGTCAGGTAAACCTTGTAAACACCAAATATTTGTAGCTCTCAGTTTGAAAATTGATCTTTCTCTTTGTTTACCTTCTACTGAAGATGTAAGAAAAAAGTTACATATAATTGCCACAGGAAATTCTAATATTGAAAATGGCTAGTACAGTTCAATCAACATTTCTAATAATAGTACTTCTGAAATACACTCAACAATTAAAGAAAATAAACTATCTGTAGAATCTAAAGTTGATACTAATCAACATGAAAAGAACAAAGATTTTATTGATACAAGCACAAGTACAGCTATTGATATGATGATGGGAAGCAATGAAGATTTAAGTAGACAATTAGTTGATGATAAAATGCAGATATTTGACAATATTGTACAGAAAATGAAAAATGCAATAGAATCAGATAAAGAATACTTTTTGCCTGGTATTGAAGCTATGAGCAAATCATTTGACAAACATATTAGGACTCACTCTGCTCTGTTATCTGCAATAATGTCATTTGGAAGATATTCAGGTATTGATCCAAAATCCAAACACTTAAAATTAATGGGAAATAAACGCATAGGTACTCAGCCTAAGTTTTTCTTCTGTTACACCGAGATCCAGAAGAAAAACTCAAATTGGTGGAAGAAAAAATTTGGCAGCTGGTAGAGTTCCAAAATGGAAACGTAATGAACATGGATATAGTCAACAGCCACGTTCTAATGTCTTACCTAGAAGCAGAAAAAGTTTCAACCCAGATAAACCAACATTTAAACCCTCAAAAGCACCACATTGTTTAAGTTATTGTGTTCAACAAAATAAAGCGCTAGGTACTACTCACACTGCCAAATAAATTTCATCATACATAAGTACTATTTATTATGTCACACACATCAAATTCCTATAAAAGTTGTTATAAAAATTACTTAATCTTTATTTAGTATTATTAAAATAATAATTACAAGTGTTCAATGTTATTACTTTCCAACTATAAAACTAGCTTTTTAATAATAAAATGATTATTGATATCAGAATGTGTTAATAATTCAGTGATAACTAGCATAGATTGAATACACATAGATAGGCCACGGCATTCAGACAATTGGCAACCGATTTTTTGTTAATTTATACCTGTAGAGATAGCGCTATATATCCTCTCGGAAATATTAAATATTTAATAATAACTGTCCAGTTTGCTGATATTCAAATAATAGACACGATTATTGATGTACGGCTAACATCGTTAGCGCAAATTAAGATAAGAACCAGTTAATACTAAAAGGCGATTGCTTATTTGATTTAAATGAAACTTTTCGTTTTAAATACAAATTCGATAAAATATGTGTTTTTTATTTTATTAATATTGATTTAAATTTAAATATTATTTATTTTTTTTAATTTTCTCTTAGTGTTGAAAATCTTAACTTATTACATAACAATTTCTCGCTACCGATTTGTCCACTGTCAAGATTTTTATATTATTTGGTGTTTAATTTCTTAACTTACCAGTAATCAAGTCTAATAAAGATATTTATTAATAATTACACATATTATAAGGTTTTCATGTATAAAATTAGTAATTTATTTTTTCAAATATACAATGAAATATTAAAAAAAAACAAATTTTAATAATATATAAATTAAAATATAAAATATAGTTTAAAATATAAAAATTTTAAAAACAAATATTTTAGAAAAAAATATTCAAACAAATAAAGCAATTTTAACCGAAGTTCAGATCACTAAAAATGATAAAATAAGAAGTTAAGATATGTTTTTACCGCAATTAAAAAAAATACACTTATTTTCATGTTGTGTACTCATTGTTATAATTATAATTATACAGATAATAATACAAATAAATATATTAAATGGTAAAACCAAGCAAAAGAGGTCCTTAGACTTCAGTGCTCTAGTGAAAATATGAATAGTGATTATGAAATAGGAAAGATTTTTTATTTAGTTGGATATTTTTACATTGATAGGTTTTAAAAACAACACAAAAATACAAAATAGGCATGATAATTCGTGTTACAATAAGATGTAAACATAGCTAATACATCCTGTTTTTAATGCAATTCCAAATATAATCCTGGCGCCGAGATATCGTATTATTAAATCGTACTCTTTTACGTGGTCTATAGTACAATTGTTTTACGATCTCTCAAAAAATGTTAAATTTTATTTTTCATCGTGTTAAATTTGTAGGGTCACATGAATTCATGAAATTAGGCTTGTCAGAATCTATCATTAAAGTAAAAAGGACCCATACTAATTATACAACTGGAATTATATCTCTAGCTATATATATGATCTTATAGTAATTAAGAAAATGTTTTTATTGGAAGTTGTATAACATAAATCAAAGATAATTATGCAATCATACCGATTTTAAACACATCAGAAAAAGATGTTTCGATTTTTATTAATAATATAAAATTTGATTTTTTACAAGATTTCGTGCTCATAAATAATATGTAAATACTATCAATTGTAATAATGTTAATACTTATAATAATAATAGATTAACTCTTTTAAATCAAAACCTTAAATTAAATCATTTAAACGGCAAAGAAAAGTCGTCTATTAATAATCTATACAATCAATTTAATGATATATTAATTTTATCCGATGATAAATTATCTTATACTAATCAAATTGTACATAAAATAATTACTCCTAATGCTCATCCAATTAATATANTACTAATCAAATTGTACATAAAATAATTACTCCTAATGCTCATCCAATTCATATAAAACAATTGATACCCTATGTGTCATAACGAGGAAGTTGATAAACAATTAAAAAATCTTTTAAAACAAGGTACCATTGAAAAGTCAAATAGTCCATGGAACTCGTCTAGAATTCTAAATTTTATAAAGGAATATATATATTATGTTTTGTCTGTTAATAAATATTTTTTTGATTTGTTTTATACTCTTTTTTTATTTTCATAAAAATTATAAATTAATTGTTCAAAAAAAGAGTTATATAAAAGATTAAATAATCTGAATTATTTTTACCATGTCAGAAATATTTATTAACGATATTTTTTAAAAAGGCACTAGTATAGAATTTACTCAATACCTACAAAAAAGAATGAACCAATAAGTTAATACTTATTTGAGTCATTATGCTATCTTAACTATATGCTATGTTAAGTGGAAAAAATGATACATAATAAATGTATTCGTAAAAAATTATAAAGTTATGTTTATGAATAAAATGAAATTACACCTTTCAGAAAAGCTAGATACAAAAATAGTGCTTATTATTTAAAAAAAAAATGTATAAACATGCAAAATCATGTTTGAGTATCGTATTACTGGCTTGTTAAATTAATTAGATTAGAAACATAATTTTAAGTAAAAATTAAATTAAAAGCAAAGTATCAGATATCTTATTTTAACAAATTTTATATTTTTCATAATTTCAGAATGTTTAGAATTTATAATACATGATTTCAAAATAGGTTATTTTATGTATTTATGTTATTTAAAATATGTTACATGTTTATATGTATGAAAACACTATAAATTATTTATTCTATGTATTATTGTTTTGTATTAACTTATATCAGTTTGCTGTGTATCCTATTGTGACTCAAATGTGTTATGTATTAAAATTTTTGAAATAATATTTTAGATATTATTTCTCTTTAAGGGCGATGGTGTCGTGAACCCATAATTATTTTGTAAATTTTAGTTTTAAGTAATTTATATGCAACATTATAATTACTATAAAGTATTATAGTGTTAATATTTTAATGATTATTTAATGAAAAATGTAAATATAAAAGGAGCCTTGACCATCTTCTCAGTGGTCAGTGTTCTATCAGTGAATGTTATATTATAATTAGTTATTACTTTGACTCTTCCTGACAACACTTATCCGCGTTGTCAAATGGACTTCGAACACCCAGTTTACCAATTATTATTTGGCATCCCTGAAAAATTTGTTTTCAATTGATTACCGCAGACGTAGGTAAATTTAATGGGATACTATTCTAAAATAAATGAAATATTTGAAGCGGACTTAATAAAAAGAAAGCCATTTATGCATATTTTTCAACTCATCCTAATTACAAAGTAATTTATCTGCCACTGCTTTCTGTTTAAAATAATTTATAAAAATATTTAGAGACTAAAAGTTTAGTCTTGTACTGTAATACCACATTTTATATCAAAGTTCTGTTAAGGATTCTTAGTATAGTATTAAAATAAAAAATTAAATAATATTTCAATGAAAAATAATTACAAAGAGTTAAAATCATAAATAACCTTACATTATGTCATAAAATGCAATTAACGTGCATAACAATAACAGTTTAATTATGTGCATCATACATTCATTTAATNCATTCATTTAATTATTATTAAAGATTTAAAATACCACGTATATTTTAACCAATAGAAGCACTCAAAATTTACGCTATCTATCAGCATAATCGCCTGCGTCCAGCACATCGTTTCCCTGCGTCCATTCATGATAAAAATTGGACTGCCAAAATTGTGTACGGCGTGGTCTATCTATGTGTATTTAATCTATGGTACTAGTCATATGATAATAGAAGATAGAAGCGGTAGGGAGGCTGAAAGAGCCGTGACACGTTTTTAAATTTCGCCGACGGTTACGCTTTTTTTTGTTATTATAAAAACAATGTGATAGCAGTATTATGCTAGAATTAAAAGTCGTGACAAATATATCATCAATATATAATTCATATTGCAAATTAGCATTACTAATTTTATATTCTACTAATGTTTCTGAGTTTCTTAAAAATGTAACCATCTACTGTTATGAGTCCTAGACAAGTGGCCCACTATGAGCTGAGCCGCCATTTCAGCGGCCTCACGTACCGAAAATTTGACCGGCCCTTATAAATCAATGATGGGGCAAATGCCCCCCCCCCAAATGACGCTACTGTATACAGTGCTCGAATTGGGCGGAGGGGGGGGGTGGTGGTGCGCAGGGGGACGTAGCTCCTCTACGTTTTTTAAAATTTTTTTGCGCACCCAAACTACTTTTTTTTATGAGGACGGTGGAAAATACCACCTCTTTTTTTTTTTTTTAAATACTAAATAAAGTAATGAGTAAAAAAAAAAAAAAAAGTCTTCAAAATTCTAGGGACGCAGTTTTCAAATTGTTAAGTTGAGCTCCCCTACTTATTTTTGGCCAATTCGAGCACTGACTGTATATATATTTTTTAATTTTTATTTTTTAATCATATATTATTTTTTATAAATCATAAAACTTATAATCAGTATGTAAATAATAAAATGGGAGATCATGTAGCTTTTGGAATAATCTATTAATTTTTTAAAATGAAACACTGTCTACCGATTTGCATCCAAATGTTTTTTATGATAGTGATTTTAATCACTATCAGATATCATATATACTGGATCCAACTATGCCCCCACCCCACTTTGCTGGGTTTTTTTTTCAATCATAATATCAAATTCAAAATAGGGGTTCCCATCGAAGAAAACTCAAGTTAATGTTTTTTAAATTAGGGATGAAAAATATCATATTTTTACTACATATTATAGTAGAGTTTTTTGAATTAAACAATATTTTAAATTAAAAATTTTTCCATAGTTAGCGAAAAAAATTAGTGTTTTATCTTTAATTAATCATTTTGTATATGTTACGGGTAAAGTACAAAATATGGTTAGTGTTCACATTATCCGGGTAATGTGTACACTACCTGTACCTATTGGATNGGTGATCAGTTTATCATAAACCACTTGATTACTCGTAATATAAATAAAATTGTGAAAAAGTGAAGTTTGATTTCTTTTAGTTACTTGTAATTCTCGATTTATTTTGAGATATTTATACTTAAAAAAATTAAATAAAAAATCTTGAAGGTAGTTTTTTGAATATTTGTGTGTTATATTTTTAACTAGGTATAATTTGGAATCTTTTGATGTATTATACAAAAATATTGGTCCAATAAGAACTAATATTAAATCGTAATTCATTAGTGACTGTAAGCGTTTTCATTAAAGACGTTGTGACTTCAAAAGCTCACCGCAAAACCGCGATAGCTTACGTGAATAATTTCTACGGTGTCCTTGTAGAGCTTTCAAATAAAAAGAAATTTATCGAAATCTGAGCGTGCCAAGTACCTTCACTACAAAACACCGTAACTGTATTAGATCAGGAAGGAAATTTTTATACATCTCGATATTATCGATAGACAGAATTGATGATTGCAAAATCAAATAATGTTTTACTGTGGCATATAAATAAATATTTCTATTTTTCGGAGAATTGAAAATGTCACTATAATGGGTCATTAAGATAACGCCACGGTCACTGACGACAACTCGCTGCTTGTGGTACGATTTTTGTCCACTCGCGCTTTTTAGTCGACTAAAAAGCGCAGTTTACATTTATTCTTCATTTTTAAGTTTGACTTATAATTGATCATATCCTGTTAGATTTCATCCTAGAGTTTTGAAATTTCGAGAAGGCGAAGAATGTAACATTTTAAAATGTTTGTAATGGGCTTTTTAAGATATCACTATTCATAAATAAACTGTTTAAGTTTAAAAAAAAAAAAACTTGTATCTTTACAAAAATGTTACGGCTAGAATATAAATCTTAAGAAAAAAAAATCCCATTACAAACATTTCAAAATATTGTTATTTAAATATCCAAAAAATTTCAAATTTCTACGAACGCTTTAGACCGTGTAATAAATATTATACTTTTGATAGTTTTTAAGCCTAAAATTATCGCGGTGTGGTGTCCTCTTAAGCAAAAATTTTTATTCAGTATATTGTCGGTTTACTTAGAATATATTGCCGAAATGCACATCCACAAATGATTAGGCCTTTTCATTAACACATGCATATTCAGATAACGAATATGAATTATACAGTTAACAAAGTTTCCGAAGCCACCGAATATGTGTAATTTGATTTGTTCATTTTCTTTCAGCACGTCAACAAAAATCATCAAATCGTAT
Organism: Daktulosphaira vitifoliae; assembly: GCF_025091365.1. NCBI lineage: Eukaryota > Metazoa > Arthropoda > Insecta > Hemiptera > Phylloxeridae > Daktulosphaira > Daktulosphaira vitifoliae. Next base: position 35,895,660 of record NW_026099573.1, on the reverse strand, counting down.
GTACCGTTGTAAAAAATGAAATGGCATTACGGATATTACGCAAGCAAATAGATCTGCCCCTGTTGGCATAAACCCTTCCAATATGAGAACATTTATAAAATGTATACATTATATCAATTAGTTATTTTATTTCCATAAACATTGATTTTTTCTCTTTTTATTTATATGTTAATTACGGATGAATGTTTATAAAATCAATTATTACTAGTATCTTTATAACTAATAGGTACTTATAATAATATTTCATCTTATCATCTGTATTACTTGAAAGTAATTTATAAATATATATTAATTCAATTAAAAATAATAATAATGTAATTATAATAATATTAAACAGATATTAAAATAAGTAAAATTTAGTCTTAGTCAACCGTCATATTTAAGATTCCAAATAAAGATTTCATTTCAAAGTCATTGATATATGATGTATATGTAGATGAAAAGCTCCAATCATTTTCATGGTTGATGTTCCACGCTTTTTTTTGCGTGAAAATAATAAAACAGTAATGTTAACTAATTTTTAAATTAAAAAATAGCTATTGTTTAGCCTTTTTCTAACAAAAATTTTGGATGAATCGATTAGGACAATTAATTACTGAGTTAGAAGTATTTTAATACATAATATGGATTTGTAACGCAAGTGGGTACATATCTACTTTTTTAAAATTCTAAATTTTGCTGTTTTTCCTTCAGACGAGAAATTAATGTTAAGGTATATTACAAAAGAAGTTAAAAAAAAATTATTCAACATAATGTCATTATCTTAAGATTTTTTATATTGATTTCTCTTTTTCTGTATATATTTATATATATAATATGTATAAAATGTACAATACAGTATGTTATAATAAAACTATTCGGAAAACGATGTTTTGGAACACAGTACGTTTTTAAACAAAAAGATCTACTCAATAGTAAATAAATCAAATTAAAAACTTACAAATTAACTAGAAATTAATGTACACTTATCAACTAATCATTTCAATATAAATTAGTATTATTATAATATTATCATAGTTACAGTTCATATAAATAATACTAGAATTCTTTTTTGCAGTAAAATGCATTCAATTTTCAAGTAAGAAACGTAAATTAATGTTTTACAACCAAAAAATTAGATACAAATACATTACAACTTTATTCACATTTAAATCACGGGGTAAGAGTATGCAAATTATTATACACATTCTCAGAACAGAATACACACAATTCGTAATAACAATCATATTATTTTACTAAATTTTTTTATATTCATACAACTTTTACCAATGTTCGACGTAAATATTCATAAGACGTTAATAATCTTGCTTTTTCAAAAATATAATCCGTTTAAAGTATTATGTACAATAAATGCATACAAATAAATTTAGATAACGGAATATTTACAATAATCCAATTCAAAATCGCTGATAGCAATAAAAATAAAATTAACTTCAAAAGTTTTGAATTATTTTTTCACTTGTTTTTTAAGTATTTCTGTTACTTTTTAAAAATATTTTTAGGAGTAATAGTAACATTAATCAAAAGGTGAAAACAAAGGTATGTACTAAAGCAATATTAGTTTTACATTGAATTTATCTTACATAGAGATCACTAAGATTTTTCGCAAAATGTAAACAATAATAGTCGAAATAACAATTTGTTAGTCTTAAATTATTGTAACTGCTATTATTTCAAATAATCCTTCAACATACGTCGGCCATCAAAAATCATTTAGTATCAGATTTTATTTAAGGAGTTGTCTATATTCAGTGGCATTTTTATTTTCTTTCCCATCCACCTGAATTGTAAAACCATGATGGATCTTCTCTCTTTACCCAACCTGGTTCTGAACCATTTTCCTGCAAGTTATAATTAAATCTTAGTATTATTCAATGACATGAATAGAAAAAAATTCAACGAAATTAAATCCCACTTATAAATTTAGTTATTTTCAGATAACCGTTTTATTTTATTTTAAGTGAAAAAAGTAGTGCATTAGGAATAACAATTTTCTTAAACAAATACTCTTTAGTTGAATGCTTTGTTATATAACTATAATAAACATTATTGGTATTACTGGTTTTTATAGGTAAAACTATATAAATAATTATAAATTAAAATAACAATCATAAAAATTACAAATAAAAACGAATTGCATTAGCTAATTTTTGTTATATTATTTAGATAGCTTAAATAAAAATTATAATCTTTGTACGAATAATTCATACGGATTAACTATAAATATATGACATCAATGTTTAAGTTTAATCAGATATGATAATGCTTAGATATGTATTTGAGTGGAATGACTAGAGTAGATAGGATAAGGAACAAATATGTAAGATGAAATATAGGTGCAGAGTCAATCGTGGATAAGATGAGAGAAAATAGACTTGGTTCACTCATGTTATAGAGAGGAATCCGGAAGCTGTAAGAACAGTTATAGGAATTAATGTGAAGGAAGAGGAGATAGAGGAATATTATTGAATGTGATATGAGGACAGCTGATGTGAGCGTAGTTGATGTAGAAGATTGTGCTAAGTGGAAGTTTAGGATAAGGGTGGCCGACCTCAAATAGGTGGAATAAAGGCGAGGAAAAAGAAGAAGACTATTAATGTTTTGACACTAATCTTGAATGTTTAAAAATAAGAGCACATGCATTGGATTTTTTATTTCAGAATTATACTTACAGAAGTTTGGTGAGACATAGCTGGTGTTAAATAGTCCATATTTGAATAATATCCGCCGTAGTTTTGATGATGCGTGTGATGGTGCGCTGAAGGATGATGGTGTTGATGATGATGATGGTGGTGGGGCGCCGGCGCACCAGAAGAATAACAATTACTGCCCGTACTGTTAATACTTCCACCACTACCATTAGTCGAGTAACCACTAACTGAACCCGCTGGTGACCTATGGTGCAGGTCCAAACACGGTTCAGTAATAGCAGGACTCCAAATCGATCCCGGTGTATTTCCTCCTAAAATTAATAACAATGAAATTCTGGACAAAGTACACAAATCAATTGATCATTCTATCGATACTCACCGGAACTTGAATAAACAGAAGATATGGGCGGGGTACCACTCAATATAGGTTTGATGTAAGTGCAACCGGGCGATTCTCGGTGAAGTGGCGTCGTGGTCAGCGATGTACCCGTTACCGGCGAGTTATCAGCTGAACTAGTAATGATGGAGATATCACCGCCAACACTACCACCAGCACCACCGCCGCCGGCTCCATTAACTACGCCGTTGTTAGACAACACGTTAGATGGTGACATCTTGTTGACTGTAGACGACACCACCCCACCATTACCGGCTGGTGGACCGTTATTGATAGACTTTGATGATTTTAGACCAGACGATCCGTTTCCACCGCCTGACTGCTGGTGGTGACTACCGGAATTTCTCGATGAAGTCTTTTCCGTTCCATTTTGGTGTTGTTGTTGATTTTGCTTCACCTGCTGGCGGCATTTGGCTCTCCGGTTTTTAAACCAAACCTTATAAATGGAAACAATTTATTTAAAAGAATTTCGTACATAAATAATTAATATAAATTAATATAAACTGTCTTGTATATCTTATAACGTTGATATGATAATCCACATAAGAGTAATAAGTTATAACTATAAACTTTTACAATAATTATAACATAACATAATATAATATATTATATTATATTATTATATATAACTCGTAATAACATTTATCCCGATTCAATTATTTAATTATGTGATGTTTTAAAACTATTGGTAACAAGAAATTATAAAATCAAATAATTAGTTATTTTCCTTAAAATAAAAAAAAATTAAAGTTTTTAAATAATTGTAATTGCAAATTTTCTTTTTTTGTTTATTTTCGTTATCAATAAAAATATTTTATATAAAAAAAATCGATACAGTAGTTAAAAAAAACAATAGATGAGATTCATATACTTTTTCTCAAAAGGTAGAGACGAAGTCATCAAAATAGATTTTTAGAGTTTGTGGAGTTTATTTTAATAATATAAAATTTACTGATTTATGTCAAATAATATATACAAATAAGATATTTGTATCAAAGTTAAAGAATATTAAATTATAAAATTATTTTTTAAGATTATGAAATTATTGCTCGTAGTTTTATTAAAAGATATATAATGTAAAACATAAATTTTTCTTATTTTTTAGTTTAGTATAATTGAATTTCTAAAATTTTAGTTCCCTAGAATATAATGAAAGATACCATTATACATGGATACACCGAATTGTATGCTAACGAAAAATGAGGGCATTTATCAAAGGAAAATTTCTTTTACAATTTTTAACGATAAAATGCAAAAGGATAAGTTAATAATCTACTAATAGGCTAATAAAAACCAAACGCACTATTTTATTAAAATAATAAGGTATGTGATGGTTGGGTAATGCATCAAGATCAAATTTTCAGTTCATAAAAAATGTAATAGTTTGCAAAACAAAATAAAAACATTGTCTTAGCACGACTTATAACACGATAGACTTAAGTAATAATTTTAAATTAAGAAAAGTAGTCCAAAAGCGTCTTCATATACAACTTAAAAGACAAATAGATGGAGATTAAATTTCAATGGGTAGGTCATAATGGGGCGTTTCCAAATATGAAACAAAGAAATCAAATCGATTATAAATGAAAGATCTCATTCGCAATAAAAATTGATTTTATATTCGGGAAACACTTAAAATTCACGAAGTTACACACTTGGTTAATAATTTCGATTATTCGTTAATATTAAATGAAAAGAAACACGCAAGCACATCAAGCATAGTGACGTAACGCTGAAATCACTAAATTCGTTCATATACCTTTAGACTGTACATATATTCTTATAGTGGATAGTAATACCCCACAATCGAGTGCAGGGTGGGTAGCGTATAAGGATTAATAACGAGCACCGTATCAATTTCGCGCTTTCCGAAGCCATACACAACCCGGTCATGTCAATAACCTCCCTAAAGCTCTCGTGTATCGATTAATCTAATTCCCGGTTATCTTCCAACACACGTTTGTGTAAAAATTTATTCGCTTCGGTCGTACCTTGTGGGCAGCTGGTTAGAGTATTATGGTAGTTTGGTGACAGTAAAAATATTTTATTAAAAAGAGAATTTTTACGATTTTCTAACTTGTTGTGCCCGTTTACTTGCCCAGGCTATTGTTTCCTGCGGTAGACGTGTGACAGCATAAAATTGGCAAAAAGTTGCGTTTCCGAAATTGTGAGGCAGAAAGGGAAAATTCGTTGATATTATTCCGGCAGTGATCCCCTATTCATCAATACAGAGACTTTTAAAAGCGGCCGCCTTCTGTGTAGGTGGCGAACAGCATAGCACTCTTCTACACGTATACTCTACAAGAGACACGATACGTGATCTCGCACATGATAAACATTTTACTGGGCTACCATTATATGTTTTTTTTTTATAATATAATATAATATTAACATTATTATTATCGCCGTTGCCGTCGTCATCATCATTATGATTACATCCACCGTTGCCGCCGCCGTCGTCGTATTATTATGTATATACGGTTAGGTGTTTGGCCAGTAGAGTACCTATTGTTTGGGGTCACGAACATGAACCCAGCGGCCTGTATCATTGAGTCAAAAATCGTCCTAGGGGAGTAATATAATCAGCTGTAAAAACGACATATTTTTTAACGTATCCTGTTTTGTACATGAGATTTTTACTAGAAGCCGTTAAATCGGTTCAGAAATAAGAAATAATCTTCAGGAATGTAGAGTATACCGTATTCATTTTTATGCATAATAATATTATAAAATATTTATGAAAGAATTGTATAACAGTCATATGGTCATCCTCCTCCCTTATGAACCTTAACCAAGACATTGTCGCTCTGTAGGTAATATGAAATATCATGGCGTGGTTCATTGAAAATGATTCCAAATGAGTATTACCTAATATTATACATTCTTAATGTATAATATTAATATACTGATATATATTTTTTTATTAACAATTTGATTTAGAATAAAATAGAAATCTTTGATTTGGGTTCAATTAATATAATAAGTATAGTATTTAATAGTGATATTAAAACTTTTCAATATGAATTTGTAATTGGAAAATTATATATAATATTCTCTAAAGTATCCATTAACGTATCACGCAGTCAGTCTACCTATAGTGTAATTTTTTGGAAATACTAAAAACAGTTGCGTAAAATTTAGTGTATTTAAAATAATTAACTCTAAATTAACAAAGCGATATTGGAAACTCAACAATTTATATTTACAATGTTTCATAATTTAAAAATTTAACATTTCCATATCGTGAAAAATTCAAACATTTATCGTTGAATTATTTTCGATTTATAGTTTTTCATAGATAATATCACAGTATTTACAATATAATTTTATTCGAGTTATATTAATATTTAATATTATGTTGTCACAGTTTTACAAAACATTAAATTAAGACATTTTTTTGTTTTCAAATTTAATTAGTGGACTTATATTTTTTTGAAATATTATTAAAATTATTCTTTAAAAATTATCATTCAATAATAATTTATATACTAAATTAGATTTTTGAAATTGTATTATTAATTATTTTATTAAGAGTTAAGACACATTTATATAGTTATGGATTTAGAACGACATTTTTTCAAAACAAAACAAAAATGTTAAATGAGAAGATATTTCTTTGAGTAAAAATCATTTTAAATTGTTTTAAAATCACCTAAACCATTAGATAGCTAATAAAAACTTTATTTCAAGTAAAACTTATTGGGTATTTTTAAATTAAATTAAATTTTTGGAAAAGGAACCGTTTTCAATAATATTATATAGTATTATTTCAGTTAATATATTTTTTCAACAGCAATTTGAGATATTCAAAATATTTTGTAATTTACATAGAATAAAATATAAGATATCGCACTTGGTTTGATAGTTTTCTGGTGAATTGTAATTAATACATATTATTAAAATTCAAATATTAAATAAAATTTTGCTAATAATTATAACTTGCTATACCGAACGAAATTTAAATGTCACCTAGAATCCTATAGCGTTTTAGGGGAGAAGACAAAAGGAATATAATGTTATGATAATCTCTCAGAAGTAAATATTATTCTTTTTGTAGAAATTTAATTAAATAAAATTTATATAAGCTTTAGTGTTTTGTTATGTTAAGAAAAAATTACGCAAATTGTATAAGATAACAGACCGTTCTATAAAAATATTGACAATATTTTGAAAAATGTATAACACCATTAATCATTTAACTAATTAGTTAAACCTAATAAATAATACGAAAAAAACTGAAAACGCTTTATGTAGTAAGTATAGGATAAGATACCATACTTACAGTTACAGATTTTTAGAAGTCGGTAAAGTTTTATTTTTAAACTTTACCATAAAATAGCGTTACAAACAATGTTGAGATTCTTGACAGAATCAACGTTCAACAGAAATAAAACATAAATTATTGACAGATAGATTGAAAAATCCTCAATTAGAGTTGTGAAATAAATACTAAATAGGTATTAAAAATATACATCAAAATCAGTAAAGTAAGTATAATTAAGTTAATATTTTTTAGTACTCTAAATTTTTAAAAAAAAGTTTTGAAAAGTCTTCATCTCCAAAATCTTCAAACGCTCTTGATGTAAAATAGATTTTTGAAATTATACTTGGTTGATTAAAAACTAAATAATTTTATGAAAAATAAGAATTAATAAACATAAACTGATTTACTCGCGTCCATTAATATATTTAATAATTGTAGTTGATCATGGATTACTACTGACAGTAGTATTAATATTAGAATCGGAAAATAATGACTATTGAAATGTATGTGATTTTAAAAATCAACTGTCAAATATTTAAATAAAATAAAAATGTTGGGAAAACCGAACAGGCCGATACTTTATTTTATTCAAACGCTATATAATAACAAATCAATTAAAATTTTACTTTAACACACAGAAATAGCGCAGTCTCCTACTTTTGATTGTTTAAAAATAATATTGTGGCGAAAATAATGTATAAACCCAATCCAACTTACAGGTACAACGTTGTTTTAAATTTTGAAGCAGATAATGAAAAACAAAATAAAATAGATAATCAAATTAGAAATTATATAAAGTGCAGAAATCGAGTAAAATTAGTACGAAATTTTACTTAGTAACATTCATACTTGGACCATATCTAAAAATGGTTAAAATATTTGTGAAACGATCATTAAAAAATCAATAACTCTGAGTATTAACATTTATACGTACAAAGGTTTATCAACTAATTAATTTGAGTATAAGTAACAAAGTATAGGAATATTAAATATTTCTACATTAGTAGTAATATTTTTATCACTAATTTTTGCAATAAACACTTAATGATTTTATTTAATACCTAATACTCTTTGATTGTTGCAAAGGGTAAGATGCCGGACACCGACTTTCTCGTAAAATACCTATATTTGTAAATAAGTAATACAAAAAAAAATGTACATTCATCGATTGTAACTATTAAAATTGTATATTATTGTGTTACACAGATATATGAATATTGTAACTTAAAATACCAATAACTTAGGCCGGTAAACACTAAAGTTAGCACCATAGTAAAGTTTTGATATTATTAAAGAGGAAGAGCTGTATACGTAGCTAACAGAAATGTGCGTGCTGTTTCCCAGTTGCTAGTGATTTCGCAATACAAACACACACAGACGCATAGACATACCACTAACACATACCGAAGGCGGAACGCTATAAACACAAGGGGAGTTTTACACTCCCGAAAATATACAGTAAAATATTAACAGGGTAGTTTGTTATGTAAGGCATAAATGCGTGCGTTAAGTTTGCGTTAGTTTGCGTTCTGTATGTGTGTATGTTTGCTGGTTGGTTGCGACGGTGACGGTGACGGGAAGATCCGGAGGATGAGTCAGGGGATTGGTTCGCGGATAAAGTCATTTATCACGGGGTTGCAACCCAAAAGTTATTCGCACCGCCCATTATTGTTTTTTTTTCTCCCCTGTTATTGTCGTCCTCTTTCGTCTCCCCCAGTTACATATTGGATAAGTACACGCAGCTACCATACTCCTACCGGGGTGCCTAGACAGGGTGCGCCCGATGATCTTTTGTGCGTTTTCTCCAACGTTAACACGTTCAAACGTTTTTAAACGTCACGGAAATTATGAATTATCGACCGGATTAATGCACACGAAAAATCATTTAACGCCATTGCATTATTCTATTATGTTGTGCGGTATCGCCCCCGGCATGTGTTCGCCAATAAAATATTAGACAACAAAAACTACCACTAACGAAAGAGTACAAAAACGGACACGTTCGCCGATTAACATTTAAATCCTTCAATAAATTACATAAGTTAATCCAATCTAACGTTTTTTGATATTCGAAAAAAAAGAAATGCGTTCCAACTTATGGCTTAAGTTGTAATTTTATATCAGGTCATAAAAAATAATAAACACAATAGATAATTAGTTATAATATACTTTGGCTACCGAAAATTATAATAAAACGAACAAATAACTGCGTAAAATTTCAAATTTTAAATCGCTTTTCATTAAAAAGGTTTATTTTATAAATTCTTAGAAGTAGTTGACCGAACAGGAGGCAACACAAAAACGTACAAGTTATTCAGACTATAAAGAATATATTGAGAGTGTAGTTGAATCATAGCAAGTTTTTCAAAATCTATTGTTATATTCGCAAGCATATATTTACCTCCATAAACAATAATTCTGTGTGTTTGCCTTAGTGCCAAGATGAATCTATTGCTATTTCAGCCTTCTACAAGTATACAACACTCGACGAGTGTTTGATAATGTTATTACGGTCTGACAAATATGTATAATCGAATTTAAACGGTGTATTGCGGTATGAAAACACTTAGCTCACAACAGCATTGCAATATCGAAAACTCATTGTGTTAAGTTATTGAATAATATGTAGTTTTGATCGATACTCGGTGGGTATTGTACAATATTACAATAGATACGTACCGCCCCGTGTTTCTTCGGGAAAAAATAATAAATAAAAACTGTATTATGTTACAAATCAACGTTTCGCTTAATATTATCCATGGACACAATTATAGTAAAACTGCTGAAAAATTGCCTACAATAAAAAATAACTATTGTACTACACATATACGAATAAACAATCTCAATGGGAGCCCTAAAGGGATAACCGAATAAAACCACTACTGTGCATTTGAAGCAATAAATGTAGAACGGTACAAGCGGCCGGGAAAATAATTGTATTAGGTTGTAAGTAAAAATGTTTACAACCTCTTGTGCGTCATGATAATCTCAAGTTTAATTCAAGCAGATGGCCGGTTATAATGGTATACAAATCATAGATAAAAAAATTGTAAGCTCTATGCTACACATATAAAATTATACAACGTGTGAATTGGTTATCTAAAATAACACCACAGCACGGATAATAGTTGAACTCGGGTTATATATGAATTAAACATGATGAAATGACACTAATCAAAATTAAGGAGATTTTCAACTCTGATGCATTAATATTTTGCTGACTGGTAAACAGATATTATTCAGGACTTACTTGTACTCTGGATTCCGGCAAGTTAATTTTCAGTGCTACTTCTTCTCTCATAAATATGTCTGGATATCTGGTTTTGGCGAATAACGTTTCTAAAACGTCCAGTTGTGTCCTTGTAAACGTCGTACGTTCTCTCCTTTGTTTCCTAGGATTACCCACTATAAATATTAAAAGAAATGTGAATATTAAAAAAAATAAAATGAAAATGTAGAAGAAAATAAACATGTGAATTAAATTCGCTTAAATTAGTTCATAATAACACTAGGACCAACAATATTTGCTTTCATTAAAATCGTTAGCTTAAAATAAAAATGTTTATAAAATATTTCATGGTCATAGTCATTGTGATTATTAAAATAATACAAAATTTAGTCATAAAGTTTTTTTTTATCTAAATGCATTCTATAAGATTTACGTAGAAATTTCGAATCAACTAATATAATAGATTTTTACTATTTCATAATCATTATCATATTAACGCATCCCTTGGCTTATGTCTGTACAATCATGTGTTAATTTTTAACATAATATCAAGTGAGGCCGCGTGCAGATCTCCCCCTTCGTACTCGGTCAGTCATTGGAGTATTCATATTATCTCTTCATCCAGAATGAATTGATAAACCCAACGGAAATCCGCCAACAGCGGTGTGATCTCGTCCTGTCCCTTCTCTGATTCAATAATGTAATTTATTTGCTATCGAGTTAAAAGGGTACAACGGTGAATAATTTGTGTGTTTATTGGATTTGATGTGGTTAAGATGTCAAAAAGCTTCTATCGATGTGCTCTTCATCCCCTTTAATATACAGCCCATTTAAAGTAATTCGGTTACGCCACTCTAAAGAAATCTAATCCAGCACGATTGATTTCATATTGAAAATCTATTGACAAATTACACCGAAATTATTTATAATCGAATCAGTGCGAAAGTCGACTAAACAGCAAAACAAGAGCCAACAAATGTAATTTCCTGAAGAAATATAAAACGGAATAAAAAATAAAAAAATTACAAAACAAAATATAGATGTGTATTAAACGTCGAATTATGATACGGGATACAGAAAATTGGCGAATAAGAATTACGATTTCCATTTCCAAATATGACCTTAAATTTTACATAAACCTTGCAAAATGCAGTGCGTTAATTGGAAAAAAGGCAAATACGTCAATAATTTTTATAGTTTAATTTTTTGCAAAAGTAAAATGTGTTCTTTGACAACAATTTTTATTTCAATCAATTTATTTGCATAAAGATGCTTTTAATGAATAAAAATGCTTAAAAATGAAGTCGATTCAAAAAAAAAAAAATTAATAATAATCCTAATTTTTGTGAAAACTTTATCTATTAATATATAAAATGATTGTTTAGCAAAACAAAAAAAAAATGGCTTACGGTGATTGAATAAGGACAGAGTGGTAGAGTGGTGGTAGTTCTGACCTGCAGGATAGCAGCCCATGGATGTTTGTAACGAGTCCATGGCCAAGCCAATGCTGTTGACAGCGTACGGTGCTTTTAAGTGGTACGGGCCCATGGAACCTGGTGTTGCAGTGCTAGCAAACGCAGTAGCAGGGAAACCTAACTCCCCGCTCTCCTGGTTGCATCTGTAAACATAAATATGTAATAGTGACAAACAACAGTATACAAAATCAAATGAGTTATTTATTTTTTTTCTATTAATAATATTACTATTAATTTCAAAACAAAACAAATCACTTTAGTTTAAAAAACCTACAAAAAAATGGTAACTCGTAAAAGATCGATTTACAGTAGAATATACGTATAGAAAAAAATTTTTTTTTTAAATTTGTCAAATTGATATTTGACAAAAACTACTTTAAATTATTAGCGTAATTTTCGCTTTATGGGAGTTTGAAAATGTTTCTTCCATATAATTGTTCTTTTTAGCAGTCTGACTTTTTTCTCCATGATCGAAAAAAATTAGTAAGGCTCATTATTAAATTTAAAATTAGGCGTATAAGTTTTTTCTCAGTAATATAATGAACATTATTGTAAAAATAATTTTCACTTAACTGCATCATATACTAAATGTTTTTTTTTGTTATTAGATAATTGAAAATAATCAACAATATGATAATACAGTAAAATATCTACATCGGTCAAAAAAAGGTATTGGCCACAATGATCAAAACATAAAAAAATTTTATAGTTTTTTATGAAGTAATCATAAATGAGTTATGTGCAATAGAATTATACTAAAATATAAAGGGTATCTATAAAAATGTAAAACAAGTTTTGGCAAATAAATAAATATAACATATAATTTAAAATCTTCTAAATTTTTTTTTTTATAGTAGAAGTGTATATTTATTTTATTCGCTATAATTGTTATAGTTTTAAAAATGAATTAAAGTTTTATAAAAATATTGGGACATGAATATAGTGGTATAATTATTAATATTTTAATACTTTGGGTCATATGCAATAAGTCACACAAAAAGTAATTAAGTACTCATATGAGAATCGTTAAAACATTGTATGTACTACTAGAACAATTATATTGATTCAACTAATCTATTTTACCTTAAAATCTAAATATTTAGTATAATATAAACACGTTCATAGCACATCTTAACATTTCACCGGTTCTAACGATAAATTTTAATATAATTGAGTTATACTTTGTTTACACTACTCTAATATTTCATCGGTATCAGATTGAAGTGAAAATATATTTATACAAAGATTTTGCTATTAAGTTTTTTTACCGATAAATAATTACGATTTACGTACCCAGTAAACATTAGATCAAAATTAAATAAATAAAACAATATCTCGAAAATATTTCCATGTTGTAAATACTTTCTAAACGATGTTTAGGTGTGATGTGTTATTTCTTTACTAACCTATAGATGTCGGAAGCATACAATATTAAACAGTACACCAGTGACAACACAGTGAAAGCGGAAGACTTACACGCGTTGATTTTATAATATTGAAAAAATCGCACCAAGAGTTCCGAACAAAACGTAATAATTAAATTTCCAATACTAGAAAAAAATAAACGGTGGAAATGATAAACGTGCACCAACACGGTCGACGGAATACGAGATGTTTACAACGAGCTGGTTGTCGCCCGTATGTCTAGGTCGTCGGACACATTGTTAAGGATATGTGGTATATACCACATTCATTCAGGTAAGGGTAGCCGCGGTCGTTGAATACAGTTTTACAAATGTAAATGATTATTATGTTATATTGTATGCGTGGGGTAGGTTCGACCACATGATGAAATTGTTATACGTTTTTTTATTATTATTATTATTGTTATTAACTATTTTTGGAAGGGGCGTATTTTCCTTTGATCATTTACCAAACCATCGTAAACACGAGGCGGTTTTTATACAGAATAACCTACACCACAACGTGCATAGCGCGTCTTATTTCCCGGTCCTTAACGTTTCAGGCTAATATACTTATGCATGTTTGTCGGTTAATCTCAATAGTTTTCACTAGAAAATAAACCCATTTAACGTTAAACAATTACCATTAACAGAAAATCGAGTCGACGAGTGTGAAATAATTTTTCTTGTAAAAAAATTATTGTTGTTTTCCAATTATTTTTAATATTATAACGGCATTTCTATTAGGCATTCGGTATTAGTAGATCTTCTAGTACCTTTTGCAAGATCCTGTTGGCGGCAATTTTAGGTTATCTAGGGCCTGCCTAAAATGTCAATAACAAAAGAAACCGTAAACACACACAATGTGAAATACCTTTATTAAAAACGAATATAATGTAACAGTGGTGAAAATGTCAGCTGGGGTAAAACCTACGGCAGGATTCCTTCAATGCATGAACTGTGTATTTTATTATTGTACGTATATATATATATATATATTTTTTTTTAATACTATTTTTTTACAGCTCATCTCAGACTGCGTGGCGATGTCTCCTTTCAAACGAAATTTGGAATTCACCACCATTGCTGTCATATTTATTAAATGTAAAGGATCCGGTTTTTTTATTATTATTATTATTATTATTTGGATACACATTGTTAAAAAAAATAATATTAATAATAAAATGAATTTATAATATCCGGTTGTCATTTTTATATTAGTTATTAAAAAAAAGCTAAAGAAACTGTCCAAGACATTTTACGCAATCATATGAGCGCACACACTCGGTTTGATAATTATGTAAAGTAATTTACACAATACAATAATAATATCATCATGTTAAGCGTGTATATTTCGTTATTACATACAAAAACAAACTAATTTTACATATTAACGAAGCTCACGCTTTCATACAGCTATTTATTATATAAAATGTTACTTTATTGTTTTCATTACAGTTAACACCAATAAAAATTATAACCAATACAACATGACAACTACAATGACCTACGTTTTTTTTTAAGAGCACAAGAATAGTGCAAGTGGTTAACGCATCAAACATTAGTAGTTTGTTGGAACGTGAGTAATTATGTAATCCATTATATTAATTTGTTATGTATTTAAGTGCATAACAATTTACTCTACAATAGTTAAAAAAAACGGTGAACATGGTAATGTGATATGAAAATACATTTTCAATTAGTAAATCTGAGATTTATTTAATGATTCGCAACACTTACCCAGAGGACAGAGTATTTGGCCACATAAGATGTCGATGACACCTGAAACAAGCAATAAAATTTCCGTTAAAAATGATTACTGACAAGAGTGTTAATTAATTTTTATTATCATGAACGTACAAAAAAGTTATTTAATTGAAAAAATATATATTTTTAAAACTTGCACTTATCTAGACATTCGAGTATACTTTCATGTAACAAATGTAATCAAAAATGAATCAATTAATTTTGAAATTCAATTTATGGTCTTGGTCCACTTGACAGAAGACGCTATAGTAAATATTACACTTTTATGACCACCGATGTAATTGCCTATTAAAGAGCGCACGAGCAATTTTCGCATCATTTTTTTGCCATGACTTTACAAGAATTCGTTTGGATTATATGGTTAAACGGGTAAGAGATCTGATAATATAATCATATAGATATTTTTCTTGTCGGTTTATGCGAGCGCATAGTAGCCAAAAACGATAAATTATTATTTTTATGATCTAAACCAACTATACAGTAGTCGATAGTCAATATCCATTTTTGCGTAATATGTAAAATAATAACGGCGCCGACACCGGACTCAAGTCGTTTGTCTGTGTGTGTGTGCAAATGCGACATGTGCACCTCGTAATTATCTTCAAATGCCACCGAGCAGTCGAGTGCCTCACGAGTGTTTTATTATTTACTCTGCTGAAAATATATTATCAAGAACATGACGTCAATACCAACTAACCAGAGAGGCCGTAATAAAACGGACCAGTGAGTTAAAGAGAATACAATATTGATGCAAAAAAGTCTAGACGTGTCGAGTGGACCAACTGTTTTGCAATATAAAAAACCGCGAGCACTTCAAACTGGGATTTATTTTCTTTAGAATCAAAAAACACCGACTAGAATGATTCCATATACGAACGACAAAAGTAACAACAGTTAATGAAAAAATGAATTTTTTTCCTATTTTAAAATTAGTAGTAAAATATTAATATACATATTATACGAATGTTGTCCACATTTCGTAATGAATGCCAATAGCCTGTACGTAAGAATATTTAATAAGCTCTTATGATGTTTTTGTGCGTAGGTAAAAAGATAAAAAAAAACGCCGCCCGAGCAATACATAATAATATTATTAAAATTGGCATGGGCCCAAAAGCAAGACAATTTTATTTTATACATTATTAATGTTATTATTATTGGGTGCCCATGAAACAGGTTGGTCCGTAGAGTTCATCGATCATTCCAGTGTCATTATTTTAATGTCCAATCATCCAACAGACCAAGTTGGTTTTTTTATTATATTATGTAAAATTGTAAAATACTACAATGATTAATCCACGGAAGGCAACGTCCATTAATAGCATTCTCTACAAGACCGATACATTCAAAATGTGTTTCATAAAAAATATACGAATTTCATTATTATTGAATAGAACGTCACCACTACCGAGTGTCACTGTACAATTCAATTAAAATAATATAAAAAAAAAAATCCTAAAAATATGCTCACTACAGCTGAGTAATCGTCAGCCAGAGGCGTCCAATAAGAGCCAAAGAACTACTAAAAAAAACCTTATCATATTGGAACAGTGAACATGTTGTTATTCACCGTTATAAGGTGATGGACGAGTTAGGTCGTTGTCGTGTCGATTTTTTGATAAAATGATAATATTTCATTTCTGTGAAATTATAAAATCACATATTCTCGTATAACACAGTGGTGAACAGCGGTAATAAAAAACATATCAGACGACTATTGTGTGTGTCGTGAGGTATTTTGTGTAAAACTGGCTATTGCCGCTGCCGCCGCCGCCGCTGTCGAGTAGTGAGTGACCTTCCCCGAACACATTTCTGAAGGAAAGATAAATAATAACACTAGTACAAGATGATTTCATTCCTTTTTTTACATTCTCTCTCTTTTTCCTATCCGTTTATTATTTATATATTCCAATAGTGCCCAACGACTGCATGTTAATGTCTAATCGTCCGTTGAATGTGGAGCCGATCTCAAAAATTCCGTACTGTCTTGGGATTTAGGCCCTGTCACGTTTTTCGCGTGTATACCACCTCCGACAAAACACTAACTGGCAGGTGTGTTCGAATTACACCGTAGCTGCCGACCCGTTTATTTGTTATTACCATTATTGTCAACTACTCCTCCGTAGCATATACCCAGCCGCCTCCTATTATTGATACAACCACAATAATCATTTTCCCTTATTAGATGGTTTTTCAACCGTAAGGGTGAAAAATAAAAAGTATCATTAAGTAGTTCCGCACATTTAATATGTTCGTCTACAGCTAGTTAAGAATTAAACACATTTATTAAGTCGAAAATAAATTTTAAAATCTCATTAATTGGTTACACAGGATTTGTTCAGACAGCCAACTACGTCTAGTCGGTAACGCAACGTGCGCGTTGGTATTAAAGTTAGATTCCATTACTTTAAGCTAAGTACGTTTTTTCACTTTTTCTATCACAAGCAATAGCTTTTAGAGAGGTCGATAAACATAAATAATAACAATAATTTGGAACGGCGACGCTATAATTTGGAAGGCACGAACAAACTATAAACATAAGAACTACCGAATAACAATATTTTTAAATGAACCAATTTAGATTCAATATAAGCAAGCTGATTAGCATGTAAGCTAAGATTAAATCACATTCAATATGAAATAAAAATTAATAGTGGAATCCTCATGGGCCTAAACTGTAATGCTACTTAGAAAAATTAATGATAGACTTGAAATAATTTCTGAAAATTTAACTTTTTTAGTTCATTTATTATAGTAGTTCTAACCTATTGTTTTTTCTATTTAAAATTATGTTACATTTTTACTATTATAAATATGTGTGTTTTAATATTTTTATTTGTGATCTATTTCGAGGTATGCAATTAAATATTACACAATCGAAGTATCTATATTTATATTTTTGAAACTGTACAAATTTAATGACTTTGTACTTAACTTTTGATTCGATAAAATTAAAAAAAATTAATTTTTTTTGATAACTAACTTTTGATTAGATAATGTTTATTTGTATCTGAACTTAAAAACAATTTTTTTGTATATATGTTTACAAACTATATCATTTATAGCTTTTATGAAATTTTTGGAGGGACTGAACTCTCCCAAATTATGCCTATGAATTTGGATGTTAGTTAGTTTTCCTATCACACGGACATAATTAAGTTTATATAAATAAAAAAAGTATTAAGGTGATAACAGAAATTTAAATAATTTCTTATATCGTTATTATTAAACAATTTAAATATAAAATTATTTTGAAATATTTTTCTCTTGTATTTTATTTTCATATAATAGCAATGAATTTTCCAGGCAAATAATTAATTATTGTTAAAATTAATATTGATTTCTTGCCTATTTCACACATGTTTAGCGAAGAACAAGATCATCTGACCAAATTAATCAAGATGAATAAAAATACAATTTCATAATATCATTAAATAAGAAAAATTGATACTACCTTCTCCAATCGAAATTTTCATAATTTCCGTTGAAATTAAAGCTATTTGTAGTATTTAAGCTATTGGCTGGTTTAAAATTTTTTTGTATTATTAGCGACGGCAAATAAATAAAATGTCTTTAAAATAAATTCATTACAAATTTTATTTCACTATAGGAATAGCGCCTTTAGTGCTTAATGAATATGGCTCTAACTATGACATATTTTTTAACTATGTAAAGTTTAAAAAAATATATGAAATATCATATATAAGAATGAAAGAAATTTAATTTAGAACTTCTATTGTATTTTAGCAATGCATATGCTGACCAGCAGTTCTAACATAATTTTAGATACTACTGTAACTAATAAAAATTTAATACACAGCTTCATTTCATGTTTGTTGGAGATTAATAGAGTCATTTATATGACATTATCTAAGTGATTGGTAAAATGTTTATTAATATTTTTAATAAAATTCATTTATCTTAAAAAATAATTTTTCTATCTATAAATTGTATAATTGCATTTTCAACTATAAGTTTTACATTTAATAGTAATTTTACTCATATAAGTTATATGTAGAGATAATTAAAAAAAACGTGCGATGTTTAAAATAGAGAAAAATTATTATAGCTCATTGAATGATAATCACGATGTCAACATATAAAAAAAATCGTCTGGACCAGGTATATTTAAATGAAAGCAAAGCCTCCGAAAAAATTAACCGACCGCTTGTAATGATTTATTGAATGCAATAAAAAAATATTTAAACCTCTAGAACCCATTCTCTGACACTTATAAAAACATATAATGTTATTAGTTATGTTATCATAATAGTGTTATTGGTCCCCCCCATTCCAGTTAATAAATGTACCTTCATATTATATCTTGATGTAAATAAAAACTATAATATTATAAAAGGTCAATGCAACAACACAGTTGTTTAGAGCTTCCTAAAAGTAGATGAAAAGCAATTAAAAGAATTTTTTTTACTTCAAATATAAGAAGGTATCTGCAAAAAGTTTTTACATTGATCCTTAGTACTATATAACTGAATCAATCTAGGTATGAAAGATATATATAGTTAAAATTAAATCTACATACTCATAAATACACTAAAAATTACAATACTTGAATTAGTCATTTTATTAATACAATAGACTAGTCTATTGTACTAATAAAATATTTGGTTGGGAATCAAAGCTATTGATTAAGTAACGGTAAAAAATTAAACCTTAATTAAATGTATATCATTTTTTTATGATAAATTATATTTATACATTCTTTTTAATTTAAAAAAGGTGTATTTATAGTGAGTCCGAATTAAATGTTTTAAACGACTAATTTTTATTTGGATTAACAGCGTTGTGTTTTTATTTTTTTTATCTATGTTTAATTTCTGTTTTGTTTTGGGATTTTCAAAAAGTATATGTTTCAAAATCAGTTTTGTTTACTGTCCTCATGACAAAAATTTTATATTGTCTTTGATTTTAAATAATTGACCTGCGTTTCCCAAAAACTTAAAATACTTATTTTATAATATTAGCAAACAAACACTAAAACACAGATAACAAAACGAAAAATCACTCCAATATGGTTAAAAAATAGTATTTTAATGATGACTTTAGATAGTATACGAATTGGTATATTAAAGCAGACATTAATTGACTAAAGTACAAAAAAATTAAAACAACTATGAATAGACAAATACTGTGAAAAAAAACAAGAAACACATAAGAAATAGAAAGAAATTGGTTTGGCAGCCATAGGCCTTAATGGCCTCTAAAGATAATTAGAGAAGATGATTCCACAAAGAATGATGATTTTTTTTAAATCTTAATATCGTTTTTTTTTAAATTACACATAAGTCAAATATTACCAATTACACAAATAATTCATTTACTAGACAGAACGGGCAAAATCTTTATAACTTTCTTATTGAGTATACTAATTGCATCAACAAAATTTTTAGCCGAACTTGACAGAACTAAATTAAATTAAACTAAATTAATCGTTAACTATTTGTAAAATTAACTAAGTTAAGAGATTATATTTAGTTGTGAGATTATTAATTAAATCTATCGCCTTTTATAATTTTAAAATAAAAATAAAGTAAAAATCAATAAACACGTTTACAAAAGTAATAAACAATATATTTGCGTTAGTAAAACTTAGGTCATATTGATCGCTAGTGGCACCAAATAATTGGATAAAAAAACGATAATCCGTTTTCAATCTAAATACCCGAAATTACATTTATTCTATATGTAAAAATATTTTTAGTTCAATGTTAACATACCTTACATACTTGAGTTTGTTGAGTGGGGTAATTAATTTTTAATGAGGAAGGACGGTATTTTATTTTCTAATAACATACTATTGTAGAGAGCTAACTTCGTAGGAAGTAATTTATTATACTTTCGAAATCTGTAATAATAAGAGTAAGCGCAGTAACAATAACACTAATATAGATCGGGGAAAATATTACAAAGTCTCTGTGAAGAATTAACTTGGGTAAATCTTTCATCCTACATGACTCGTTGGGTTTATTTGTACTTTGATTTTTTTTCTTTGCTCCAGGCACGATTTATGCACGACATAGAGTACCTGGTAAATATAAATTTAATGCATCCACGTATTTACAAAGTGAACGTGTTTGTGTGTATACACACTACTGTGTTCCAACGAACCGCATTAATATAATGCATTTTCAAATTAATTAAATTAACTATTTTCCCTTACGGCAATCACCGTCATGCCGCGAGGCATCTCCGTCACTTTACATTCATTCGAAGCACAATGGAGACAACAATATAAAAAAGATATTATTATATTTTCCACAGCTTTGACAGATATTTAACAACAAATTAGTAGATGATTATTTTTCTTTATCAACTGTAACACCCTATGGAAAACATTCGCACTGCCGCAGTTCCTTGACTTCTTACGACACACAATGCTACCAATGCTGAGGTTCTTTTAGCATACTATTCAACAAGATAATACACCCTCGAGTAATGTAATATTTGGATAGACGTCGTCTGTCAGGGAACGGAGTTGACGTTTATTTTTATTTCTTTGATTGTCTAAAGCGCATAATATAAATTGAATTACGCGATGTGTATTGTGTGTATGCTTTTTTAGCTGGACATGGAGGGAGTGACGAAAAAAAAAATATGTCATTTTTCCTTCCTTCTAACTGTCATCGAACGCGTAAAACCTATTCGCCGACGAAAGACATGGGGGATATTCCATTATCATTGTTATCATTGTTGCGCTACGCTAGGTATTCCATTTTATATTATTTTTTTTTTTACCCTCGACGGGTTTTTAAAATTAGCTGTCTCACAGCTGCATCGGCGGATAGGCACTGATATATACCGATATAGTATTATACAATACACATATTATGTGCATGTGTATGCGAGTGGAACAATGGGCTTTTGGGGAAAAACGGCGTGTACTTACATTATTATATGTATGTGTGTGTGTGTGTGCCCTGTTTTATCGATGGGGCTGTGGCGCGCGCTCATTCTTCACATAATAACTGGGTGTGGCTTGTGACGCTGCAGTGTATCGCTACCACCGCCACCAATTGATAACGGTTTGGCACCCCCTTTATACTCGTTTCTATGAACCCCAAGCACATCGCATAATAAAATACTACACCAAGTCGATGTACGCGGATATTATTATGATTGCTATTGTAACAAACAAACCGCCCTACTAGAAGTTTTTAATCATCACCCAATCACGAAAAAATAATCACTGCTGAAAAATATTCTCTACATTCCCTGGAGCATACAACATTTAAGCAAGGATTTACATCGTGGTGTATTATGAGACGGCGTTTGTTAAACTAAAACGCATCTGAATTTTACACTAATTACTGATTCATGCTAAATTAATCTAGACTAGATTAAACACTGTTTTACAACTTTAAGAATAAAGTAAGATCACAATAACATTGTGATCTTACTAACACCATTGTTTATTAAATAATGTGTTAGAAACCAAATATTATATTAATATATAAGTATTTGGTTAGTAGTTGGTCGATTAGAGGCGAAATTTGACATTTTTTTAAGGCTGAAAAAGTTAAAATTTTTTTCAATGACTAACTAATAAACGAAAGAAAAATATTAATTAAAAATTAATATCATTTTATGTAAACATATCAGATTTTCATAAATGTTATTTAATTTTCATAGAACACAAAAATATCTCGACAGGATCCTTCAAGCACATATAATCATTGAACTATTTTTAAAATTTTTCTAAATTGCAATTTCCAGGATGTATAAAATTACCGAATTAAAATTTTGTGTTTTTATTTTTAATTTTGAAACAAGAATTTTTGTTTGCAACTTTTAGTTGTAAAACAAGTTTTCTGTTCGCTTGAAAATGATTTAATTCAGACATAAATGACAACCAAAAAAATCTAGTAACAGAAATTTAAATATCACTTTTTAAATTAACTAAGTCAATTCATCAGCATTTAATTAAAAAGTGTTTTGAACTAAACGTAATGGAAATTAAAAATAACGTCAGTTTAATAACAACAGATTTTCAACATAAGAAAATTATTTATAATATTATTATATTATTATTTTATCAAAAATATTGTTAAGTTAACTAAGGTGTCGGTTAAATACAACAAAATAAAATGAATATATTAATATAATAGGTTCAAAGTAAGTTCAATATAAATAAAGAAACATTTAAAATAAAACCTTCTAAATAATATTTTTAATTACAGCTTTATAACACTAGGTATTATTATATACCTAACAAATAACTTCATTGTTGGAACAAAAAATAAAAACAGTATCATAAAAATTTTTTCTATGATGTGTTATTTGTGTGTGGATACAAATTTTCAGCACTTACAACACTTTGCTCAACAATACGTTAAAATATCACAAATTATATTTAGTTGAAATATCGTGAAAATATGAAAAAATTCTATCGATAGTCGTTAAACTATCTATAAAAATTCACAGTTTTCACTGAACTGATAATTTTATTTATGTGATCAAATAACCTAATTTCAATCTAGTTGAACCAATCATCGCCTAAAATGAACAAAATCCCTTCAATTTTAGAAATTAAGAAAAATATTTCAAAATTATGCTACTATGAAAAACAATATTTTCAAAAATTTTTTTTTTGCATTATAAACTGTAATAAACTTTTTTTAAAAACATTTATCTTAACAAAATTTATATCGGTAATACTTGAAACAATAATCCTTCTTTTTATATGCGTTTAATGAAAATCTTATTGATAACAAAGTAAAGGAAAGGTTTGAATAAGAAGCACAGACATTCAAAATAATTATTTTCAAATCCATTTTTGGAAATGTTCTGAAATGTCTTATAACGTTTAACCTATATTAAATAAATATATAAAATGTATGTGTAACAAACTCTGCATAAAAGTTGATTAGATAAAATTAGATAAAAACCAAACGAGTAATAATATGTTAAACGTTCATTATTACAAATAGGTAAAACTTTTAAAATAAATCTTTCTAATTATTATTTGGTTGCTATTTTATTTTCATTTTTTTTTTTTTCAAAAAAATCGTTTTAGACGATTTTCACTCGTTCATTGCATTTTCGTTGACATTAATCATATAACTGCATGTATATATATTATGTATGTTATGTTAAAAGAAAATTTACAATCTAGCTACAAACACTGTTCAGGGAGAATCGGAAATTAAGCTTAAATAAATTGAAAAGTCAATATCAATATAAAATAGTAATTTTATATTTAGTATAAATAATTTTCAATTTCAAATATTTTATACCCAATAGTCCTAATTAATTAGAAATAAAAAAACCGAGTAAGGTCTAGACATGAGATTTACACTGGACAAATACTAATAAGTATATAAACATTTATATACATAAGAGAAAAAAAATGAATAAAAAAGACCGAAGAAATTTGATATATTTTAGGCGCTTATGAAGCAAATAGTATAAATGAAAGTATTATAAAAATTGGCACTAATAGTTAGAATATAAATTTACAGAATTCTGTAAATTAAGTATAAATTTGAGCTAATTAGCTCAAACAATTCCAAAATGAATACTTCAAAGTAATTTTTTTTAATGAAAATATTTTGTTACATATATAGCACAGCTAGGAATGCGTCGTGTCTTTGGGCGTAGGAGGTCTGGGATTCAATTTTGGTGCGATAAGATATGAAGGTTTTCTGTCTTCTCTACCACAAATAAAAAATGTTGAGAGGGGACGTTAAATATAAATACTATAACAGTAATAATACTATCATACAGTTAATTTACTATTTTACTTAACTAGTTTCAATCATAGAAACTTATTAAATTTCGAATATGTGCTTGAATGATTTAATAGTTATAAAAAAAATAATTTTTATTTTTAATGGTTTTCCTTAACTTTTAAATTAAACTAGATACATTAAAAAAAATAAAATTTCAAAAATATGATACATTCAAACTTCATATAATGTCTTAGTTTATATTGAAGTAAAATAATAGATTATCTGTGAAGATATTAATATATAAGATAAAAAAATAATTAAACAATATATGATAATCGTATGAAAATATAAATGAATAATATCGATTGTTCTCCGATGAAGTTAATTACTTATTTTATACACATCCGGAAGCATAGTAGTAATACTCATCGTTTCATGTGATATCAAATTACGTTGTTCCTTAGCAATTAAAATTTTTGATAAGGGCTCCCCCTTTCTTATTCGCTAAATTCACTTCCGGTAACTCGAGTTATATTAAAATACACATGTAAATTTGAGAATCAATAAATTAAGCACTATATACCAATTTATTGAGATGTAAAACTTTTTAGTTGACAGTATAGTATTGTTAACGAAGGTTGGTAACCCATCGCTCTCTAGGGCAAAGGAATCAATATTTTATGAATTATACATTATTGATATTATATTATAAAGCTATATACAGTGAACTTGAAATCCATTACATAGGTACTCGGTAAACGTACATACCTAATAAACCTAGGTAAACCTGTTACTCGCACTGAAGTATAATGCATTTATGATTGAGTTATGTAGGTGGCCTAAAGATTATTAAAGTAAAAAAAACGTACTTAATGAAAACATAAATAGAGACATTATTAGTTTAGTACATCTAATTCGAAAATAAAAGTCTATATACTAAAAGGAAACGTCAATAAGAATATTTAAAATAGGACACAAATAACATAAAAAAAATTCATTAATAAAATTTACAAGACATTAGAATTAAAGATTTTGAAAAAAAACTTGTTAAAAAATCAAACCCAAACTTTTACTAATATTGGATTAATATAATTTCTAGTGTTCAATGTCAATTCAACACTAAAAATAATATTAACGAATGTTTATAATAACATTAAAGTATATCATATGTTTAAATAAAATGTACATATTTCAGTAGTAATGGGTATGTTTTTTAAAAATCTAGTTCTAATAATACATAAACTGTACAGTTTGTTTTATCATTAATATCATATTAATCATATATATGCATAATTTGTTAAAATACATTTGAAATAAAAACGGCTTCTTAAAAAATAGAAAAAATTTTAGAAAAACTATAATTGTTACTTTTTTGCAGTATTATTACAAGCAATTTTAATTTAACAAACTTTCTAATCAATGAATTTTTATAGGCCTTATTATACATAATAATGTTATATAATTTAAAACTATCATATTACAACTAAATATTTCAAATGTATAGAATACTTAGACTTTTTATATGTGAACTGGATATACTATGGAGCTATTGATTTTAATAAATGTCAGTACAATAACAATAATTGTTGCAAAAATATATTAAAGAATTATAATTATAATTATAATTCATAGAGGAAAAGAGTTGTCGAAATAAAAATGTATAAATATTAATTATGAAATAATTAATATTGTTTAGAGCTAATTAGACTACCACATATAAAATAATAAATATGGCATTATTCGAGAAAAAAATTCATTTCTTTTTAATTGATTGATGTAATCATAAATAGTGTCGAATTTTTTCGATGTGACAAGAGCTATAATTGTATGAAATAGAAGGACCGTTGGATATTCTCAAAACTTGGAAGATATATTTGATCTCAAGAATATCGCATTGGTTTGAATATTAATTTTAGTTAAAAATCTGTTTACAATGAAAATAACACTTTTTTTTTATTTATGTTAATCGTAGTGCCCTGCCAAAGTTTCAGAGACAGGATAGACTGATGGAAAACACTTTTGTGTTTTACTTACCCGTTTTACAACTGGCTGGCCGACTCTTTATGTGTTTCTGTTCTGAGTCAGCGCGTACCAGAGGACGATCTCACTAGTCCGGTACAGATAAAGGCTATTGCTACTAGACGCCAAGACATGGACTTCCCAGAGACGAAAATGCTGTAAATTTCGAAGTCCAGAGGCTTTTATATATCAATTTTGAACAGAAGAAACAGAATTATTATCCAAAAAAGAGTACTAATACACACACAAACACACACACATTAATTCACGGTAAGCGAAGAAATACCAACGGCTTAAACGCGATGTATATATATATAATATATATACAAGAATTTTATAATTAGGTATACGAAGACGGCGTAATACCGGTGGCTGCTTTTAACTACGGCGCTCGTATACACCGACAATTAATTCTTCGGGCCGACCACTGCACACTGCTGGTCATACCGCCACTACCGTTTCCAAAACTCGAAGTTCTTGCGCGCGCGTATGTATGTAAGTGTGCGTGTTTGCAGAAAAGAGAAGTGGCGGGTAAAAGAGGCGGGCCGACACTTCAACGATTGAGAGGGTTTGCCCGGTGATGCAGTGGAGGGGTAACGGTCGCGAGTCCCGTTCACCTGGCTCCAGAGCCAGAAGGGCGCTTGTTTCCTTCATATAGGCGGCGATACCAATCGAGATTCAACTACCTGACCACGCCCAAAATACTTCTACCGCACCACAATCCATAAATAATATTGAAATACTGCAGAAGCGACATGAGCAGCATCCACGATATTCCCAGATGAAGAAAAAGAAACAAAGAGTAACCCTTCTCCCATTTATGCTTTCTGACCCTATTCAATACAAAATTGCTATTTTGCTCACGAGATCAAGCATTATACAAATTGAATTTGATAAATGTTGTGTTCTTTTTTAGAGTGTGTTTAATAGGCGCGAATACAAAAAATTTGCTTTTAGCGTTTTATAACATGTTGTATTTCAAAAGTATATACACTAAATCGATTGAGCAAATTACCAAGGTTACCAGTGTTACAAGAACAGAGTCGGTACAAGAATTCGCGGGGCAGATAAGTTCACGGGAATTTTTATGAAAAAAATGACTTCCATACAATCCATTATAATAAATATGTATTAAAATCATGGAAATTTTAATTTGAGCAAGTAGAGGTTGGTGATAAAGAAAATTGAGACAATAATAATCATAAAAAAAATTTATATTTTTTATTCAATATTATTTTCTTATTTTGTTATACAGTGTATTATATCTTAAAGAATTCAATTATTATAAATCATTTTTTTAAATTCTTTTAACTATTTTTTTTTTCACTACTAAAATAATTATTCATATTCCAGTTTTGGGCATAACGTGGAAAAGTCATTGCTTTATTAGATTTTTTAACTAAAAAATTAGTTATTTCAGATGATTTTTTTTAGTTATCATAATTTATATATTTTTAAACGTAGAAATAAATGTTTTATATAATACAATTTTCTTTTTACCTTTAATAAATTGTCTTATTTATAATATAATATTTTAATGACTTAGGTGTACTAGAAATTAACTATTCAAGTCGACTATATCTGGGAATTACGCTTCTAATTGTACGTATTCATCTGTTGTTGTTAATAAATAATTGTATTATTTTATATTACTAATTTTTCTTAAAAATAACAGATATTGTGTACTCCTAAAATATTAAGAATAAAACACTAAGGATTTTAATTTAAAATAAATTAAAAATTAAATGTTTACACTACATGAAATATTTTGTTGAAAGTTCAGAAAATACAGTATAAAAAAAAGGAATATCTGTCATAGATAAAAATTTTGTTTAATGACTACATTTTTTGATTAATTTTTAAATCTAACGAAAACTGCATAATTAATATTTATTCAATTCATTTTATACATTATAGTAAAAAATTATTTTTTAATATAAAATATGAATAAATAAGTATAAGATACTAAATACAAAAAATATTTTTTACTATTATATTATTAAACTAAAAATAGGGTTCTAATTCAAGAAAATTGTTATAATACTTTGGCTTCTTATGTACGATCAAGTAAGTTTAACACATTATAGTTTGTAAATGTGTGGATTTGCTTCAGTTGTTTCTTCGTAGGCCTTTGACAAAGTAATTCTACAAATTAGTGTAAAATAGTTATGTAAATAATTTAGTTCGCTAAGAATTATAATAATTCAACACTCATGTATATAAATAAATACGCACGGATCAATAGGCCGGCAGCTTCGTTGAATCCATACAAATCGAATTATATCTAATTATGTATTTATATGTGGATGGTAATTCTTATAATAGTAATTGTTGACAACAATTAATATACATCACTAAGATGTTATTGTAAAAAATCGTAGGTTAACAAAGATCTAAAACGTTGTAGAGATAAATAGATGTTAAATCTTAAGGGCAGCTACAATCAGTGTTAGGCTGATTTTCATTTAGAAAAATATAAAATTATTCAAATAATAGTTAAAAAAAACTCTTTAAATTCTTTTTAAACATAATTATTCAAGCAAAAATTAAATACTAATTATAAAAATGATAATATATGATAATTTAAATCAGATTTATTATAATAACAATACATTTTACTCGAATAAATATGTTTTAAAATTATTCGTATACATTTCAACTTAACAAATGATTTATGAAAATTTTCCGAGTAATATTTTATTTAAATCAAATTTGTTTTGAATAGTGCCCTACTCTGGTTGTAATGAAGTAGCTCTTGGTTAATTTAGTAATATTGCAATATGATGTTTCAATAGTAACAATATATATTCCAAAAATTTTGGAAATATCAAATTTTTAGTGGGATGATACGTAAGGGCCGATTGAGGGTTATTTAGCATACTGTATTAGTAAAAAAATTTGTCGAACCACTATGTTTACTGGCCCAGAAAATTCCTTTTTTTTTTGTCAATTAAATTATTTGAGACGAATTTAACCAATTAGAACGAACATTGAGGGGAGTCGGAGTTATATACCCCTAAATTTCTTATAGTTATAATATGTAATCTAGTCAATTAGCTTAAACTGTTCTAGCCTTCCTAAACACTTTATCAATTATACATCTATAGATTTATTCTAAAAATGTTATGCAACTATATGTTATTCAATATTAAAAAATCCTTTTTTTTTCATATTAATCAAATCTTATCATGATATAAAAAAATAAACGAATTATTATAAATCGTAGTCGCGGAACTTTGTCAGTACTCGGCCGGCAACCGTTTGCTTTTCGATTGAAGACACAATGATCACCGGGCCATTGTGCTGTGGTTCGGTATAATGAGCCAGTTCGTCCCTGATAATATGACGCATGCCAAATGCGCATGCGAATACAAAACAGTAGTTGTCATTTTGCATGAGTTCAAGCATTACACTTTCGCTAAACTATTTTTGTTTTAAAAACTTGCCGTACCTTGGAATAATCATACCGGAATTCAATTGCGATGCACAAACAATAACTTTAGGGAAAATATGTTTAACATAAACATAAAAATAATTACAAACAAACCATATTTAAAATATACTAAAACGTGAAATAATTTAATCAAATAAGAACCATATATAAACTTTTTTAAACCCACAAACATAAGTTTTATTATAATGAATTAACTGTAAAACAAATAATTATACATAAGTAATGTTATTATACTAACAAGTAAGTTAAACTTTGACAAAATAGTTAGGAAGTACTATAATTTTGTGTAGTGGAATAAACAATGAAAAATTCAAATTTATGGTTAATTAATTAACCCAACTCAACTTGAGTGTACTCTATATTTTATAAACTATAACAGTTATAAAACCCATGAATTTTAGCAAAATCAGCATGAAATATAATTTCTAGGCTACATAATCGAATTAATTGTCTTCTCTTGCCCTATTTTTATAACAACCCTAATATTAAAAAAAAATCATTGACATTTACAATTTTATTNTAAACCCACAAACATAAGTTTTATTATAATGAATTAACTGTAAAACAAATGATTATACATAAGTAATGTTATTATACTAACAAGTAAGTTAAACTTTGACAAAATAGTTAGCAAGTACTATAATTTTGTGTAGTGGAATAAACAATGAAAAATTCAAATTTATGGTTAATTAATTAACCCAACTCAACTTGAGTGTACTCTATATTTTATAAACTATAACAGTTATAAAACCCATGAATTTTAGCAAAATCAGCATGAAATATAATTTCTAGGCTACATAATCGAATTAATTGTCTTCTCTTGCCCTATTTTTATAACAACCCTAATATTAAAAAAAAATCATTGACATTTACAATTTTATTTCAACCTAGAAATCTCAAACAATAATTTCACTTATCGTCAAAAAGATATAAATTTTGTTGATTACCGTAAAATTAATGAAACCAATGAGAAAAAACATCAATATACCTAACTGATAACACTATTCTGTGAAGGTAACCTAAAATCGTCATGTTATATTATAATATGAATTGAAATAATTGCTATGAACGATATTAACTAGATGTTAACAAACAACATTTAATTTCCAAATTTTCAAGCAACCATATAATTTAACGTCATTTTATTTGTAATTGAAGAACAAAATGCCAAAAAATAAAGAACTGAATAATGAGAAACGTTTTCCCCCAAAAAAATACGGACTGTCTTCGCTCAAGGCAACTATACAGGATCAAGAAAAAATCAACAACTTTAATTTTAGGTTCTTGTTATTTATCTAGACATAGATTTGTTACTATCAATCAATGGAGTGGCAGCTGACCGGATTAGTGTAGCCACTCAGTTTTTCTTTCTCATTTGCGCACAAACAACTTGCTATTTAACAAATAATAATGAACACTTAT
The DNA here is from genome assembly GCF_025091365.1 of Daktulosphaira vitifoliae. Taxonomy (NCBI): domain Eukaryota; kingdom Metazoa; phylum Arthropoda; class Insecta; order Hemiptera; family Phylloxeridae; genus Daktulosphaira; species Daktulosphaira vitifoliae. The sequence continues at coordinate 35,863,893 of NW_026099573.1, read as the reverse complement.
TTTATTTCACGGATTTTACTTATCATTTAGTATTTAAGTATTACCTAATTTACAAAAATAATATTAATGTACCAAAAAAAGTTTTATAGTAGTCATTAGTGAGTCTCATATCTAAATAAAAGTATCTAGTTTCATAAAGTATTAGTGAAATGTTTAGCGAAAATTAGTTATAGTTTTATTTTATATGTAATACATTGAATGCTTTCTTGTACACCAATAATTATTATTTAGTTTTGAACGTCAATATAGTCGTAGTAATTTTATACAGTATTACAACATTTTTAATTTACTTCAAGTCTTTGACAATAATTTTTTTAAATATTCTCCTGAAAAATTCTTTAGTGCGTGCTAAGCCATCAATATAAAATTTAAACACAAATAATAACATCTTAGAAAGTTTCTTTATTTTTTAATGTAATTTTCTTGTTATTATGACGTAAAGAAAAGAAAAAGAAAAATGTAGAGCTTAAAAACATATACTTGAGATTATTAAGCGAATGAGGTTGATGCCAAAATAATTTACGTTGTTAATAAACCGATAATTTTTCTCTATAATTTGATATATAGAGTGTTCAGTAAGTAAGAAAACGGATTTCTATTGTTCTCAATGTTTGAACAACTGACCTATATCGTTACTTACTAAACACTCTGCAGAAAAATCATCAAAATACTATACAGAGTGTTCAAAAGTAAGGAAACAGGTCAATTGTTACAAACAATGAGAATAATAAAAACCTATTTCCTTGCTTACTAAATACTCTATGTATTGCTTTACTCAGGGCCGTCCTAAGGTCAGGTGATGCCCACACTCCAGGTTTCACGTATTTAAAATATTCTAAGTTTTCTTTAAATACAACATTTAACAAATCGTTAGATAAACTGTTATAAACTATGTCTATACTTTTTATCAAAATAAGGTTTTGTATTAAAATTATGTAAAATATCCTTGCGCTGTATTTTGTTATTAAACTCGGTAACCGAAAAATCATTATATTTTTTCAAATTCTAAAATTATTGATATTATATTATAAGTTTTGATCACTAAATAACCCGTGATTACTGACAAATTTTGTGAATATAATGTTTCTGTATTATTCATTAAAATACTAATAAAAATGTGTATTTAATAATTTTCTTATAATGTAATTAAAATGAATAAAAATCATTTATATTAAATCAATCAATCGTTAGTAAATATTTCAGACAGTTTTTGGCTCTCCAGAAGATGATAAAAATTCAGATTCGGTACACCTAACCCAATATAGTATGAATTTTTATTTTACAATATTATATTATTAAACAAATGAAACCAAGTACGAAATACTTATATAGTATAAATTATAATAATAAAAGAGAATAGTCATTAAGGTAATGTACTAAATAAGTTATACTTAGATTAGGCGATGAACTGATAATGTAATAGGTACATTAAATATTTAAAGATACGTTACTTATTTTGAAATGGGAGAGGTCACCATATAGATTGTAATTGATTTTCTGTGGAAAGCATCAAAATTTTATAATAAACCCTGCTATAAGAGGAATGCTCTGAGCCCTACAAATTGCAGGAACTTTTCTGGCTCTACCTAATATTATATAGTTTATCTTTTCGAATATTTTAACTCAATTTAATTCCAATAATCAATTGAAAGAAGTATTTTTAAATTAGTGACTTGATTTAAGATGAACGAACACACAATTTATGTACTTTATTGTCTACATCGGTATTCAGTAGTTGACGTTCAAACTAAAGATTCGCGGTTTAAAGCAAAGTAAAAGTCATTGTCAGACGATTTGTTACTAAAACATCAAAACCTCTAGAGATTTTAGTGATCGATGGTCTGTGACACTTGACATTGATGTACTACTGCGTTACATTTAAAGGACCGTATTTGTTTCTACGTGTTTTTTTTACGTACAACAGCAACTAACAGTTATAAAATATATGTCAGTTTACATGAATACAGAATAATATAGCATTTTTCTTGAGTAATGAAAAGTTTTATAAATCCACTTATTAATTGTAGACAATAAGTAAGGATGTCGTCATGACCAAATCACCCATATTGCGTTTTGTTTTTTTCAATTATAGTTAGGGTTTATAAAAAAAAAATTATACATTTATTATTATTTATCATCATTTAGTTTATTTATTTTATATTTAAACAAATTTATTTTTATTGAAATTTATATTTTTAACACAAACAATACAATTATTTTAAATAAAAATATTTTTTAGATTGGAATAGTCAAGTGTCATATTCTTAAGGAGAATATTCTTCAGTATCATATGTTTCATTGAAAAATAATGATTCACTAGACTATAGTATAAATTCTGAAAGTGAATGTGAGATTCCATAAGTTGATAATAGTAAAAATAATAATAATGAAAACACTAATAGCAAATATCTGTGTAACGAAATTATGATAATGGAAATTATGTTTATGGGAACCCATCAACAAGCGTGGACTGGCAGGGTGGACATTTGGCGATAGTCACCTGGACCTTCTAGAATTGCTATGTTCGGGCATAACATAACCAAATGATCGGTAAAGTAATACCTAATAAATGTTCTATAGTAACTCAAAATTAAATATAAATTAATTAACATAGGTGGTTTTGTATGAGCATGAGAATGATTGAGTTACTGTGTTTCTTGAATAAAATCAATCTATATGTGCAAGAAGTGTCATGAACTTTTACTATTATCTATTTATTACTCGATTGTGTTTGTTATTACATATTATTTTATTTAAAATAGATAATTTGTCAAAACTAAAGAATTCCTTATGGTTATTACATTACAATAATATATTTTTAATTTAAAGACTAATAGACAATGATTTATAGAATACTGAATAATAATGAGTAGTGTTCGTATTATAACAGTTCACTTAAAATTTTTAAATTATAATTTTTTTTTTAATTATGAATAAAGACATAATATAAAGAAATAAATGAATATTTCTTATTTCTTCCTTTTTTTAGTCATTAGTAACGAGTAGAATGATGCAAACAAAAAGAATAGTTAAGATATAAAAATAGAAATTTGACATTCTTCACAGATTTATTTACATTATGTTGTTTTGTGTAGTACATAACAACAAACATTACCTTTGCCCTTATTCATAATTTAAAGAAAATTTATAATTCATAATTGGGCCTGCTTAAATTTCCTTGTGCGGGCTTTCGGGGTTCCAGTCCGCTCCTGATCAACATAATTTAATTTTAATTATTTTAATTTTTGTTTTCATCATCCCCGAATGAGAACAAAGATGTCAAAAACTATGATAATAAGAAAAAAAGTTTGAAAATGAGACAAAATACTGTGAGGATCAATTGATTATAGAATTATAGAATTAAATTGAATATAAAGAATGGTAGGAAGTATATGTAGAAGGAAGCAGAATAGTTGAGTGTTATTTTTGGACGCTCCTTCCAGTTATTATGATTCGATTCCTGTTATTAAGGAAAAATTAGTTATTTATATATATTTTTTAATGTCTTGGGCGTGGTGTAGCGCGGTGGACACACTAGATGTTGATAAAAACCTAGTGTTAAGCCACGCCTGCCGCCGTAGTGTACGGATGGGTGACCATACATGCGTTTTACGGTGGAAAAAGCACCAGGTCCCAAGTGTAGAAGGCAACGGGAAACCACTACACTTATCCCGTCCCTAGTAATAACATTTGACCTTTGGGTATCTGGAATCCAACACCCGAAAACGGGTAGGAATTAAAAGAAGAAGATTATTGTCTTATTATAATGAATGTAATAAATATGACAATATTAATTGTTTACTATAATGTGTATGCAGGGGCGTATTCACATATTTTCCACCTATAGGCATATAAAAATGTGCCACCTTTCATTACGTTATGACGGAGGGGGCTTATTTTTATATATATTCGCCATAACTTTACTAATTCTTTTTCAAAAAAAAAGTATTTAAAAATATTTTTCATGCAAATCTATGTTTATTAATAAATCATAAAATAAATTGTTTGTAGCTATTAATATACATATAATAAATACACAATAAATGTAAACGATTATGATAATTATTAGAACGTCAATATGTCCTAAAAATAATAAAAAAATAACTTGCAATTTATAAATTTGTTAGCCTTAAATATTTGCCATCCCTTAAAATATGCCACTGTAAGAAGTTGCCTATATTGTCTGCATATAAATACGCCGCTGAGTGTATGTTACTTTATTTTATTAATAATTAACAAAATAAATAAATTCGACTTCATGAAAGCTCTTATTCCATCATTTCTTTCTGCGAAGATAACTTTATACAAAAACAATTAAGTACTTACAATTTGGGTCTACATAATAAAACCACAAATGATTCTTTTATATATATTTGGAATGAGTTTATTGTTTCACTGAGTCAAAATAAGTTAAATCATGCGTTGTATAATATAAAAAAATATATTTACACAGAAAAATTAATTATATGTGGTGATCAATTCGAAGGACAAAATTGAAGCATAAAATTAGTTTTGATTTGTATTTTAAAGTTATTACAAATTGTTGTTCATCAAAATTTGACTATATCATAATTTTTTAGTTCTGGGTCACTTATATTTGTCATCTGATAGAGATTTTGTAATAATATAATAAGAAAAGAAATATCCTGAATATAAGCACCAAATAACTGGATAAAATTTATTTGAAGTGCTTGAAAAATAATCTATTTAAGGTAATAACAACGAAAAAAGAAGAAGACTTTTAAACAACTTTAATAATAAAAAATAAAGAAGGGGATATTAGTAATAGATAAAGTAATAATAATGGAAAAAAAATTGAACGGTTAAAATATCAGTGGACATATTTTGTAAGAGATAAACTTTACGAAATATATTACAAATAATCCAATAATAAAACAGACGATTTTTTAGTAAAAATTCTAAACGTAAATGATTAAGCCTAAACAATTAAGTCGGCTTTATCCAAATGTACAAAAAAAAAAACCCAGCACAGGGGGGTCGCAGCATAGTGGTGACGTGGCATAGTTGGATCAAGTAAATGATATCTGACAGTGATTAAAATCACTATCAAAAATAAACGCTTCGATGCAAATCTTTAGATAGTGTTTAATTTTAAAAAAATTGGTGTTTTATTCCAAAAGCTACTTGATCTGCTGGTTCCTTATTAATATCCTGATTAAGATAAAGTATGTCGAATGAAAAAGGGTTTATTAAAAAATATTATTTCTCATAAAAAAATTGTGTGGATCCATAAACTTTTCAATAAGTTATAGCATTATAAAGTTAAA
>NW_026099573.1:35801859-35858379 GCF_025091365.1 Daktulosphaira vitifoliae | reverse complement strand
AAAAAAGAAATATGATAATAGATCTAGAAAAATATCTAAAAAAATATGATGATCTAATTGAGTTGCTACAGTTTATTCCATCAATACATCAACACAAAAATTTAAAAATATAATTTTAATACTGGTTATTTAATAATAATAATAATAGAATAAAATTAAATGTCTACAATGTCATAATAGACAGAGTATATTTATACAAGAATACAGATTAACAGTAACGGGAATAACTTACAAGAACTTAAATGTCAAATTGAAATTGCGAAAACACTATTCTTTAGGCTAAGGAAAAGTTTTTCAAACAGAGATCTACCATTGAATATAAGAACTAAAACGTTAATATGCTATGTGCTCTCTACATTGTTGTATGGAATGGAATCATTGACATTACAGAAAGAGGATGTAAAAAAATTCAAGCATTTGAGATATGGTGTTTCCTAAGATTCTCAACAAATCTTGGATTGACAAATACTAAAGTCTTAAGAAGAGTAGGCAAAGACTCAGAAGTGATAAATAATGTAAAATCAGGAAGCTGCAATATTTTGAACTGAGGGGCGACCAATATCAGTTTCTACATCTTAAATACCTTGATGGATTTGCAGCCTTCAATAGAAGAATAACAATAAGATGACGAAGTTAGTTTTTAAAAATATGTTGAATTTTAATGTTACGATAGGTAATTATTTTTTTTTAAATATGTAATTTTTAAATATTAAATAAAAAAAAACAGAATGTATACATTTATTAAAAATATGTATTTATTTTGTTAAAACTCAAAGTAAAAATGAATTATAAATTTTATTTTATTGTCATAAAATATTATGGTATGGTAATTTTAATTTCAATAATCAAGCCTAAAACATGTTTTGTAATGATTATTATTTAGACGTGAGATTAAATCTGAATTATTCAACAAAAATATGGAGAATTTAGCATTATATAATCTAAAAAATTTCTCAGGTAGATAATTTAGATGCATTAATATTGAGTGGTAACTAATAGTAAACTAATTCTTCCTTACAATGTTGTTTTTCTAGTACAAATTCGAAAGAAATTAAAAACTTGAATATTTTGCTTGTACTCTTTTGTGCCATGGCCCATTATTGCACTTGGCATTTCGAATACAAAATGGTTTTCCAAACATTTTTCTTGATTTTTCGTACAGGATTCCATAGCGACCATACACGATATAAATCAAATATTTACGTATCGAGTACTCATAACACTAACTATAAATGATTCTTAAGTATTAAAAACGAATAGGGTTTCGCATACAATTATCTTAGACACCGCCATTAGACAATGGTTGTCTAGTCATTAAAGTACAATCCTCTGGTGTATTACCATTGTGTACAATATGAACTCCCCAGCTATTGTCCGTCAGTATGGAAATATATTATGTCAATTTGTTGAACGCTAGTTGGCATACACGTGGTGTGACGGCGGACACTAATCGTTGGCCCGGTACCGATACGGATGAACGATAACGGGTGATATATTACGGGCGCAATTCTTTTGTATTTAGCCCAGAAATATGAAATCATTCAAAAGGCAGTAAACACACATTAGGAGGCGGCGCGCCGGCACAAATATAAATAATGTTCATGTTGCCGTACAATGTACGTGTGTGTGCAATGTTATCCGAAAACAATGACATTTCAATTTACCGGTAGGCAGTCTACGTGAACTCGATTCATAAATTAGGATTAGAACGATATCACGGCGGTGGTGGTGGACCTACCCTGTTCCCTTCTACAAATCGTCCCCTTCTTGTTTTATCGGTCGTCACCCAACAGTCACTGCCGGAGAAGATATCTCGGCGGTGGTTACCTTCTCTCGATTAAACATTTTTTTCCGGTTGCTGCCTGCCGGATTACTATTCATACAAACACATACTGAGTATGACACGGCCTACGGGGTAGTGTACGCGGGCGGGAGGCTTAAAATCCTTTTATCCGTTTCCTCATCGATTTTTCATCTGAAAAAAGAGAAAGAAAAATAATAATAAAAAAGAACCCACACAGCTACTGCCGGCATACACCGTCATATTGACATTATACATACGTGCGCGTATAAAATATGTGACTTTAGCGGATCCCGTAAAAACCTTATCCATTGTCGGTCATATATTCATATCAATATTTTATTCAACTATTATTTTGTTTTCTTCGTAAGCCAGAAGAAATTGAAGAAATTGAAAAATAATTTTACGAGTGCAAAAATTATGTGTATTTTAAATCTAAAAGTCATGTTCAATCCATTAAAAATTTTAATTGATATAATCTCTAATTTTGTACGTATTTACAGAGCACATTAAAATAATAGTTTTTTTACCAGTTCATAATAACCAGGATCTAAATACTTTTATGAATATTAAGTCTTGCATAAAAAAAATTTAAAAAACTATAAACTAATAGACAATTGTTATTAGACAATTTTTTGTTTAAATTTTTTAATAATGAGATCAGGAAATATAATATTTATTTTTCATTGAAAATTAAAATTAAAAATCTTAAAACAGGTTAGATTCAACATTTTTTCAAAGAGTGGCACAAACATTTTTCAAATGTCAAAATCAAATTTTTGCTATTTTATGCATGAAAATACTTTTTTAAGTAGGGAATGATAATTTAAGATAGGGTCGCGTACTTCACGTGTCCTCCTTTTGGATCCGCTACTGTATTAAAATTGTTCCTATCAATTTATTACTAATTAAGTGGTTATATCTGAAATATACGTTACAATACTTGATACATAATATTAACATTATATAATAATGTAATAATATAGCTTGTCAACAATTATGGAAAGAGTTTCAAACTCAATTTTTTAACTAATTATAAAAGGCAAATTTTATAATAAGTATCAAAACAAATTCCATATTACTACAAATTATTCAATAATGAACACAAAAAATCTATTTGTAAACTTTTACGTTTTGTAAATTATACAATATCTCAATAATTATTTTCAATAATGAAAATACAATTCCAAATAAATACTAAAAGATTTTAATGAATGGTTTGTTTTTTTTAGCTTGAAGTTTTTCATTTATAAGGTATTTTGTCTAATAAATTTGATAATCTTGTTCTTCTATGTAAAATAATTAAATAAAATTCCACAACATACTACTATTTGCTTCTTTTCTATTGTTTATATTCTACTAAAATTAAATAAAAAATAAAACAGTTAAGTAACGTTTGCTATCTATACCTATGTCAACTTTTTTTTTTTACTAAATTCATTTTTTTTCTAATGTTTATTTTGATCAATATGTTTAATTCAATATTTCATTTAAAAAATATATTTTTTTAGATTATACAGTGTGTTTACCTATCTACATCTATGTGAAAATATACTTGGTATATTTTCCACTATACAGTGTATGACTTCCGAAGGTTTACTGGCAATATTTTCTTTAATTTTAGTTTTTAATTCATCAATATTTCGAGGTTTCTGTGCATTGACTTTTTAAATATCATTATAAAAAGAAGTCACATATTGATAAATCAGGTGATCGAGGTGGCCAACGAATATCACCACTTTTGGAAATAATGCAATTTCCAAAAATTTGTTGAATATCATTTATTGATACTCGGGCTGTGTTAGATGTCGCACCAATTTTTTGGAATCATTATTAGCTATCGATTTGAGGAGACTTTGTTAGTTCACCGACCAAAAAAATATTAATTATATTGACATAACGATATGAATTAATAGTTGTTGCCCGTCCATTTTCGTTTTCATGAAAATAAGGGGCAATATGGCAATATTGTCATAATGTGAAATTGCACACCATACAGTTACTCGATCGCTGTGTATAGATTGTTGATGAAGTTGGCGAGGATTTTCTTCAGACCAATAACGACAATTTGCTTATTCACAAAACTATCAAAATGGAAATGTGCTTCATCAGACATCCAAACATTTTGAATAAAGTTTTCGTTCATCCGGGTTAAAATTTCTTGGCAAAAAGTTGTGCAGGTTTTAATTCTTGGACCACCTGCACCTTATTCGGGTAAAAGGGTAGGTCGCTGTGTAAAATCCGACGTAAACTTTTACTGACAAATTTAACAATAACGCATGTTTTCGTGCAAAACGTTTAGGACTCTTTATGGGAGCGGTCTTAACAGCAACGACGTTTTCAGGTGTGCGTATGGTTTTTTTTCGTACAGGCTACTTTATTAATGCTGAACTAGTTTCTTCAAAGTTAGTTATCCATATTTTTATAGCTTTAGCCGATAGTACCGAATCACTATGATGTTTAAAATTAAAATGAAGACGAAATGAACGCTGTGCGGCTATGTAACTGTCATTATTTTTGTAAAACGATTTTATTGCATAAGCACGTTGTTCACTACTCTACTGTTCCATGTTTACTAAATGGCATGTTGTCTTTGAACTAATAATATTTAGTAAAAATTCTTATCATAATTACTATTAAGAAAATAGGCAGTTTCAGTGCCCAATACTGTACTAAAATTTATGCAATGTTATAGAAACGAAAAGATAATCTATAAAATTTACTCGTAAAATCTTAAACAAGTTAATAGTTAAAAAAAACACATTTAGACAGGTAAAATAATTATCATATAATAATTAATGTCGTCAAATTACTCTATAATTCTTAGGGAATTAAGTATTCAAATATTACGGATTACTACATAATGATCTTTGTGTTAGTATTTAAAAATTAAAAACACTAAACAAAATGATTAAACACTTAAATATGATAGATGGAGATGGAACGAGTGTATTTATATTTCTGAACCGCTTTTCTTTTCTCACCACTGTATAAAAATATTTTTATTTTTCAAAATATTAGTTCATAAGTTGTTATCAACCAATTATTTTAGTTAGATCATTTTATTATTTTTTAAGTCATAAATATGTATATTTCCATTTTTGTATAATAGAAAAAAATAATTCAATATTAATTCATATTTATATCTTAATTTTTGAAGTTTATTTAAAATTATAACGCACAATATCAACATAAAATACTATAAGAATTAAAAAATGTGGAAGACACCAAACTCAGTTTTTAACATTCGAAAAACCCATTTCTGTACAGTAATCAAGAAGTACAGGGTTAAATTATAAGCGGCGAGGGTAGCGAACACCTCGTAAGATATATAGGTTTTAATCTAGTCCTAAGTAAGTATATAAAAAAACATCAAATAATTTTAAAGGTAAAATTTCTTTGGTAAAAACTATTCAGGTTCGAGAATTATTCAAATTTTGTTATCACAAAAATTGTTATTCTAGTAATTAGTACACTTATTGAACGCATAAACTAAAGTTATTGTAAACAAAAAATTAGGTCTTATCATTTTTTTTTTCATTTAGAAATTATTCACAAAATTAATTTTTGGTTTGAGTTTTAGATAGTGATATACTGATTTGACATTTTTTTTTATATGATTGAATAAAGTATTAAATATATTTTTCAAATCTTAAAAAATTGTTTTTTTTTTTATAAAAACAGAAAATAAAACGGCCAAAGAGCAAAAGTATATCAAAAAACAGGCTTATTAATTATAATGAAATTATTTATTTTAATTAGATTTTATAACATTTAAGCATTAATTTAAATCTGTCAAATAAAAGATTGGAAAAATATTAACAATAAATATACGTAAAATGACTAATGACTAAAGACTACGAATACATTCTATTAATAGGCTATTTTACAGAAAGGAATGTAAATTTTTGAAAATGTACGTATTGATACTGTAGGAGTATGAAAAGAACATTTTAAAAAACTAATTCATTTAAACTTAGAAACAACAGCATTAAGATATACTATATAAAAAAAAAATAAAAGTTTTTCCTCTATAAATTCTTAAACATTATTTCTTAATAATTAAATAATATTTAAACTATTACAACAAAAAATGTATATGTATATTCAATTTGCGTCTTGTCTTTTTTCTCTTATTTCCCATTAACTTCACTAGTCGCCAACGATTGTAACAAAGTCACCATGTATAGAAAACAAGTTTTCTTTTAAAAGAGCTATAGGAGACCCATGTCATTATCTGAAAGATCGAGATTTTCTTAAAAAATAATGGCAGTTTTGGATAATGTGCACTTATAAAACATGAAAAAATGTTAAAATAAAAACTAGATGTAGTATGATAATATCATCAATAATATATTCTTCAGCAAATAAATAGTTTCAAAACAAAAAAATTCTTAAAATAATATAAAATAATACTTTTGAAATTCAAGTATAATTTTTATTTTATCGATTGTCAGAATACAGAAGCCATAACTATAACGAGGGCAAGTGGCTGTAGGGCTTCCAAACAGTAACTGTCTTGAATTTGTCTATCATACGCTTAAGCATAGAATATGCACTCACTACTTTTAAAATGATTTTTTTTTATTACCAAAATTGTAATTTTAATTTAATTGTCAAAGCATCAAATTTATTTACCTATTACATATGTATTATATATATAAAAATATAACGAAATAATAATTAAACGAATACAGAACAGACATCATAATTATGATTTTTTGTAACATCTACACAATTATAAAAAATAAAGTAAAGTTACTTTTAAACCTTAATAAAAATAAAATTTTTTATTTTTTTCATAGATGGTAAAATATTAAAATGACTATGATTTTTTTTATTTTAAAAGTTAAAAAAATATATTTTTATTAATACCTAATACGAACGCATATTTTTAATTTTTTTCATACCTGAAATTTCTAATTAAAACAAAATTTGTTTTTATTAATTTGTATTGTTATTGGCATTATTATGTTATTAAAAGTAATATAAATTCAATGCTAACTATTTTTGTGAAAAATCCAATCGGCCACGCGTTGTGGTTTTGTACGGAGATATGGAGTATTGATTTTACCCTTTAAATAATTTACTAAGTTTAAAAAACGTTAAACATGTAAGAAAAAAAAGTGGCTTAAAATTTTTTAGGCTTTATAAATAATTAAAACTAGTTGCAGTAAAATCTACATCCATTATATAATTATGTATTATAATATATCATTATAGATGCAATTTTGGTAATAACTAATAAATATGAATTCTATCAAAAATTCTATAGTATTATAATGAAAAAATATTTATAAATTACTTACATTTTTCACGCCAAGTTACAAGATATTCCCAACCAACTAATACACGATTTAGCTTCTTTAACACTTCCTGGGAACCCTACAAGACGCCTCAAAAGGAATTGGTGCCGCGACTTAAAAACCTAAGAATAATAACTTAATAATATTAAGAGGTTTCTCAAATGTGTGACTTCCTCTTCATGTTCAAGTACATTGTCAACTGTCTATAAATTATAAATATTACTTATTGTCAATACTGTATAGATTGTAATTTTTTAAATAAAGCAATTTAAAAAAAAAAAAAAAAATTACTTACATCATAATATTTAGTGTTGAAAATGTTTTACCAAAAATTGTGATATTGCAGTAATATATTTAAAGTATATTTATATATTTTCTTTTCTATTAAGAGTCCAATTAAAACTTTCCACGCTACATAAATTAAAAACTTGATGTTGTCATTAACTGATGAGAAAAAGTAAATTTTAAGTAAATTGTTACCACAGCGTATATATAACCAATTTCTTATTTTTAAAAACACGTTTTTCTATAACTTCACATCTATAAGAAATTGACCGCCAAAGTATAAAATAACTCTTTTTTACCTAAATTTTTAATTAAATTTAATATTAATATTATAAAATATTTCTAACATAAACTTTTTCAAAAAATAGTTTCTATAAGTAGTACAAAAATAAAAAAAAATTCTCTCTTTCAATAATAAAGTCGCAGATTTTTCTTCAATTACATTTACATTGAATTGTTTTATGATAGTAATATATCATATACTGTTAGATTTCAATCTACAATAATTTTCAACTTTTTTTATTTCCTCTATATCATGTTTAGGGATAGTGAACAAATTTCATATATAGTATTTCCCCAGATCTAATTCGAATGAAGACATTGTTCACTTATAAGCTTATTACACGTGTTTATCTAAAAAAATTATAATTCACGTAAAATGTTAAAAAATTAAAAGTTAGATTACTTATTTTTGAGCATGATCTCCTTTACAATTTTGAGCATTTGAAACTAACGCTGAGAAAATATTAAACTTTAATTTTAAAAACATATTTGAGGTTATGAGCTTGAGGTTGAAATTTAAAGAAAAAATGTTCTTATGTTCTAGAAAAATCTTAATTATATGTATTAGCAAATTAACTTTGAATTTCTCAATTAAACTAATACATATTTATTCATATTATTATCTTCACTTTTAAAACTTGTATAATATATTTATATATTTAAATTATGTATAACGGTTTTACGATTTTTAACTAAATAAATAAATATATATATACGTATGAAGAGCAATAATATTGATCTCACTTTTGGCGGGGATGACGCCGCCATTTTGTTTGAACTCTCGTAAACGGAAAACAACACCAAGGTATATTCCTTTTCTAGGATTAAGCTCCAACAAAACTTTTCTCTCTTATCTATACTCACGTCAATAAAATATATTAATAATCTAACAAAACAAACTGCAATACTAATTGAATTATGATAGAACTTTTTTTATTTTTTTATGGTGTAATTCAATAAACAATCTAGATAGCACTATGATTTTTTTTTTATAATTACATAGTATTGATAAATCATTTTATAATTTTATTTATATATATTAGAATCCACTGAATTAAATTATTAAAATGTTATGCATTTTTTATTGGACTGCCTGAAAATTTCAGTTGGTAATACGTTGTACGTCATTGCATACTTAATAAAGATTAAATTGAGCAGCGGTTCTCAACTTGTGGTACGCGGAAAGCTCATAGGTGGTATACGAAGAATATCTACCTTTATAAAAAAAATATACTCTATTTAATAGAGTATATTTGAAAATGATTTTTTTTCTTTAACTTTTTATTTGTAGTAACTTTATGAAATTATACAGAAAAAATAATATTTTTTGATTGACAAATGTTTTTCTTTACAGAAAAAAACTCTTAATTCACTGTTTAAGTCGTCTACTAACGCCAAGAAATTTTCGAGATCGCTCGATTTCTCTGGAGGAGATTAATCACTTTGACTTAAAATGCCGGTTTAGATAATATTTTTAATTTAACCTACTAAATACATTATACTGTTATTTTTAATATTAATAGAAACATCATGATTGCTGTATTCTAAAAGTTTTTTGAATCTATGAGTATATTTATCAGAGATGGTTTTAAGAAATCCTATTCAGGTACATAAAAGTACAGTACGCAGGACTATAAAGAGGGTTTCAACGTGCTATAGCTAGTGCAATGTTTAAGGTAGTAAGTGAGAACGAATAAAGTAAATTACTTTAAGTAATAAGTAACACAACATGTGACATAATTAATTTTATTAATTTTCTACATAATAAGATTAGTAAATCAGTATCTAACCAGGTAATAATGTTATAAACCATAACATCGTTTTATGTAACTGACAAAGATTATTTATTTTATAATTATCTTTTTTTAAATTTATATAAACAATGATTCTTGCGGTGAGCGCATATTTATGTTATTCTCACGATACACGAGAGTGCCGAAATATTGAGAATTAATTTCTGTGTCCAAAGCCAACGAGAGGATCCCGTGAGCCAGGTGAGATCACCAATGTGAGACTTTGATATAGAATACTAAATCGTCTTTTCTTAAAAATTATAAAAGCAGCTATTTAATCACTAAAAAAAATCCGTTTGTTATTTATTAACCAATAACAACATTTATTAGCTCAACATACTTTGTTCATTGATTCAATAAACGTATTTTATAAATTTAATTAAAAATGTTCGTTATATCAATATTTTTGTTAGTTTAGACAACGAACCATTGTACATGTTATTAATAAACAGACATTGTTGAGTCAAAATACTAAATTATTATAGTAAATAAATCTGTTCTTCAATATAACAATCTTATTTGTCAATATTGCATGGGAGGTATGTAAATCAATCACTAGTATTTCTATATTACGTCCTGGATATTTGTTTCATATCCATTTACTAATTTGAATTTGAATCCCAAATAAATAATTTATATTTTACACTTTTTTAGAAAAGTTTTTTACAACACTCGAAGTAAACCGATTTTTCCGAAAATTTGTATGATGATTGAATACTAAAAAAATATCTGTCTAATAAAATATTATCATCATACAATTTATGTAATTAACTAATAAAAGAATATTTATAAACAAAGTATTTATAGTTATAGATAATAATATAATATGTATAAATTACTACTATAGTATTATGATAGTAATTATTAATTTATCATTAATTTTAAGCTTAAACTAAATGACACTTTATGTACATACGTTCGCGTATTCTCAAATGCGTAAAAATTCCATATGAATGACCGAAAAACTACTTTTATTATCAATTATTACTGTGACATGTGTACGTTGTGTAACAATACTATTCAATAAACCACATGTTGCCGTGTCTGGGTTTACTTAACGTTTAACAAACGCGAATTGTGTGCAGTATTTATGTCTTAGATGTTTGTTCTACTACCCTGACCAATTGATCAATATAATAGAAAAAATTATGACGTATAAATTAACGAAACGTATTGGTTAAAAAGATGCCTCAACGCAAACAGAAACTATTATTGTTGAACAAAGAAACGATTTGACGATTTGTTCAGTTTTAGGAAAAAATACACACATTACTTGTTAACACCTGCAATGTAGATGATAGTGTCCCTGAATTTATTTTTTACAATCCTATGATGTATACTTCTATGAGATGTGCTATAGTTTTTTTTATTTTTTACATTTTTACATTTTAAACGGAAGTTTTAACAATTGTAAATACACATTAGAATATTTTCCCACCACCAAAACAGGTGGAATCTCGGTTTTATTATTATTAAAATACTATTGTCGTATATGAATGTAATCATATAACAGCATTATAGGAACGAAACAAACATTGGCCACAGATACAGTTGGTCGTACAATTTTTAAAAAGAATACCAATATAACAGCATGAAAAATTACTTGATTTATTTTTTTCTTTCAAATATTATTATTATACATCAAAGTTTTAAAATACCATTTTATTAGCAAAACAGAAAATTTTTTCTTTGTTTAAAACACTTTACGAAAAATATATAGTTGTTTTAACACATAAATTTTGCTTGCTTATCAAAAAAGCAACTTTTGAATGAGAAATTAACTATTTCAACCAAACTTTTGAAAATGTTCCATAAGTAATTCAAGCTTCAAACATTTGTTAAATTAAAGTTTATGTTACGTTCTATTAAGTATAAGAAAAAATTTGTCTCGACATCTTATCTTATATATGTAAACGGCACTCGAAGTTAAACAAAAAATATTATTTTTATGTAAAAAATCACCGTTTTTCGTATTGTTAAATTTTTGACTTATATATTTTTATATTTAAGGTCAAGTGGTATAGTTATATAACTGGGTGAAAGGAGGGGAACTATCCATTTAACCTCCCTCTCCTGACATAAAATATTTAAAAAATGATTTAAGTACTAGTGATAAATATTTTGCAGCTTTTATTGTAATTCCAACAAGTATATTAATAGAAAAGGGGATATCATTTTCAAAAATAATGCTCTAACTACCAATGGCTTATAACAAATCAACTCTTATCCACTAGATTTTTCTTAAAATAATAATTATGTATGTTAAGTATATCCTTTTTGATATTTATTATTTTTATATATATTTTTTTTCAACTGGTAGGTTAGTTAAATACCAATTGGATTGATATATCCTGGGGAAATTTTAGTAGTTTCCTGTTGCCTTCTGCACTGAGAACATGGTACTTTTTCCGCCACCGTAAAATCGCAAGTATGGTCACCCATCCGTTTACCTACGGCGTAGGCGCGGCTTAACACTAGAGTTATGTCAACAGCTAGTGTAACCACGGCGCTACACCACGCCTCATTTTAATATTTATATTTTTTAGTTCATCTTTTATATTTTATGGCAAAGTATATATTAAACTGACATATAAATTAAAAAATAATGTAATTAAGAAAATGGCTGATCAAAAACAACTTTTGACCCATTACCTCGGAAATTATAACTATATAAAAAATAGAATGAAAATGAAGTGTGAGTTATGTTATTTTTATCATAGCAAATTAGTCTACGACGCTATTCTTTAAGTCTATATTAAAAATATTAATAACTTCTGAAGTTCTATTTCATAAACTGTTTTCGGCCATTTTTTTAATAGATCATTTTTTATGTTATTAGCAAATTAAAGATGTATGTTGCTTTTTAAAAAATTAACTTGACACCCTTATAAGATATAAGGAATGGACCTAAAAAATATTTCATAATAGATAAATCGAAATTTATATGTAACTAACAAAATCCATAAATAATATACTTTTTATTTTAAGAGAAATTGATTTAGCGTCAAAAGAATCACTTTGTATATGATACAGAATGAAAATTATAAAACTGTCTTCAAAAAAATTTTAACAATACCGTAGAATAGCAATAATATTTTAGTACTATCTAATGATTTATAAGTTGACAGACTTTTTAAGGTATAAGAATTAATTAAAAAAAATTTAATTAATAAATCAAAAAATACATAAAATTAAAAAAAACAAAAAAAGTTTCTTTATATAATTATTCTTTAAAAGAAATATTAATATTAAATGAATTACCTTGTATACAACAACTTTAAAACTTAATAATTTCTCTGTGAAAATTGAAATACTAAATTTATTTAATAAATATTTAAAACTCTAATACTTATTGTAAGCTGCATATAATTAAAGAAATAGGAGTTGTTTTTGCTTAAGAATAATCCAACAATTTTTTCTAAAAATTAAACAATATCTACAATTTTATTTACTGAGCTAAGCAGCGTGTTTTTCATTAAACATAAATAATTTAATAATACGCCAGATTTTGCATGTCTCATATTTGCATAGGTTAGCCCAGTTTAAAATAATAATTTTAATTTAATTAGCTTAAATCTTATTTCAACTATTAAAATCTCATGGATATGACACCACTAAATTACTTAGACAAAATCAAAATTGTAATTTTTATACAAAAGAAATAATTTTGCTTCTTCTATTGAATGTTATATACAAAATTTGTTGACAGAACAAAAAAATATAACTTAAATTCTAACAGTAAAACTATCTGCTTTACAAAGTTTTTCTTAAAGACCGCTGTATCTATCATATGAGCTCAGATATAACACAATAAAATCAACGATCAAATTTTAATTGTTTATCTTTAAGTACCTACATAAAAAATTACCTAATATATCTAACATTCATTACAGAATTTTGATATCGCAGTTGATTATATATTACAAAATAATTTATTTTTATAGAAAGATAAACAGTTGTGACTTTTATTATAATTATTTTTTGTTTCTTATTAATTATTATTAACACGATTTCTTCGTACAATGGATTTATTGGTATTACAGTAATCAAAATCATCGACTCAGAAGTTCCCTTATGAAATCAAAATTATAAAATATGAGAAGAAACTTATGGGCAAACGTTGGTGCAACAAAAATGAACTTTTTGAAGGTGCTTAATTAATTTTTTAATTACTAAACCCCTAGTTGAGACTATTTATAGTAGCAATAAGAAACAAAATTAAAATTTTTAATTTCAAAAAAATACATTTTAATATTGTATTTAATATTTATGTTACTAAAACTAATATTCAGTCAAGAATACGTTTGCCTTATGATTTGTTATAACAAAATTTGTTTAGCAACTAGAATGTATTAGTTTTTTTTTCATTTTATTCTTATCACAAGCAACAACTTATAAATGAGGTGGATATTACATAAAAGTTTTGAAAAAATTGTACCCAATATTATTTTTTTACAATGAAATTAAACTCCAAACTAAGGGAGCAAAGATGAATAATAACTTGATCATGGGCTGTAAAAGTATCAGTTATATAACGTTAATTATTTTTTTTGATCAATAATTTTGTAATTTACATAGATTTATACATTAATTAAATTACGAAAAAAAAAACTTTTTTAATTTTTCATAATGATTAAAAAGTTATATGCGTAAATATTTCAAAAATATAGCTATCTGCGTTATCAATTTGACATAGATGATTTCAAATCGTATTTATTGAAAAACGTAAATACTATTTAAACACATTAATGAACATCAATGATTATTACACTGTATTATCACATAGTAACGTAATTAGGCGGAGATTCAGCGTCACGATAAACTTTTGTATGTAATCAGACGAAAATTTCATTTAGAAAAACTTACAAACACCATTAGTAAAAGGGCTAAATTAATATCGGAAATCCCTTAGGATTTATTCGGAGATCTGTCAAACCGCACATAATGCGAAGGAGCAACATGTCCCTAAATGAATTATCCCTCTGTAAATCCCTTTCAACGGCATCTATACCGCCACCGCCGTTGCAACTATAAAGAACTCCTAAATTTGATCCTTGTGCTTCCGAAAGCAGCAGTAAGCTATCCACGCGAACATATATATTTATCTGCGTGTGTGTATTTACAAAAAGGGGGTAGTACACATTTTCACTTTACCGCCGATGTAACGTTATACCCAATTTTTTCCCCTAAAGACCCGTGTGTCTTTTCATTTGTGACGGTCACCGCCACGGTGGTAAAGAGGTATATTATTAGAAATTCATTGCTTTGCCGGTACATACTCTATTACTAGAGCTACTGACGCTAAGGGGTGAACTTTATTATTAAAAAAATAATAATAATAAAAACTACCACAAAACCGCATAAGTGCTATAGAAAATGCACGAAGGGTTCGGAGGGCACGGAGGCATTATCCTTTTTCATTCAAAATCAACATACCGGAAAATCGTCTTGTGTCTAATCTAAACTCTGAAGTAGTCTCTCGTCATTGCCGCCCACTATCACAAAACGATTCCCAAGGGCTTCGAGGTTTTATTAATGACTCGTGCCGTACGTTATTCTACAGCGCGAGCCGCAACAACTGTTCACTTGTATACAACTATTATGTGCTCTACGCATTTCTTTGTTATTAATTTGAAATTAAAAGACATTAGATGATGTAAACTGATTACATTGAAAACTATACAGGAAAATTGTTAGTAATGTATGTGCATTATTAAAACATGTTGTTTCTATAAAAATGTTAGACTTTTAAATATTGCATTGTAAAATTTAATTAGTGAACACTTACTAATATATATATGTTATAAATAAAAAACAAAAATCACAAGTGAAAATTATTAAAATGTCTTAGTACTTACTCTAGCAGTTTGCAACTAAACAAACACTTTAACATTAAATTATAATTAAACAGGAACAGAAAAATCATTATCATTTCGTTGAAATAATGACTAGAAAGTAAAATAGTATAAAAGTGGTATTTTCAACGTGTTAACTTTAACGTTAAAAATAAAAATAAATGTTATTAAGAAATTAGATACAAATAATTGTAACAAACATAATATTTTGTATTATAGATTGTATAAATTTACTTTTAAATAAAATAGTTTTTAGGATTTTTATATCATTAAATGATACACAATTAATACTATTTTTTCTTCAACCAATGTCTGTAGAGTGAAACAAATTAAAAATTATTCAGTTATCTAAAATTTTAATATCATATCTAATTATAATATTTTTATTTTATAATTCATAACCTAGCAGCATAAGCAATTGGGTAGGCAATAAGAAGTTAGGTATTTTACAATTTATTTTTAGTATTTAAATGAAAAGATTACACACAGCACATGATACTTATGCATAAATTAATACTATGAATATAAGGAGATTTATATTTTATATTTTGTTTTGCAATTGGGCAATTCTTATAAATACGAGAGTGGTTTTTAGCGCTATAGCTTTTAGTCCTAGAGATTCTGAAATATGTTCAGGTAATCTTACTTGAAGTCTGCTTTCCGTGAAATTTAGTCAATTTAGCATCATATGTTTGATGGTAAGTTGTGTGTCGCAGAATTCACATTTTGGAGGGTCATTTTTTTCGAATTATGATTTGTTTTGTTCTTTCGATATAAGCTAAAATGAAATTACTCCATAATTAATTTTAAATAAATCAAATTCCAATTAGTTCGTGACAATACATATTCAGTTATATTGTAATAATAATGTAAACTGATGAAGATTTTATTTATTGTGTGATCACAAAATAAAGGATGTGCACAATAACACATACACACAGTTTGGTGAAAAAATGTTATTTTTACAATCTGAGGGGGGAATAAGTAATAATACTGCTCCCGGTAGTCATAGTAAACGTTACGATTAATATGATGTATTTTTATCTAAAAAGGCGGCTGTCTGCAACAAAGAACCAGTAGCCAGATATTCCAACTATTGTCAAATCTCTAGACCGTGTGTTTTTTATTTATGACCAACAAAATGTGTATAACCTGCAACGGGTTTCCATTTTTTTATTGTTATTTATATACATCCATGTAGAAGCTAGGTGTTTTTTCTTTCCTGTCTGAATAATATTTATAGGTGGCTTACGGGTAAACCAACAGTCATAAAAAATAAAATGAAAAAATATCTATTTTTTATATAGAGTATGAAATTACGAGTACAAATATATGTATGTGCGCGTTCTAAAATAAATATAATGGAAGTGTGAAATGCTTTATCGAGGAAAAAAATAATGTTTATAATATTTAAAGGTACACAAAAAACTAAATAAGGTACGTATTCCAAATTATATTCCGGTAGCAAACAAAATTAATATTTATGTCTAATATAATATCATACATTTTATTCAAATATCACTAAACGGTTCCTTCATTCCTATTTATCGGAATCTTTTATGTTTTGAGTTAGTATAATACGTGGTATTATAACTAAATCTGTGAATGAAACAGCTAAGGGAGGATCAAGGGTTCATTGATACATAGAAGCGGTCAAAGATAAAAAAAAAATATTTGCTTTGCAGTTTAAAATAATTTTTTATTAATTAATTAATTTATTGATTTTATTATATATCGGTTACATGATCCTATAAATACACCACACGCCACTTATACTCAATTAAAATGATGGCCGTTTTATTTACTTTTTTGTTTGCAATTTTTTTACGACAGAAATTATTAATTACATTAAATAAACATTTATTATGGCAGACAGTATACTAATAAACAAAACTTACTTAAAGGCTTGATCTAGAACACATTGTGACTAACTGTGAAGGTATCGAGGTTTGGTTCAGTTCCACTGACCTGTACAAGATTTTTTAACTTTTTCTGTACAAGACTCAAAGCTGGTAATAGGGGTTACTTCAGAAAATATTTAATATAAAACATATAAATTTAAATATCAGCTATGCTCACATAAAAATCTTACAGGGGTGCAAACATTATTAACGACAACTTAAGTCTTTATTTATTGTATTAAATTGAACATAATTTGATTATTATTTTAAGATAAGATACAAAGTATACAATGATCAATTTATCGCGTATATACGTATATAATAACTAGTGTAAATGCTATGGCAGTAAAATTAATTATTTATTTGTATGCAAGTACAATAAAATACATATATATAAATAGAATAGTCTAACTTATTCTTCAAAAAACAAGCAATGATACGTGCAACGAATGTAACAAATAATTAATGATAATTGAAACTATAACTGATGATGAGACTCGCGTAACAGCAAAATAAAACATAAAACATCATTTAGAAATGGTTGGTATAAAGAAAAAAAAAGATGAAGAATTAAGTTTTTCCTATTTTAAAGTAACTAACATTTTTTTTGTCGTACAAGAGTGTCTTTCCACACCAAAGTTAATGAATGGTGTATCATTTTATAAATATAATTGTGGACTCTAGATTTGACTTTATACTAGACAATAATAAATCAGACTAGACCAATATGCTACTTATGAGATAAAACTATAGCTATTACAGTTGATTAAGAAATAGCATTAAAATATGTTAGTAGAAAAAACATATTTTAAGGAAACTAAAGAAGTTGTTGAGGTGATCACCAATTGAAAAAATTAAAAATCTGCCACCATTTTTAACATATATTCATCCAATGACAATATTGTAAAACTTTCTTAAGTAACTTAGTTTCCAAATTCCAGAAAACTTTGTTGATGATGAACACTGAATTATATTTAGTATTTAACATATTGAATTTTTATATTTAATTTAAATAAAATTTTAATATTTGAAAAAAAGTTTTAAATTATTTATTCCTTTTTTAACTGTTTCAGAACCAAAAGACTGATTTACTTTATTTATGACTTTATTCTTCAAATGCAATTATGATTTTTTGCGATATATATTGAATTATGTTAAAGAGTAAACAGGTGTAAAAGTGTGTACTTTTTTTTCTATCGCATAAATTTGTAGTATATAGTAGTTATAAACATATAAATTATTTTTTAGTTTACTTTTACTTATTACACTATGTATAATTTAATATTATTATTACATAATGATAAAAAAAGTAAAGTAGTTAAATCATTTAAATATATTTGTTATATGCTTAAATTTTAGGCCAATTTTAATTATTGGTTATATTTTTTTACTATTGAGAAGGCCTATGTCACTTTAAAATTAATTTCATTTCAATTTTTGAAAATATAATTGTTCAATACAATTTTAAATGAAAAGCAAATTTAGACATCTATGTTGCAGTATTCTAATGTAAAATCCAAAATTTGTACAACTAAAAAAAGAAAATAAAAGTTTTAAAATTCCATTACCCAAAAAGTTATTTGATTTACATTGCAATTTTTTTCTTTTTAACAAAATAAAAATAATAAAACTTGAATATATTTCATACAAATAAAATTTTATTTAGTTTTAAGTGATATTATTTATTAGAAGTTTAAATACAATAAAGAAAGTAATCTAACGTACCTATTAAATAAAATGAGAATTTTTTGGAAGTGGTTAATATGAAAAATTGATATGAAATTTGATTTCTAAAATTCTTATATTAAATATTTTAAAATGATATACATAATTATACATTTCAATATGCATCACAATATATTGTACAAAAATAAAAACCCTTTTCAACCTTTTCAACTCTCTTAATTATTAAGAGGTTTACTCAGGCCCGCATTTAGGGGGGGGGGCATTGGGGGCATTTGCCCCGGGCGGCAAAAATCTTAATAGGTATACAATTTTTAAAAATTAATTATTTTTATTTAATTTTAAATTTTTTCAAACAGAACAATTTATTTTTATGAAACAAAAATATCTATTTCTAAAAAAAAATATTACTTTATTATTTTCTAATTTAAAATGTGTACAAAGATATAAATGTAAAAGAAGATATATCAAAGCTGTATAACTACAGTTAGTAGTTAGATAATAGTATTGATTATACATAGTAATTTTTATAATCAACAGCACTATAAATAAAGTTGGCGGCAATTTATTTGATTCATGTTTTTATCTAATTTTAACAAAGTATTGATATTTTCTCGACTTAAACTGGTTTTATGGATGTCGTCGGCCGTTGATAGTCGATTATTATTGGAATACTAAGAAAGTTAAAACACAATAATTTGTCTCATTTTTCACAAAATTACTATCTAATAATGTCACACTAATAATGTGTTGTGTACAGACAGCTCATTGTGTTTAGTACTCGACTACAAGTGACCGAGTTAATATGTTGAGGTGTTTTTTTTTATTTGTATATTTTATTATTTATTAACGTATTAAAATGAGTGATGGCAGAAAACGTTTAAGTGGAAGTGCTTATAAAAAAGTTGCTAAATTAAAATTAGAAAAAGAACAAAAAGTCATTTCTCAAACCGCAAAATTAACTTCATTTTTTGGCAATCAATCTCCAATTCGCCAAGTGAAATAGAGACTACAGCTGAACAGATTTTAAATGAGTCTAGTGATAAAAAGTAATTTAAAAATCAAATGTTAACTTTTGTACGTTATTTCAGTTTTATATAAATGAAAAATTTTATAATTTTTTAGTGAACATCCTCTACATAGTACTTTTGAAACCATGGCAAATGAAAATCAATTAATTGAATATTCGGAATTATTAAATACGCCAACTAAAAAACCCAATCCAACACTTTTGGGGGGCGGCAAAATTAAGTGCACCGGGCGGCAAAATTCCTAAATGCGACCCTGGGTTTACTAAAAATATATATATTATTTTTGTAATCATTAACCATAAATGTTTTAGCTACGATGCGAAATTGAAATGATATTAATTTTACAAGATATATTTTTTTTGTGTTTGTAACCAATTTTTATCAGCTTTTATCAAACTGATTTCTTTCGACAATGCATCAAAAGATCACAAATTGTATTTAGTTGAAGCCAATTACACTCAAAAATTGAAAAATGTCCGTTGTTCCTCGTAAATGGGGAAATCACCAAAAAAGTTCAAATTTATCAAAAAACATTTATAAAATTGGTAATATTTGACATTTTTAAACTTTTTATTTATTAAAACTGTCATTACTTCTTAAAAATTAACAAATCAATATTTTTTCCATAGACACCTTAGATATTTACATATTATTTGGTATATTTTTTGTAAAAACCTGATCTTTTACTCAAAGGGGGGGGGGTTCCAACTTTTTCACAAAAAATTAACTTTTTCAACTTAATATAAATGTTTTAGAAATATTGACACATATATATATATATATTAGTATATTATATATATAATATAATTTAATATGAAAAAAAAAATTAACTTCAGGACTTGTCTTTATAGTGAAAACGACCATCAGAGTAAAAGAAAACATTAACTTTAATGAATATTAAGGATCCATCACTATAGTCTCCTATTCAGAATAAATTTCTTATTCATATTAAAATAATTTTACTATGCGATTTTTTTTTGTTTGTCATTCATTTTTTTTCAGCTTTAACTTAACCAATTTTTTTCAATGATACGTCAAATGATTGCAAATCGCATCTAGTTGAAGATATTACCCACAACCATTAAAAAAATTTCCACTTTATCAATTAGACTGTACTTAGCCTACAGTTAATTTTGACGCACTAAACATTAGTTCAAGACCTACAGTGTGCTGGGCTATGTAGTATTTTCCATCCTCTCAACTAAAACAAANTACTATAGTATACTAACAACCTATATTTTTCAAAAAAAAATTTTAATTAAATACTCTACACATTTGCATAGAAGAGTTTCTTATGGTAGTGATTTTAATCACAGTGAGATATCATCTATACTTGTTTCAACTATGCCACTTTCGCACTTTGCCGCGACCTCACTATTTTATCATTTTTAGTAATGAGTTTTTAATAAACATGTTTTTCAATCAAAATATAACTTTTTTTACAAAATTAAAAAAAATCACTATTTAATACTATAATCACGGAATTAATTCTTCAATAAATTCCTAATTTGAATTCAGCGATTAAATAAAAACTTATTTTATGACGTAGTACATATATTTCTAATATAAGATAAAAATAATATTAATTTTGACGCACTAAACATTAGTTCAAGACCTACAGTGTGCTGGGCTATGTAGTATTTTCCATCCTCTCAACTAAAACAAATAGCTTCTAAAAAGAGTGGACGTATAATAGAAATATCGCGAATAATAAAATTATAATAATATTCATGCAACTCGACAAAAATAATGTATTTGGTACTCATCATGCATGTGACATAAGTGGCGAAGTAGTTATTTCTGGACAATTATTTTATCTGCGTGACGGTTGAACTCGGTGATTAGATGGGGAAATATCAACAAAACACAAAACCTCCCTGAGGCGTACACAAAGAGATGTATATTATCTTTTGGGTTGGTGTGACACACGCCGGGAAAATCGAAAAGGAATATCAGACACGTGTCGAAGGCGGAGCAGCAAATGGATACACGTGCCATTTCATTAGGCCGATTAGATGTCAAGAGAGTAAAAAAAATCATCAGTATCAAGTTATACCAAACTACATAAACACACGTGTTATTTGTCTAAATTAGCCTAACATAAAAATTAACAAGGATGATTAGAAACTTGAGATTTGAAGATATTTTAAAAAGATAAGTAACAATAATTAAAACGAAATAAATAATTAACATACACTTCAAAAGTGGTACAACTAGTGACAGGAAATTTTCATATATATTGAGATAATGTTATTTGAAAGTGATAATTTATTGTTAAGAAAAGGTTTTAAACATTGTGAACTTGCAATACTATCATTAAGTATGATTTTTTTTTTATGTCATTCAATTCTTGGGTGTCACATTGGCTTACCATAATATATTTAGCTTTACTCTGTAGCCAAAAATAATTCCAATCCAAATTAAAGCTTCACAAAAATATTAGAGGATTTGCAATAGGTTACTTCAAATATGTTATAATTAATTACATTTCAAAATTGATTCAGACATTTCAAATGCATAACGATAACAAACCAGATTCTTGTTTGCAACAACAAAGCGATCATTAACCTTATAGTAATGTTATTAACGCCAAAAATAGTAACTATTAATTTTGGGATTTTAAAAGATTATGTTAAATAATGATTACTTCGATTAATTCTCAGGCAATACATTTTACAACTTTAATTTGTATAATACTTAAAGATATATTTTTGATGTTTAATACTCCACGAAGAAAATTAGAAGTAAAAAAATGTCACTAAAATATTCTAAAAGTTGTAAAACTTATAGTATTCCTTGATTCAGTTACTCAAAGAAAATTGAGACAACAATTTAAATACTGTTCACATTATTGATGTTACTTATTTTTATTATCTTTAAAATATTTCAACTAAAATTAAACCAATTTCCTAATAATTTCCCAAAACATAATATTAATATAATTTTCATGAATTTAGTTTTCTTGAAGTATGCTATAGATTACATACTATAATATTGACTTTTACAGCTATAGTTTTCTTTTTAGGAATAGAATACCATTCAGAGATCATAGAAAATAAAAAATATGCACAGGTATAAAGATTGGTCGGTTAAGTGAAATACATTTTTTTGTCCGTTATTTTATAACTAAAGTTAGGTACTATCATTTGGTTTCCACGGAAACATTACTCTTTTATTTTTTCTCCCTCTTTTTTATTCTTTATACTCTATTATACATTCACTTTTACATAGATCCAATGTAGTGAAAAAAGAAAGCAGGATAAAAATGGTCGACAAGAGCAAAATCCGGGCAACTTTATGTTTCCTTTTTTTTGTTCTCTCCGCGTCAGACCCATTTTTCTTTCAAACCGATACATATACACATTCAAAACGTTATCGAATATTTTTCCCTACTCCTCATTTTATTCAGCACGGCTATGCTTTTGTGAGGCTATTTTTTCTCCCCTCTTCAAGGTACAGAGAACGCGCACAAGTTTTTAGGTGAATCGGCCCGAAAGCGTTATACACTCTCTTTCGCTACGGTAATTTTCCCATTAGCGTTCGTTCAACCGTCCATAATACAAAACAAGGCGGTAGAGGGAAACTGTATTATTAATTTGCTCTTGCCGAGTAGGCGTGATGCCGATACGACGGCAACGACAAAAAGAGGAAATCGTCTCCCTCTTGAAATAAACGCACAATTGTCCCAAAATGCAATTCTGGCGCTAGCATATCCCTCTACCAAATTTACCAGAAATAGACATCCCGAGCAATCGTAATTTGATTATCTATGAAGATTTGATAATCCGTTTTTTCGTTATCAAACAAATTATTACTTTCATAGGATAAAAACACTTTTAATCCAATCAAAAGCCCATCTAAAAATAAAAACTAAGTTATTTTAATTTATTCAATAATTAAATGAATTTATCACTAATAAGTTGGCGCAACAAATAACCGTAAATAATATATTATTATTTTCATAAAGAAATTGCATTTGAAATATAACGTATAACTGACTCTAATTAAAAAAAAAAAATTCTGATGAAATATCCAATCAACAATGTGCCATGACTCAGTGAAAATTAATAGTTGTTAAGTTAAATTTCGTAGTAAATTATGTTAATTAAATAAATTAGATAAATTTCTACACAAAAAATAATAATAAGTAATTTTACGATCTATCTAATTAACTTTAGAATTTATAATAGTTATAATTGATACAGTAGAGTAAACTTAGTTACGAGTCTATACAGGGTAAGTGTCCAATATTGAAATAATTTATTTTATTGTTATGAACAAATGGTTGATAAACATTAAATATTGAACTAATTTGACACATGTTTTATTAATCGTTACAATATCATCCAACTAAAAACTAATTATATTATAAAGATTATAAACAGTGTTCATACTATTAAATCATATTTCTCCCTTTAAGAATACTATTTTAAGTTTACAATACAACTATTTGATTTGGAATACAATTTCACCGTTGCTTTAAAATAATACTTATAGCTATATTTGACTTAAAATAATTTTTTTTTATAAAAGTGATGTCAAAAATTACTTATAAATATTTAGAAACTAAAAACTTATAGTAGCAATCTTAATTTGTTCAATTTTTTAATGCTTCTCATATAATAATACTCCTATTTAAATTCATTTAGTTTATAATTTATTATCGTCAAGTTGAAAAGTTTACTCAATAATAAAGCGAAACTTTTGGACTCAAAAAGGGAAGTAAACACATTGCTGAAATTCCCAGATGACCGAACTCATCCGTTAACACGGAAACTTCAAAACAAAACAGTCTAATATTTTATTCATCCTCTTACTCTCTTTGTTATTAGTTTTAGTAAAATCAAATATATTTCACATTATATGCTAGCTGATAAATTAGATATACTTTTTACTGAAAAATAAAAAATAAATTCATTGCAATTTTTGTCTTTTATTTTGATTCACCCAATTATAAATTATTCATTTAATGATTTTGAAACTGAACTATAATTGGTCGGAAGACATATTAATTTCGTTTTTAATATAAATGTTGTTTGAACGGAAAAATAAAGTCATAAAGATTTAAGTGGCGTTTGAAGTTCCATTTATAAATCCTTCATTAGCGCACCTGCTTTGAACCGGGCAAAAACATCAATGTTCATATAAATCCGAGCGTACCTGATTATATCAGAGTGCCGTTTAACTTATTTGCGTTTTCCGAGGGTTGTTATAGAGGCAAATAACAAAAAGGGAGGAACAAAAAAAATCTGATTATATTAAATGGGGAAAAAATCGACGGCGATACACACACATGCTTACTTATTCTCTTTATAGTAGATTATCTGATTATCCGATACCAAAAGAGAAATACGAAAACACAATGAATAGTGCTTATTATCTGTGCGCATAAAACATAATACAATAATGCATAGGCAATTAGCAGAAAAATCAAATTATTCTTTATAAGTGATATGGGCCACTAATAGAAAACGATATTATGCTATTTATACGGTTGTTATATTTTCTTTTCATCTTCGCATACCGTTTTATACCAAAGGGAAAATACAAACA
Source organism: Daktulosphaira vitifoliae (assembly GCF_025091365.1). NCBI lineage: Eukaryota > Metazoa > Arthropoda > Insecta > Hemiptera > Phylloxeridae > Daktulosphaira > Daktulosphaira vitifoliae. Next base: position 35,832,889 of record NW_026099573.1, on the reverse strand, counting down.
CAACTAAACGTACATTTTAACTAAGCTCAAATTGATATTATCAAGGGAAAATCATGAAAGAAAACGTTTCTTGAATTTCAATAATTTGTTAATGATGATGATAATTTAGTTTAAAAATTATTAACTATGTTAATTTTCTTTTAGTTTTAAATTATAATAAAAATAATTTCATGCATAATGTTAAAAATTAACACTTTCTCTAGTTTAAGACTGGTTTTCTAAGGTACATAAATTTTTAAAAAAGAAAATATATCTTATTGATACAAAAGAGATCTTACTGTAACATACAAGTAATTTGAAAATTGTTCAAAACAAAATAAAATTATTTAAAATTTAATTGTGAACAAGACAACTATGTTGCTAAAAAGAATTAATTATTTTTTCAAATACTTACAATTAATTTGCTTTATGGTAAATAATCAGACATAATATTTTTCTGCATTTCAACAGAGACAGAATGTACTAAACATGTGAGTAATGTAATTCCAGACACATAAAATTATATAATTTAGTATATATTCTAAAAATATTGACTTATCTAGTACTTACAGCAAACCCATTAAATAAAAAATTTTGTTACTCCACAAATTTTGCAACAGAATTAATTTTTCAGTTGAAAAAGGATGTTAAAAAAATGCGACTAAAAAATTTTACAACAAATATTTTCTAAATAATTTTTTAAAAACTTGATAAGACCGCCAAAAATGATCCCATTTATTGATAATTTATAGGTAAATTTTATTCGTTTTGATTAAAAAATTCAACAATCTAACCTTTGACAAGTATTAAAATGATACATAAATAGTATAATATTCAACATACAACCAGTATTAGATAGTCAACTAGTTAAAAATACAACATATACTTCTAACTACAGCTAATTCATTTGTATGAAATTTCATAATGTCGTATAATCAATTTTTTTAACAATAAAGAGTTGAAGTCAGACATGGTTTACTAACAATTAGTTAAATAACTTAATTATTTTACTCCAAATAAAAATTGACATCAAAATAAGCATAATATAACTATTATTCAATAAATTTATAAGTAAATTTTATAAATATCTATATCTATAAGTATAGATTATAAATCAATATTATAGATTTACAACGAGAATCGCAAAATATAACACTAACTTTCCATTAACTAACCATTTCTCCAAAATAAGGATAGTTTTTGATGAGTAAGATGAATAAAGTAACATTACTTTGCGTATCTATTTTCCATTGTGATGGGCAATAAAAGAAATATTTGCTATATTTGGATATTTACATTTGCTACAATAAATGCATTGTATTTATTTTTAATATAGATAAATATACATAAATATTAATGTATATATGATAGAAAAGGATCTTACGATAGAAACGATTAAGAAAGTTTCATGAAAAATTAGAAAATTCAAGAAAGTTTAACGACCATTTTGTGCGATAATTTGTGGCAGAAAAATCAAGGACACTACAATATACAATATGTTTTACACTATTATATGATCTATGGACAGATAAACATTAGATTCAGTCTGAATGAGTTTTTTGAGAAGTGCTTGTTTATAACAGATAATTCAGAGAAATCTCGACTAATATTAAAAGTTCAATTTAATATAGAGTTTTGGTAAGTTTTAATCAGTGTTGGGAAAGTTCCTTTTTAAATGGAATTCGTTCCGTTCCCCGTTCATTTTCTAAAATATGAACTCGTTCCAGATCCTAATTCTTTATATTAAGAAGGAACTTGTTCCAGATCCAGTTCTTCCAAAATAAGAACTCATTCCACTCTTCGTTCCTTTTATAAGTTATTTAAAAAATTGTGGCAATGAGATCATGATAACGGTCATCAATGATTTTCATCAGCAGTCGAATACAAAACAAATTTGTAGTATTCCTTATCTAAAAGTATTCGAAAATTATATTTATAACCAGGTAGTAAATGCTAACGACTTGTGTCAACGCGACCAATGTCTATTGTCTACATATAAGTTAGAAATAATAAATCAGAAAACCCAAAACCTTTAACATAAATTAGTTAACAAGAAACGACGATAATATTCGGTGCATTATTTAATATATGTACACATATATTAAATATTTACTGTATACCTACATGTGATAATAACTCTATCTATAATCAATTGATTCATTTAAACAGCCTACGATCTCGGCTGGATATATAGGGGACTTCCATTGTCAAAAGTCAACTAAAAATACCATAATATTTTAATGTCTAGATACGAAGAAAACTACACTAAAACATGTTTATAAAAAATTTTAGGAACTGTAATTTCCGTTCACGTTCCTTAAAAAATGGAATTTGTTCATTTTCCTCGTTCCTTTATTTTAAAAGGAAGCAGTTCCTAGCATCGTTCCTTCAAAAAGAACTCGTTCCAGGAATCCGTTCCTTTTGGAACTAGTTCCTTCTCAACACTGGTTTTAATAGACTGTATTTTAAAACACAAGGAATACATTGCTTTAAAAAAGAATTAAACGGATTTTTTTTTTTCAGTTAAATTTTTGTTTTTAAAAATGTCAGCAATTAGACGTACAAACTTAAGTCGTAGAACTTACAATTCTGCAAGTCAAAGATGTTGAAGAGCAAGTTAAACTGATGATCAATACGAAACGAGGAATGAAGTTAAACAGAGTCGATCGAATGGAATTCATTCAATATAGAAATTGAGTTTAACCCTAATCGAGCTGTATTTAATTATAACATGGAAATTGATTACAATCACAGCATATCGTTTTTACTAGATAAATTAACTTTGTGTGTCAATATTGCAAAGCATTTAAGATTAAAAATGGATTGTGTTGTGCGAATGTGTAAAATTGAAGCCATTGGTACCGTCACCAATGCGACAACATAGGTCTCCTCAAATGGATCAGATGTTGTTTGTTTTCACATGAAAACACATGAATTTTAACACAAAAATAGCATACGGTAGCCATTTTCTATGACTTTCTCCATATTTTATCACGTTCTCTTAATTTAATCCCAAGAATTTTTAATATGTTGAGGTCTAGGGAACGAACAGGCTATTTCAAAGGAGAAATTTGGTTATTATTCATCCGTTATGAAGTTTCTTGGATGTGAGAAATAGAGCTAGAATTATTTTTCTGGTAATATCAAAGTTTGCGTCATCCGAAAACTTTTTTTTAATTAGACCATTTCCCGCTATACAGGGGGGTTTAAAACTTAATAATGCATGTAAAAAGTAGAATTTTATCAACTTAATTTTTGAAAATGTTCCGGAAATACTGACACTTTTATGTACATCTTAAACTAAAGCTTATGTAATCTACGTATAGAAAATAGAACTTCTTCAACTTATTTTTTATTAAAATATATTTATTGATTATTTATACGTAACCTAATTATCAAACATAAATATTTGTTTTATTAATTAGAAAGATTTTGTTATTATTTAGGCCATATGCGAAACTTTAATTGCAGATTTGAAATTGGCGCAAAAATGGATTTGGAAAAGTATATATTATTCTCGGATGAAAATTTCTAGTAGATCAGTAAATTTATTTATAAATCATAAAACTTGTAATCAAGATATAAATAAGGAAATAGGAGATTATGTTGCTTTTGGAATAATCCAAAATTTTTTTAAAATTAAACACTACCTACAGATTTGTATTGAAGTGTTTTTTATAATTGTGATTTTAATCACTGTCAGGTTAAATCTATACTGGACCCAACTATGCCACGTCCCCACTGCGATGGTTTTTTTTAACTGGATTGACTTTAACATTTTTTTCATCAAACTTAATAATCCAAATAACATGTAGAAAAAAAAATTATGCAATGCATGTTAGTAACATTTTTTTAGAAAGCTTTTATAATAATTTAATGACTGAAATTTGCTATGTTTGCAAAAGTAACATTTTTAACAAAAATAAAACTGATGAATAAATGGAACTAATGCAAAATGAGCTTGTTTTAAGTTTCTAAACACATTATATAAAGAACAAAACTTCATGCATTTACTTGATGATTTAAACGTTTACGATTGCGTACAAGACCATAATCTAAACACGTAAAATATAAAATTTGGGTGTCTTATAATTTTGACCACTATAGCAGGCCTCAGTTAATTTGTTATTAGTTAGACTTCAATTTAAATTAACTATTGTAATCATTATTATTAAAAAAATGTATATTAATAGTATAATCATTATAATTTTTAAATTAATTTTAATGAATAGAAAATTAATTGCTGATTTGGTAAAAAACTCCCATTACAGTTAGAGAAGAAATCATTATCATATTGTATATTAATAAACACTACCAGTTCATAAAAACATGATAAACTGTAAACCTTATAATAACGTTTTGAACTGGTAACACTTATCAATTTATGATCCAATAAAGATACAGTCGATTAAAAACAAGTTTCTTTTTTTTTTATTGTCTATAAACTTTAAACAACTGTAAAATCGTTAAAAACAAATGATATAAAACAATTTTTAAACAAAAAATCTTTTCTCAATTAGAAAAACATGATAATAGTAAAAAAATTGTGGTTGTTTTTTTAATATTAACTCTTATGAAATATGAACTATAAATATAAACCATCTCAATATAAAATAAATATTATTTTTCAAATGATAAAATGGCTATAAAAATATTTAACAAATATTTTTTTGCTACTTAGCCACGCCCAAGTCTGCCTATCTATCTACATATAAACAAATCCTAAGCATACCGAAAAAGTATAAATGAAGGTGCTTAAATAATGAATTTAATTTAGATGAAATTTAATAAAAATATGTAGTCACCTATACTAAATAAATTGTGATATTTATTTGTTATTATCACAATGGAAATTTTTATTATAACATTAACAGTTAATGTTATAATAAAAATTTTAATAGTTACTATTATTATAACAACAAAATGTTTAAGACAATGAAATTCATGTATTGTTATATCAACAATTTTTCTTAATTAACTATTCGATATATTTCAATATTTCCTTAGCTGATGGAATTATAATAATGTAATGAAAATGTGTGATATATACTTATATTTACTTAAAATAAAGCCCACATGAAAAGAGGTGACTTTTAGATTATAAAAAATCTGCTGTACCCATTCAAAATTGTTGATGAGCAAAAAAAAAAACAACTTAATTTATTTATAAATTTTTACAAATTATAAATTATTCATAAAAACTTATGATGGTATTTAAAATGCTGCGAGTTTAAACAATCTTAAACCAAATCACGAGCGAAAAGTCAAGTGTTAATTGAGTATCCATTTTAGTTTGTTTACACACTGAGCGTGCAGTAAAACGCATGAGCGTTGTTGAAGCAAACAACACACGATCGCCCCAGGCAGCCACATCGTTGATGGTGTTGCGCGCCTGTGTAACACTCGCCGAGTACAACAAACACAGAACGGTCTGGCCAGTGGTCTATCGATTCGTTACAGTCCGGAGGAAACCCTTAAAAAATATATTTTTTTCTCAACCACTTTCTCATTCCTCCTCGTTCACAATTACCCTTTTTATTTTACTCGGTTTCTACTCTTCACACCATCACTTCCGGTAATATCGTCTACAAGTTGGGGTCGTCGCCACGCCGTATAAAATCACACTATGTGTATAATATGTATGCGTTGTAGTAATATGTGCCTGCAGCCACATCAACGGCGACGTTATGAGATTTTTTTATTTATTCAATGACGTCGTCATCGAAGGGTGTTTGGCCACCGTAACATTGGTTAGCACTCTCGTAAACAACGCGTGTCGCTACCGCTGCTGTTTCTGGGCGACCCCGTGACACGTTCAATTAACCAGAACAAATGGAATCAGTTGCTTTTGAACAAATAAACACGACGACGCGGTGGCGCCCCTAAAGATTGTTGTTGTTGAGCGTGAAGGAAGGGTGTGAAAGCGTCAAGTAAAATAACATATCCGCCTACTCTACAACAATAGCTGAGTTATCACACGCTTACAATGCAAATATAGATACATACACCCCCNCCCTAAAGATTGTTGTTGTTGAGCGTGAAGGAAGGGTGTGAAAGCGTCGAGTAAAATAACATATCCGCCTACTCTACAACAATAGCTGAGTTATCACACGCTTACAATGCAAATATAGATACATACACCCCCAAATGAGAGGAAGAGCGGAAAATTAAAATAATTCCATGTAAAAACAATCGCTAAAGGCTATATTTATTTATTGAAGTCAACAAAACGTTAACAATCTAACCCGATGGTATGGATAAAAAAAAAATATTTTCAAATATCATAAATGTCTATATGTTTTATATTTTGTACTTAATATTTTTGCAACAACAATTGAACAATTTTTGTAAGTTTAATTGTTAAATCCTTGTCAAAATACTAAATGAACAAAATTTCCGAGTTACATCTTTATGTTGTAATTATTTTATAGACAATGAAATTTAGTAAAAAAAGACTAGCTATAACTCGAACAAATTTTTCTTGGTTTCTATTTTCGTAATCACTAATAAGTAAGCCGAAGTAAAATAGAAGCAGAGTATAAAATATTAGTTGACGAAATTTTTCAATACATAGAAACTGAGAAACACAAAAATAGCTTCATTAAAGCGAAAAATATTTTGGTGAATGTTAAAAACATTCATTATATTTACAGTTATAAACGTAACATATTTGAGTAATTATAAAAATTAAAATATTTTTTAATTGATGTCTGTGATATTGATTGAAATCGCAAGAACAAAATTAATTCATGTCGGTACTCTGATAGTTCTAACAAAATAAATTGTTTATATAAGTTGAATAATCAACTACATAGTTACTATCAACAAATACATCTAAAAATATAATTATAATAATGATAAGGGCGGCCTTGTATAGTTAGGTCGACAACGCGTTGTGCCTCGGAGCGTAGGTATCGAGTTCGATTCTTCTCTACTATGCGCTATACAGGTCTCCCATCCTTTCTAATACGATGAGTAGTATACGAGAGAAGATAAAGACAATGAAAATTGAAAACTAACCTATACATAAATCTAAAACATAAAATTAGAACTGACGGTATTCAATTCTACATATCAGTATTCAATATAAAAAATAACTGTTTTTTCGATAAATTAAGTTTTTTATTCTAATAAATTAATAAAGAGTTATATTAATAATTTTAAAAAACTGAAATATTTTATTAAATTCAAAATATGTGTTGCTATTTAAAAAAAACAAAGTTGATACCCTTACAAAGCATAAGTAATGGACTTAAAAAGTATTACATAATTATTAATGTGTAACTTAAGATAACCAAAAAATTAAATTATTTTTATTCTATAAGTAATTGAGTGGATTATTATAAAAAAAAATCACTCTGGGTATTTATGATAAGCTAGTGATTAATATCAATTGAAAAAAATAATATGCGTTTATCAAATGTTGGTTGATATAGTTGTCTTATGAAAAGAAATTCAACGCCCCGTAAGATTTTCACAAAGTTTTATAATTTATTGCTAACAAACACGTTGAACTTAATATTTTTGAATTGTATATTAAATATTATTAAAATACGTAAAAATATACGCTAATATGTTTTACGTTAATGCCTGTTTTTGATTATTAAAAATGGATTTATAAAGATCAAAACAAAAAATTACTTAATTCTTTAGTTTTAAATTTTATTTTTTAATTTTGTTTTATTGTATTGCTTTCAGTAATTAATAAAAAAATGATAAATCAAGAAATATATGAAACAAAAATAACCAAATTATTTTGTCATTTTTAAAAATAATTTTCTTAACAAAATTATTTTAATAGAAATCGAACGTTAAACGGGTCACTCTGTATACAATTATAGTATATATACTTTTTTATCAATTTATGTAATAATCTTAACAAAAAACAGTTATGAAAAAAAAAACTATAGAATTAACCATTATAAAAGCTATCGCCATGAAAAAAACTACAGTTTAATATACGTGACAAAGGTACTAGAACAAACTTGAAGTAAATTACTTGAAATTATTTTAGGGCAAATCGATATTAATCATCAAAATTTAAACAGAATAAATATTTTCTTCAATGTGTGACTACATACATTAAGTTTGTATCTGCTACATGATATCTGTACATGCAGACAATATAACACCCACATTTGTACTTGTATGTTAAAAACGCGTACCAGCAATATAACATTCCGTTCCATTTGGTATGGTACAGCTTGCTTTACTAATGTGTTGTACAGGAATTTTAGTTATCTTTTATTAAATATGAACAATTCCATAATACATTTTAGCCATTAATTAACATTTTTTCATAATTTCGTACAAACGTTAAAAAAAAAACAATGATGTTTGATGCTAATAATTTTCATATTAAAAAACAATATACAACCGTGAAAAATAGTACAATTTATTGAAAAAATCAATAATTATCAAAGAAATGTTATGATAATTTAGAATAAAATAAAATAACTTATTCTATCAGAGAGAAAAGGAAAATAATGAAGATTTTAATTGTTTAAATATTTGCTATAGAACTTGAATTTTTCTCGTTCTATTAATTATATCCAGAAGCGTTAAATAATATTTTATAAAAATTAAAAATATATATCATAGTAAAACCGATACTTTTTCAGTTACTGTTTTTCCATGCGCATCAAAAATTATCATTGTCTAACAAAAAGGAATAATAAATTGTCACTAACCGATGTTAAAATGTGTTCAATTGCTTGATTTATGCAATAAAAACACAAAATTTAAAATTTATAAAGAAAAACAAGAAATTGAGCCACCAGCTATCCAAATATAATAGTGAATATCGATTAACTACTACGCTAAAGTTCCTGATAGTGAACTCCTCTTTAGAGGAGTTGCTATTGGTTAATGTAACAAAAATAAAAGCAAACTGAAACACTCAATTTGATAAATTACATCATTGTTTTAAAAATATTATAGAATTTTTTAGAAAATTGATTTAATATTTTGGTTCTTATGAAATCTACAAAAAGTAAATAATTGATAAAAATTTAATTTGAAAAAAAAAATTTAATTTTTCAATTTTGTATTGATATTTCAAAAAGAAATTTATTCTAAAAATTATTAATTATTGAAATTATATTTGCGTAATAACAATTATTATACAAATATAATTTTTATTAAAATAGTTTGGACAATTATAGATGATATTTGACAGTGATTAAAATCACTATTATAAAAAACGTTACGATACAGATCTGCAGATAGTGTTTAATTTTAGGAAGTTGGTGGATTATAACAAAAGCAACATGATCACATATTTCCTTTATAATTCCCGATAAGTAGATTTTTTATTTAGAAGTATAATACATGAATTGTTATAGCAATTAAATTACTATGAGATTGATATTTAATAATCTAGTATTGTAATTTTTTCGGAAAATTTATAAAAAAATATTAAGTAGTTATTACATTTATGGCAAACGTGTATAAAAATGGAAGAGCTTGACACAAAACTTTTTAGATTATAAATTGTTGTTAATTATGAATAAATAATCTGCAAAAAATTTGCACCATTATAAAATATATACTATTATTATTCAATTATTCTTGCTAATTTCAAATCGGAAATTATATTTTTTCTATTACCATTAATTTTTTATATTATTACTAATTAGATAAATTTATTTAATACTAATTAGTTATAGTTAAAAACTATTGGATATAACTAAGAGAAAAAAGTTCTGAATATTTCAATTGTATTATCTATATAATCACCAAGAGTTACATATAAATGATTAATATTCCTTTTAAAATTATTTATTACGATAAAAATGTAATTAAAAATAAAAAAAAATTATTTTAAATTAATACTGATTTTAATTATTAATATGTTAAAAATAATGAAAATGACATATTTAACCTATTTTTTTAATCCTTTAAAGTTGATTTTTGTGAAAGTTTATGACAAAAAAAAATTTATTTATTACCATAATTTTTAGCAACTCTATTAGTGTAATAGAGTTAAAAACTAACAAATTACAAAGAAAAATTATTTAATTTTGTAGTTTAAATCTATTATCATATCAAACCTAATTCGTCAATAAATACTTTAAAAACACTAGAAATAAATAATTTTAATTGTTTACATGGAGAATTTCGGCTAAATAACTTTTTAATTGATAAAGTCAAATTTATTTTTAAATTTTTGAGTGTAATATTTAACTTGATAATAGTTGTGATTATTTGATGTACCGTTAAAAAAGTTGGTCAAGTGAGAGCTGAGAAAATAAATGAGAGTAACAAAAAAAAATCACATGGTAAAATAATATTAATATGAATAAGAAATTTCTTCAAACGAGGGGAGACTACAGTCTTAATTTTAATTTTATAGATGTAAATACAAAAATAGTATGTATTTTAACTACATTATAGTGTGTTACATAGGCTTTAATTTAACATATTTTTAAAATACGCAGTATTTCGGGAACATTTTCAAAAGTTAAGTTGAAAAAATTATAGTTTTTATACTTATGTTTCAAGTTTTGAACGCCCTCTGTATAAGGGAAAATTGCCCGATTTAAAAAAGAGTATGTCGAATGAAAAGGGTATATATATTTTGAAAAAAAATTTGTATTGATCCATACATTTTTCAAAAAGTTATAGCAATTTAAAGATAAAAGTATAAAATCTTTATGTCATCAAGGTAGCCCTCTAGATAAAGAGTTTGCAAACTTATTATTTGAAAAACAAATCATATACGTAGTAAAATTTAAAAAAATAAACATCTAAATATGGGGTTCCCTCAGGTATTAATTAAATTAATATTTAATATACACTTAAATTTCACAAATGAGTAGTGTAATTTTGGTATGAAGTATCGAAAATTTGTAGAAAAATTTAACAATTTATCAATATATTCGCTTACATTATATACGTTAAAAACTTCCAGTACATGTAGGTAAAAAATTTAGAAATTTTTTTAAGAGTGTATTGAACACTACAATGTATCTTATTCATAAATATGAAATACGTCATGTCGGACAGTCTTTTCTAATAAAAATAAAAAATGCCTAGACTCATAACAGACTTGTTGTTTAAATGTTTGGCATATGTTTGAATATATCTTAGAAGCAATGAAATTTGACACAAATTTAAAAATGTATTTGTATAATACTCAAAAACTATATAAAATATATTAGATAAAATATATTAAAAATTACTCTTTGTCTTAAAAAAATAATGTCCTGTTGTTCTTATAATATAGTGCATTAGCAAGATACGATTTTTTCATTTAATAAAATAAGTGTGCGTTCTCACTCACGTGAACCCACGGAGGAGGAAAGGTCATACGACACCTATAATCTTCTTATATCGGAAGACAGGTTAATCTTTTAGCAGCCATATTCTTTTTATACATCTATCAAGGGCGCGAGTGGTTCCAGGTTTCATGTCACCTGAGATTCCTACAGGTGTGGTCGTATCAATTTGTACACTTATATACACATATCTATCGATTCTATACCCAGAAAGACATCGGCAAAACTATATACCTACCAGATTAGCGTTTGACAGTAGAAGGTGTCAACTATGTTCTTATTATTCATTATGATTTTATTATTTTTTTTTTTTTGACACTTTTTGTCAACGAATTGAGGCACTACGACGCTATTTAAGAAATAAAAATTACCATACAGACCATAAAGACAACATTTTTTAGGCTATTGTTTTAAGAGTCGACCTGTTATTCATAAATGCTCATCGAGAAGAAATACACTTTGTGCATCGTTATTATCATAATTTACTTAAAAATTTTTTTTACTATAGAAAACAATTTTCGATTAATATCGAATTTGCAATTTACGAATTTTATCTTTATAAAATTACAATAATATTTTCAAATAATAAGTTAAAATAAAAAACCAAGATACAATAAATATATGCACATCAGAAAATACTAACAATTATAATAAATGTTCTGGTAATTTTTTTAATATTTACACTAAAATATCATTGATATTGGTGATATTTACTATTATTCATAATATTCTGACAATAGGCTTGACGGTGAACAATATATTCTATACATGGCGTATATTAGACGTATTTCAATTGTAACATGCATTGTGGCGGCAACGTTATTGTATAATGACAACTATTCTCTCTTCCCCTTTAGTATAAGTCCCCTGTTTTTTTTCGCAACTGCATATAATGTGATATCCCCATCATGTGATTAGTGACATATGAATATACACATATATAGAAATTTTAAATGTACATATTTCAATATAATGGCTGTATTTCTTATTTGTCATCAACGCAGGGATCAGACACAAGAGATCCGTCAATAAATTTCTCTATTATATATATGTTAGCAACAACGTCTATATTATTATCGTCAAGCCGAAGAATGCTAAAGATCAAAATAGGCGTTCATTATTTGTATATTTTCATACTACACAGGTTAGATACTATACACCCTAACAGAATCTAACAGAGTGTGAAATAGGAACATCATATTTTTGGTTAACAACACAAATTAAAATTGCACATGGCCTCATCTTTTGTGGAACATATAGACTTCTTGTTCGTCAAAATTTCGAAATCGTTTCCAGAACATCATATAATTTATTGTATTGTCTATAAGAATTTTTTAAAATTAACAACTACACCTATATTTGAAAGACAAATATAGAAAAATTTTTATTAAATATTTTATAAAAACCTACGCGAAAAACGCTGTATTTTCTAAAAAAATAAGTTTCTAAAAACTTATTTACCAGCATAGTTAAAAAAAAATATTTTGCACTAAAATCGATACACAATTTATTTATGAACCTTTTATGTATGTACATTATGTTTAACTTTCGCAATCCAACGGTATTGGCCCCAGAATAGCGGTGACTCCTGATTATTTTATGAAATAGAGTACAATCGTGGTGGTAGACCCTCTATACGTTTCTTACTGCCGCCCGTACACGGGCACAGAAGTAGTATTATTTGATCCGCTTAGTGCATTGGGAACGATACACTCCTCTTCCATCTCGTACGCGCACTTTAACCAGTCCTTTCACAAACCTTTTTATACTCCTTTAAGAACCCTCAACAAAATGAAAAATAAAGCTGAACGTAGGGGAAAACGCATCATTAGCAATGAACTACTTCTACTACAACTGGTAGACAGCATTCAAAAACAAGGTAGAATTGCTGAGATAAAAACACGTTCAAGAGAAAAATAATTTTTAAATACAAATGTATGGCTAAAAAATACAGGTAATAAATTTACACTAAAATAATTGTTTCTATAGTTTTTAATGTTTAACTCCTTTCTTAGTGTCCAAATGAAAAAAAAAAAAATAAACATATAGATTATTTCATCTGGCCTAACACTAATACTACACTNAATAAACATATAGATTATTTCATCTGGCCTAACACTAATACTACACTTAAATGTATGAAGAATGAAAATACATTTAACACAGAGTAACTAAATAAAATTAAGTCAGATAAGGAATATATTGACAATTATGATAGAATAAGTTAATCATGTCACCAAAGAAAAGCAAAAACAATATCCACAAAACGTCTACGGTCGGAGTCCAAACACACGAAGCTTCGCTAACAGAATTAACGAGACCCAAAAAAAGCAAAGAGTCAACGTTAGTGAATAATAACAAAAATAACAGCCAAAAAGATTTAAATCTAGAAAAGAGCAAGACTGAAGTATCAAATAGTTCGGCAAAAGAAGTTGGACAAAAAGAGACCGAAAACGATCCAACAGTTAAAAAAGAAGACTCGGAAAAGAATATAGAGAACACGTCGAATCATAACAGCGGTAACGCCGAAAGTGACAAGAGTAACAACAAAACCACTAATGCTGATCCGTCAAATCAACAAGCCAATCCGTCGACGTCCCCCAACGAAGATAATTCACAAATGAAAGTCCTGCGTCACGATAGCGGAGGATTAGACCTCAAAGGTTTAATAAATTATCACAGACAGTGTAACCTGTTGAGAAATAATATTCGTGAGCTAAAAGAAATTTATGAGCAAAAAAAAAAACAGGGTTGTGAGTACGACGATGAAGAGGCAGCCAAAATAGAAGTTGGGTTGTGCAGGTTAGAGAAAACTGTGAAGAAAATGATCGATTGCGTTGAAAAGTTGGATGGCAGTAGCAATGTATTGAGATCTATGTTGGATGAATACGACAAGTGTGATGCTCAGTATAAAGAATTAAGAGCTCTGACTAAAAATGCTCAGCCGAAGAATGAACAGTATTTACCAGAGTGTGACAATCAAGAAGAACAAGAACGTTGGACATTCAAAAAGTTTTTACAGAAAAACCTCTGTCGTCCATGTTACAAAATACTTATGAGCAGAAAATGCTCAATAAGAAATAGTTAATTTCGAGGTTCTTTATAATTAATTTTACATACTTGCATGGCATGTTCAAAATTAAACCTAATATAATAAAACAATTGTTACACACGAAATTATTTAAAGCACTTTTTTAGAAAATATTGATAAACAAATATTTGAAAATCATATGTACATATTTTTAATGAAAATGTATATATGTTTTTATAAATATCTGTACATGCAATACCAAAAAAAAAAAAAAAAATACTACTAATACTATTTTAATGCATACAAATTAAAAAAAAAATATGTTTAAAATACAAACATTTTATCAGTTAAGAATATATTTTTCAAATTTAATTAAACTTTAACTAAGGGGTACTACAAGAATTGTTGAAAAAATAAAATTTTTGTTCATATACATTATGACAAAAAAAAATGTGCGAAATTTTTTTTTCAATATTTAAATACACTGTGCAATAGCCATAATTTGACATTATAAATTTAACGATAAAACCGCAATGCTAACATCAGAGAATACAGGACGTAAATCTAGAAAAAAGATAAAATAGAAGAACATAGAATTTGCAAAATGGTAGGCGTGACTCGGGAGCCCGGAGAAAAGCCTACTGATATTAGCCGGCCACGCCTCTTATACACTCTACCTAGGTAGCTTGTTTCAGTATCGATTAGTTGCGGAACGCCGGTCACCCAGCGCCGTAATAAGCGTACAGTACGCTACACTGAGTTATTCATTGAATATACCAACTTGTGTTGTGCACACTCCTTTACAGGAGATGGGACATCGTATAAATTATTAACGCGAAACTAATACCGTTGGCATTTAAAAAAACAGGTGTATTTCTTTCACACCAACAGTCACCAAAAAGATGCCATTAAAAAAAATATAAGACATCATAACTAATCATTAGTAGTGGTGTTATTAAGACAATGACATAGTTTTATTCATAAATAGTACTGTGTGTGGTTAATTTTATTAGTAATTATGTTTATATTGAACACTTAATAGATTTTTAGTCAGGCCTAGATGTATACTTATTGAAGTCTCGGGAGTTAAAATTTAAATGAATCTAATATTAATATTTATTTTTGGGAAATGAGCTTTTTTTTATTTATTTTTAACAGTTGAAATCGTGTCCTTTAAAATTTTAGATCTAGAATTCTTTCCCCTAGATAATTTTGATTTACCCACATACATGAAAATTAAGTAAAAAATATTATAAATGAGAAAAAATTGCAACACCAATAATAATCGATAATAGACATCTTAACATTTTTAAGTTAAATTATTCCATACGCAAGAAAAAAATATTACATCTATTATATCTATTTATTTCATTATAAGTATTTTATTTTACTCGATAAATAGTTTAGAACTGTGGGGTTTTTTCATGACCGAACACAGGTGAGAATAATTGCGATATTAAAATACGTAAATAAGTTTAACTCGATTCATCTAAAATGGTTGTGAAAGCTAATAGTGTACACATTTTAGATTTTCTTCGCTAATTCTAGTAAGGTTAAAAGGATAAATACCATAAAAAATACTTATCTATTTTACATAAAATAGAATATAATAATAGAAATACATAAAATTGACTACAACACAATTTACTTTTAGAAAAATATAAAACTATTGATAATATGATCAATAAAAAAATCACTTCAATGAGTCTATAAATGCAACAATCTTAAAATGACAACTAGAGAAAAATACAAATCAATAGCATTATTAAGCTTAGTAAATATATATCCTCAATCTGTATAACTCTGGGTTTTAAAAGACACTGAAACCAAGTAATTCAGTACTAAAATTAAGTTAGTATATCTATTTTTATATAATTAAACAAATAAAATAATAATTTAAAGCATGGACATATTGCACGAGTTTTCTAGGATTCAGGATTGTCAATTATGCATTAACAAATATATATGCCTCAGTGAAATAATTTTTGTTGTTTATAAAAAAAAAAGAAAAATGTATTTTGGCACTTAACTATTATTTTACTTCCAAGGTACAGTTGACGATCTACCAATTTCGGAGTTTTTTTAATATAAAACAAAATGCCAATAAGACATTAATAATGACCCCATAACAAATAGGTAACAAAAATAATATTGTAAAAATTATTTAATTACATTTTGAAAAATGTTAACCCGGATTTATTGAAATGGATTATTCGTTAGTTTATCGATAATCAAGTTGTAATTACTATAAAATATCTAAAATAAGTATATTTTTTTATTTTTAAGTAAATTGAGTAATTTCAAAAAATTTTCATCTTAAGAATTATCTTAACAGAATAATTGTAGTTATATAAAATATTTTCTTAGTATGTCGAAATCATTCAAGTCATGCTGAATATGCAGAGTGTTCAAAAAGTTAATAAACCGGTTCAACTGTTACAAATAATGAGAACAATAGAACCCCATTTTCTTACTTACTGAACACTCTGTATATAACCGTGTAATACTGTTGACGTTATTGAATTCAATTACACTAGCGCTATCTTTCTTTAAAATAAATTAAACATCTTATTTTGAACTAATTTAAAAGTATTTTTAATGACATTTTATTTATAACCAAGATTATTTTTAAATTACTTATATTGGCTAAGCTACTAAAAAATATATATATTAATTGTTGATTATTTCCAAGGATTTCAGTATTTTTTTCATTTCAATAAATTCACAATAGGTCAATCCGAAAAATATATAAATTAAATATAATACATATATCATTTTAATAATTAATTAGATGGACTCGGTGAGTATATATTATAAAGGAGTGATATATCACATTAATGTTATTATATTATATAATAAACTTGGTATAATATCACGTTAATTTAAATGATCTATTTTCAATTTATTCTTTTATTACTCATATTTTTTTATAAAACTGTATTTTCTAAACAATTCTCGGTAATTTTTCAGGGAAAAAAATTAGAAGGGTGTAGTTGTAGTTCTAAATCAGCAAACAAGAGTAATCAATCAAAATGCGAACAACCACAAAAGTCATCATATTCGACACAACAAACCCCTTGTAGCCCGTGTCCGTGTCCCGCAGAAGAATGTAAAGTCACTCTTAAGACCGTGCGTGCTTTAGTCGAGGCCGAAAATAAAGACGTAGAATTGTCAGAGCTGTTAAGTGGTATAACTATTCTAGACGAGCATAGACCAAAAAAGAAAATCTTAAATATGTATGACGCAAATTCGAAAATTAATAGAGTCGAAATGGTAAGCATCATTTTTATAAACCAATTCAATCATGAACTATTCTAATATACTAACAATAATTATAAATGAATAATTTGAAACAATGGGCAGTATTAAAGTTCATTGCACTAATATTGTTTTAAAGGAACATAATGTAGATCCGGAATATATAGCATTTATTATGAAGAATATTGAAGATGGATATAACTTGAAAACGGACCCAATTGAAATGTATGAACACTTATTTTCAAAAGGTAATGAAGAAGCACCTCTAGTGGCACTTGGTCCTACCGCTGACTTATCAAATGAAGTAAGAAAAATATTTATAACTATTTTTTGAATAATAATAATAATAATATCTTCTATTAAATTAAATTAAAAATTAACAAGATATATATATATATATATATATGATACATTTTTAACAGGATCTTGTAGTGCCACTTTCACCTCCAGCAGTTGTAAATGCTAAAGACCCAGATTACGAAAAAGGTTCACGAATTGGAAGAATCATACAAAGTTTAAATGTCACCGTGGCTGAGGCTACTAATATTGATAACGTTGACGATCTACAAGTACTCATAGGTGGAGGAACACATGAAGAAAACATAGCAGATAGTACTCATAACGAATACGATGGTGGAACCCGTGATTTAAAGTTGGAGACTAGAGCACCAATACAATCAGCTGCCGTTTTACGCGGCTCTACGCCTCCTACCTGGTTTCCAGGCTATAATGTAGCGCTTCCTAACACAGCTCATCCTGCACTAGTAAATGATCCAGCAACTGTATTAGACGAAGCTTGGTTCCACAGTCAACCTTTGGCTTTAAATTTAGACACTAAGGGAGCTAAACTAATAGGATCCTAATTTTTTTTAATAGTGTTACATAACACACGATTAAATATGATGCTCTAAACTTCAAATACCATTTTGTTTCTTGTTCCTAAAATATTTTGTTTTATTTTATTATTTCATTCAATAGTAAATTATTTATAAATAGAAATTACGCTCTCATAAAATATATTTTAAACATTTTTAACTGACAAAAATTAATTTAGTTAAATGAGTAGAAAAATTTAACAAGAATTAATTATTAGATAACACATAAAAGAACGCATATTTAAGTAAAATCACCTTAAAAATTAAAAATGTACAGTCATGCGAAATCATTACATGATTATAAATATACATATATTTTTTAAAATTGACTGGAACGTACGACGAAAATATTAGTATAAAATGTTATTTTTACAAAAAATTCGTTACAATGTTTATTATATTATTTATTATATTTACAAACTTAGTTCAGTAACATTATATTTTGACTGAGTTCATATTTAAAATTACCTATATCTATTTATTATCTTATCAAAATCGTGATTAACATTTAATAAAATTTAAAAAATGTTTAATCAGATGTTCTTTTCCTAATAAATAGAGAACGTTTTAAACTGGGATATATTATTACAGAGCAAGTGATGGTTCAAAAAAGTATTATTCGACCGAGATCTTTATCGGTTTAGAATCGGTTTGATCTTGGTGTGTGGCACAGAATTATTTGAAAAGGATACTAAGATGTACAGCTACTACGTTACACTTGTATGAATATGTACAAAAGAGTAACATGACAATGGCAATTTTACACACAATACAAAAAATATTTCGTAAATTTTACAATATCAGTACTGTAAAAAGAATACTTTTGACTAAAAATTTGCAAAGCAAACCAACTAGAAAACTCATTATATTTTTTATTCAGAAAGATAAAAATATAAAATACAAAACATTATTTTTTAACAATAAAATTGAACATTGATCATTAGTCGATCCATTAGGTACCTAATAGTCTATTAATAACAAAATAATATTTTTTTTACCATTTAACTAAAATCAATTCATTATGATTGGTCATCTGAGATCAATAAGTAATTCTCATTTAAAAAATTCGAAAATCCCTATTGTGGTTCATGTGGGTTAATAGTGCACATTTTGATAAGTAATTGTTTAAAATCAAATAATTAAAATAGATTTACTAGTAAAAATGGCTAAAATATCTGGATTCCCATTAATTATATTTAATAAAAATAATGAGAAAGTGACAGAAAAAAATTTAATAATTAATAATAATATACATTATGTATGCCATATGGGTATATTTTCTTTAAATTTTATAAAAATACAATGTTACTATTAAATTTTGGATAAGTAAATATGAATACAGTATGATAATATCATATTTTTTCTCCTTGCTCCACTCTTTTACATGTAGTTCATACTTCTCATTATCAAAAAGTGTATTAATCGTCTATTATCAGCTGAAATTTATTTAAAAATTACATAAAATATTTTTTTGTAACCTTATGTATAAAAATGCACTATTTTTATAATATGACGTAGTCCAATATAGGCGTTGAAATATATGACAGAATATCTCTTCCAACATTGCCTGTTATACATTTCCCAAGAAGCTACTGGCTGACACAATGACACGTCCTTGCGCCTGCTGTATCAGCATCTAACATCATATCTTAAAACTCGTTATGAAATAAAAAATATTTAAGAGAGATAGAAGTTTACGAGGGCACTTCTTAGAAATCTACATCAGTGACAACCAATGTATATGTCAGAAATCACTTCGTTAACCGATCAGGTAATAGTTTTAAAACGAAAGCCATGTACAAAATCAATTCAACATAATAAAACAGTAACAAAATACACCTAATAAATTTTTTATAATAGTTTAAAAATGCAATTAACTTTCATAATATATAAAACTACAATGAAACATATTAAAACTAAAGTTGTTAAATATATCTCATTTGGGTTTAAAACTAATTGAAAATTTGTACTTAGACCATTTTTTAATTATTTAAAAACAGTAATATTACAAATGGGTATTAATGAAGTATAAGAGGTTTAATTTTACTACTTAATTATTGATCTTACACTGTATAGATTCAATACTTAAATAAAAGATGCATAAAAATGTATATGTAAAAATATGTTACTGCAGTATTCTTTTTCAGTGTAGTAAAACATAATAAACTATGCAATAATGGCCAAGGGCTCAATGGAATGAATTACACTTTTAAAAAATTTTCAAAACTTTAATTAAAATTTTGAAATACCATAAAATTCCTCATCAAATAATTATCATTAACTTACAATAAAATAAGACGAGAGAAAATAGACTTAGATGGTTTGGTCATATTATGAGGAGAGAAGAATCGGAAACTGTAAGAATAGTTATAGAAATGAATGTTGAATGAAGAAGAGGTAGAGGAAGACCAAAATAGAGTTTGAGAAAATAGCTATTGAATGCGATATGAGGATAGCTGATGTGAGCGTAGAGAATATGGGAGATCGTGTCAAGTGGAAGTTTAGTATAAGGGTGGACGACACCAAGTAGTTGGGATTAAGGCGAGGAAGAAGAATAAGAAAAACTTACAATAAAATTATTATTTTTTTACATTTATTTGATACCCCTACTCATTCTCGTCAAAAAGGGTTACATACCTTTTTTATACGCTAGATGAATCAATATACTTCAGAAACTTTTCATATACCAAATATTAGTATTTAGCATATGAAAATTGTAATCATAAAATAATTCTATATTAATATACTTTTATAACTATAGTCTGTTAAATATAAGAAATTTATTACATATAAAAAATACACGAAGAGTTCAATGAAGAAGCTAAAATATTTCAAAAATAGTAATGTACCTCATGATAAATAATACGGTTTCTTTATTTGTTATGGCAATATGATAAAATTATATCTCTAATGGTTAAAAGAAACTTTACAAATTATATAAAAAATCTTAGAACAATAGGGTTGGAAACCCCAAAATTTTTCTTTAATAGTTAGAAAAATAATAATGGTCAAAATTTTAGTGATATCAAGATGTAAATGTGTTATGGTCTACTGAAAAACTAGCATTTATTTCCCCCAAAACAGTCTAAATATTTTGTATAATTATTATTACGTTACAATAACTGTATACCATTATTGGAACGTGTTAAATTCTCTTTGTTATATATTACTAGTAAGCGATAATAATAATAATGGTCACCGACCAATGTAATCTTAATAATGTTCTATCTACATAAGCGCGCGGACAATTCGCCGTCTTACAATTAAAAATTATAATAAAACACGATACAGTCCACAATTTAATAATAGCATTTACGATTTATTTGTTTTATTTATTAAACCAGTTCGAAACATTCTTTTACTATAATATTTAAGAAGACAAAGGCCAAGGAAGACAGATCTACTTATCGTATGCTGTTATAACAGCTAATGATTAAACCCCTATACTAATAAATTAGTACTTAAATATTATTAAAAAAATATTACTTAAATAATAAACAATACTGTAAAAAGCAACGTGACCCAGTAATTATAATAATATAATTTCGTTTCATCTACGTTATCATTTATAATGTTAAAATGCTCTTGTGTATTCGAAGTAGAAAAAAATATCTACTAATGTATCAAAAAGGAAAACAAAAAAAAGCGGCTTACTCAACTCAATTGGTAACACGTCGTAACAAAGCATATAGATACTAGAGTTCGATTTTGTTACGATGTGATCATGTAGGTTTATTCATTCTGTATAACACAACCATAGTTTTTAAGAGTTAAGTTTATAGGAAATAGAGTAGACAGGAGTAAAAGTCCATATAGAGTAAGAGTCCAATATTGAAATGATTAAATTAATTTTGTAGTTATGAACAAATGATTAATAAGTATCAAATCTTGGACTATTTTTAGACGATACAAAATCACAGAAATAAAATTGAGAACATATAAATAAAAAAGTTTGTCATACTTTTATGTTATAATTCATTCTTTAAGACTACAATTCTAAATTAAAAAAATTATTTTATAAGACTTCAATTTGTTTTTCGTTAGATATAAAATATTTTTTTAATAATTAATTTATTAATTAATATTAGTAATAACATAATTTTATTTTCGTACCTATTTTTTTCAAAACTAAATATACTTCACCAAAAAACTCGTAATTTACCACTAATAATACAGGTCTCTGACTTATTAAAATGATCAAGGCCAAGGTACATTATAGTAATTTTTCCCATATAGCTATTTTGAATTCAGATACATGGAATTCCTAAATATAATAGACAAAATGTTCTAAATCGTAAAACTGTTGCCTTTTTTTTCTTCATGACATATTTTGATAAGAAGTGGCTAAAAAAATTGTGCTCGCCTTCTAACATATACATTCGATTTATATAAATTTAAAAAATCTTATTACTAAACATTTTTACTATTAAAAAAAATTATACATTTTAATAAGTTTTCCCTTATGTAACACAATTATGTTAATAATGTATCTCCAGAGTTGTGTTCTAAGATCGTTGTCGTTGCTCAAAACTCGTTTGACATTTCATTATTGTCGGTTACGCGCAACCGGTTCTAACGAGATACAAAAACTACTAATTTCTTTGCTAGCTACTGGGTACTGTTGCTGCTAAGTGGTTATTTAACACGATAATGTAGTTTTTTACACGCACATACAATAAGCGTACAATGCAGATAGCATCATATGACTATAATAAAAACATCGATTTGTTTTCGAGAAAACTCACAAGGACACCTCCTACTTCTGATGAGCCGCTAGGTACGTATTTTTTTCGTCTGAACGGGTAGTATATTTGAGTACATTTTCCCAGAACTCATCATTTTATAACATTAAAATACCTTCACCACGTCCCTTGAATAACAAATATAGTCTTGAATAGCGATTTGATCAAATTTATTATCTCACTCAATCAATTTTCGAATTATTATACATTCCTACTCATGTTTGATAATACAAGGTAATGAATACTTAAACAATATTTTATTAAACACGATTTTTATGATTATTATTATTACAATGACATCCAAGATGAACAAACGAGTACAACATAAATAATAAATAATAAATACTAAATATATAATATCATTCGAAAACCAATTATAACTAACTATTATATGTAATAATAGTATAAATATAATCAATTTAATTTTAAACAAACTTTTAATTTAGTTTATTTTACTAGATTAAAAGTAGGAAAAAAAATAAATTTTTGTTAAAAATTCTAAACTCATTACTTTTTAAATAAACGATTTACCGGAGCATAATACTAATTTTAACAATAAAAAATAATATAAAATATTAAAATAAATCTTAATGAAAAAAATGACAATAATTCAAAATAATCATTATACTATTTATCAGTTTGTAAATTTCATAAAATTTTAGCGGCATACCAGCGAACATTTTTGTTTGAAGGAATAATGCACAGGTCAACTTTTTTGGTTTATAAGTTAGTATTCTTAAAAATCATACTCATAAGCTACCAAATTATTAAATCATACTCCCATATTAATGGTACTAAAAATAAAAATATAATGCCGTGGGTTTTAACATGATTATATTTTCACCAGAAATATTATGATAAATATTATTAGTAAACCTTCGAGAGTAAGTGATCTAAGTACATTTTTTTGAGTTAATTCATGAATATATTTGTCCACACCAACGAGTTGTTGTGAACTGTTAATTATTCTAAAAACAACACCAACCAGGGCATAAAAACGTTATGATTATAACATTTATAAAAAATATTTTATTAAAATCTAATTAAAAAACCAAAAATATGTGATAAATGTAAAATATCATTAAACATAAAACAACTTATAAAGAAATATAGATCTTAATAAAAAAAAATTATTTTCAAATATTAAAGGAACTTCTTTTTTAATGTTAAACATAAAAATTTAATAACTTTAAAACGTTGAAAAAAAAAAATTGAAAAAAATTTTCATATCGAAAACGGTTTACGTGAAAATTATAAAGTATCTAAATTATAAATATTATATATTATTATGAATAATGATAAGATTATTTATAAAATAATGTTGTAATTAATTTAAACATGAGACGAAACAATTTTTTTAATCCGACCCCTGTCATCTATTCCTGTTTCCTTTATTATACTTTGATTAAAGTTTTATAATTTATAATTATAATACATGATTAAATACTTATTATAGTAATTAATTTAGTATGCAATTAATATTCAATATTTTAATATTGTAATTTTTATAGATAAAATTAAAAAACTTATAAAATAATTGCATATTTTGTTACTTCTATAGCAAATATGAATTACAATTTTAATACTGATATTATAAAATAGAAAATATGGATTATCAAACTCTCGTTATTTAAGTATAATTTCAATTATAAAATTGATATTGATATTGTAATTTATTATAAGCCATTAATAGCTACAATTTTTTTATTATACTTATTGAATTAATATTAGAAACTCTAAAAATTATTTCTAAAAATAATTTTAACTAACTCTTAAATCGTATTTATTATTATTATTACTTTTTTTTTGTAGGTTAGTTTGAAATAGTTGTTTATTTATACTACTTTCAATACGTATGTTTGAAGTTTTAATCTTCCTATGAACAGATAAAGGGTGAGACTATAATATATACATATATAAAAAATATATACATATAAAAAAAAAGATTTTGATTAACTTATTTTTTTAAAACTAAGGTATTTTTAAGTAAAAAATATATTTAAAAATATCGAAATTTACAAATTTTAAAAATAGTAATTTTCAGTGAGCTTTCCCCATTTATGGTAATAATATTAATTTTATATGGTAATATATTCAACTAGATACAATATATAATATTTTTGTATCATTCAGTAAAAACTACTAAATTTTAAACAAGACAAAAAGAGCAATTTAAGTTAATGATAACTTTTTATGCCACTTTTCTTACTTACTAATCTCTGAAATTTGCAAGAAATTAAAAATAAGTGTAACTTTATGTTTAATTTAAATTTAGTTCATGTAACTTTTACGAAAATTGGTGTCGCATCTTTCTTGTACGATTTTCAATTGTTTGTACTAAAATTTATAAAAAATTCTGAATTTTGTGGTTTTTACACAAAAATAGTGTTTTTGAATACAGTGATTATTTATTGTACGACGACCAATCCAGAGATGAAATTTTTTTTTTCAAATTAAAACATATTATATATATATATACATATATATATATATATATATAATGGTGTCAGTATTTCCTGAATATTTTCAAAAGTTAAGTTGTAAATGTTAAATTTTCATGCAAAAGTTGCTATTTTGTATCTCCCTGGGGCAGATAAAGGGTCAAGCTACAAAAAAAATATATCAAATGATAGAGAAATACCTTAGATAGCTATAAAAAATATTTGCTTTAATTCATTCTTTTTTTTTTCAAAAGTTCTGATAGTATTCAGTAAAAAAAAAAGTCTTAAAAACATAAAAAATTTAATTAATTTTAAAAATTGTATTTTTTGGGGGGAATTTCTCTCATTTTGGAGAATAAGGGAAAATTTTCAATTTCAAGTATTCGATTAGATACGATTTTTCATCAAAATCGATCCAGTAAATGTTGGAATAAGGGGTAAAAATATAATAAAAAACACATTATAGTAATATTAATACTTTCTCAGATTCAATTTGAAGAAGAAAAAATTGAGTCCTAAATGACATGAGCTTAATTAATTTTCATTCACTTAAAACGAACTTTGAACTATTGAACTAGTTTATTCTAAAGTCTAATATTAAGTATAATTATATTTTAAATTAAAACTTTAAAAAATTAATTAAAATAAATTTCATATGATTAGACAAAAACAATCGATATCGAATAGTTTAATTTATCATTATATCATCTCATATAACTATACAAATTACATGACTACGCTAAGGTAACGATAGTATTTTTTAAATGCAATTAAAATATACAAGTATTTAATAAAACTATTAAAAATTAAAAAAGATATCACGTTATTTTAATTTTGTAATCCATCTAACTTTAATCATTTCATTCATGATGTTTGTCTTTCGGTAGATCTTTTATTGATCACTATAATTCATTTAAAAAGTAAGTGTGACATATAGCATTAACATTTTATAACCCAAGTATTAGGTAGGAGGTATATATCAGGGACCTGTAGCAAACATAAAATGACAAAATGACAATGTGCCGGAATCTAACAACAAATAAACCAGACGTAGTATCAATGTCTAAATAGTCTGAGTAACTATTTTAGCTGTTTTAACATTAAAATTAACTTTTTCTATAGATAAATTTCAGTGAAAAAAATTACATCAATTGTTTTAGATCAGAAACCAATTCCTTACAGATTACAGATAACACAAAATTCTTTCCGGTAACATAAAATATACATTTATATGTTTTTAAGAATTATAGTAAAGTTAATAGGTAAACAAAAAAAAAATCAAGTGGCATATTACTGCAAAATCTGGCCATTAAAGACATTCGTAGTAATAACTATATTTATTGTATTGAAATTAAAAATAGCAACCAGTTATAAAAACTTATAACTATAGACATTCTAAAAATTAACTTTAGGTAGTGTAATAATACTGAACAAATAATGTTTTCAGGCTGTGTAAGTATTTTTTCAATAATATGTCATTATTTACGCCTTTATAAATGTATTTTATGTAACATTTTCTAAGGAGAATTGTTTTGTAACTATTAATTTTTAGTACATTATAAATCTTGAAATTTCGGTTTTAGAATAACGACAATGGTATTGGAGAAACTACAAACGACTTAAAATATAAAATAAGACAGTTAGAAACACAATTATCAGTTCTAGATGAAGTGAAGACAGAAAAAAACGAATTGCATAAACGGTTAATTGATACATCAGTATGGATAGAAGAAATGGTAAAAAAACAAAAAAAATTTTTTGAGCAGTTGAATACAGGGCATCACGAATTATGGTGCAAATATCAAAATGTAAAAAAAGACTTGGAAAAAAGTAAACATAAAATAGAAAGTGCTAATAGTGAACTAATAGAATGTAACAATGAATGTGATAAATTGAAACACCAGATAAAAACATTTGAGGATCAAAATAAATATTTAGAAGAACAAAAACAAATTTTGGAAAAACGACTATGTCAAGATGAAAAAAATATCAATGAACTTAGAAGTGAAAATGAAAATCTTAAGGTATGCGTGGAAAGAAAATTAGAGGAAATCCGCCATCACAAAGAAACAGTAGAAGAACAGTCCGACCAGCTTAGAAATATACAATCCGAATTGAGGACTATGAAGTGCAAATTAGAACTAAAACGAGAAAATTACGAGCAGTTGAAAAGCCAAGCGGAAATAAATGAAACAAAAATGAAAAAAGAAAAAGAAACCTATGAAGAACAAGCAGAAATTTTTGAAAAAGAAAAAAATAAATATGAACACCTTGTGCATGAACAGAAACGTCAGATTCAAGAGTTAAATTCTAAATTACAGGACTCAAAAAGACGAGAGCAAGAAATAAAAAGTTTGATGGAAAAAGAAAGAAGTCAATCAGATGAACAAATTGAAAAACTCAAAAGAGACAAACATTGTTTGGAGGCAGAAGGCGAAACGTTAAAAAATAAAATAGACACTACCAATAAA
The DNA here is from genome assembly GCF_025091365.1 of Daktulosphaira vitifoliae. NCBI lineage: Eukaryota > Metazoa > Arthropoda > Insecta > Hemiptera > Phylloxeridae > Daktulosphaira > Daktulosphaira vitifoliae. The sequence continues at coordinate 35,804,813 of NW_026099573.1, read as the reverse complement.
CAATTAACTAAGTTAAGATGTGAAAACGAAATGCTGGACTCCAAAATAAAAAAATTACAAAATAAATTTGAGGACACCATAAAAAGTTGCGAAGAACAGAAAAGACTATTCATAGACGAAATGCAAACGGCCAATGCAGAAAAAAATAAGTTACAAATAAACTTAGACAACGTAACCCGTAAAGTCGAACAACTAACAGAAGAGCTGGGTAATGTGAAAAAATTACATAAAGCTGAATTAGAAAATGTTAGCGAGTTAAGGAGAACAATCGCTGATATTCAATTCAGTCAAAAACTTATGCCTGAATCAACAAACGTGTGTTCCGACAAAAATATTGGTCTTCAGTTAGCTAATATAAGTAAAGTATTAGACAACGCTCTGACAGACTGCAATAAAGTTGAAAATATTTCTTATAATAATGACAACACACGAAATTTGGAAGAGATAGTTAAAGAGATAAACACAATAAGCAATTCCCTAATACGATCTCCTCCGTGTAATTAAAATAACTTGTTCTATCTTTAAATTTTAATTGAATTTTAGAAAAAATAATTAATATATTTTTAACATCAAAATTAACAATAAATAAACACAAAACTACCATTGTGACAACATTTAAGGAAATAATGATGGGCCTACATAGATACAATATTAAATTAATTATAATTTTTAAATCATTATTTTACAATTTAACAGCAATGCTATTTAATCTGACATGCAGATAAATAGCTGTTCATAAAATTAATTAATTGTAACCATGTCTATTTATTCTTTCTGTGTGAGACTTTAAAAGGTTTATCCATGTAGTAATATCCACATCCACATAATGTTGTAATGAAAATTGGAAACGGTTCGGTAGTTCTTTAAAATATTTTACGAGCCTTCTTCCCTTGACGATCTCTATCGATTCTATTCGCTTTAAATAGTGAAACAGAAGTGATAACCTAAATTTTTGACACAAAATGTATCCATCAAACCGTGTAATGGCTTCTTTGCACTCTCCCTAGGGTATGACACTATAGTGACAGTTTTTCAATCTACGTTTATTGAACCCAATAGTAACGTGGTTTCTATTCTCTCTGGTTGTATGAATCTTTCCGCTTGCGTTCTTTCATTTTCTTTTTTTTTGCAATACCACTGAAGCCATTATTACTCGCCACCGAACTAAGGTCTGTTAGAGTCTCTACACATATTAACAATTATTTTGTTATTTGATGAAAGGTGGTTCCATTCTGTCTGTTGAATATAATATAATGTCCTTTTCATACAAACGTACATTCTTATCTGCTTTTTTCTGTTTCTTTCTACCAGGCTTGTTTACAACACAGTCAAGAGACCATTGTTAAGTCTGTTATATTGTACTATATTTTTAAAAATTATCAATACATAAATAGAATAGTATGTAGAAATCATATCTGCAATATTGTGAGGGTGGTATTAAAATATTCAAATGAAAATAGTGAATTTTGTCTTCAATGAGTTGTTCAACTATAGTACAATATATATTATCATTTCATAACCCCAAACAAAATTAATTATATTTAACGGTTCGATGACATTATTCATTTTATTATTAGCATTATATATAGAGTAATTTTGTTATCATAAACCACCCAATTACTAACAGAATTAAAATAATTTAGAAATATTTTCTTTTGATTACCTTTAGTTATATATTAATCTTGAATTATTAGCTATGTAACTTTTTAAGTTCATCTCTTATGCCTATAACCCAACCTTTGTTTTTTTTAAATGGGAATAAGTATTTTAAGTTTTATAAACTGGTCAAAAGACTTACTAAATGTAATCTAACCCAATTTAAAATTTTTCATATACAGGTGGCTCTAAAGTGAGCTTCCTCCTCACCGCCATGTCATTATCTCTTTTGATTCTTGTCGCATATTTACTTATTGTACATACAGCTATATAGATTGTAAATTTTTTAATAAACGTTTTTAATAAAAAAATAAATAAATAAAAAATAATTGAGGTTTTATTTCTATAATAAATGACATTTAAAGTTTTAAAATAACTATAGTTTCTAATTTTCGAGTTAATATACTTGTATAATACACGAAAGATTACAAATACAGGTAGCTAATTGTTTTTTTATGACGTCACTATGCAACATTTATTTTCAATTGTAACTTCATCGACAGATATGCTTAAAATATGGTAGCAAGGCACATTGTTGTAAGTTTATAAATACACTAACTGGCAATATATGAAACTTATTTATTGATTAAGTTATACTTGACAATAAACACTGCGTATCTGTGAATAGTGAAGTCAAAAAAGCAATTAGCTACCTGAATTTATAGCCCCCCATATATTATAAAAGAGCTCTAAAATTTGAAACATTAAAGTTTCATACATAATAAACGAATGAAATTATGTTAAAACTTCGAATGTCATTCACTATAAAAATAAGATCTCGATTATTTTATTAAACTCAAAATATGTATTCCTCCCATTTGAAAAATAAGGTTGGTTTATAGGCATATGACATGAACTTAAAAAGTTTCATAGCTAATAATTCAAGAATAATATATAACTAAAAAATATTTTTAAATTATTTTTTTCTATTAGTAATTTAGTGGTTAATGATAAAAAAATTACTGTATACAGGGTGATTTTTTTATCATAACCCACTCAATTACTTGCAGAATAATAATAATTTAAACATTTATTTTTTTTATTATCTTTAGTTACACATTATTCTTGAATTTTTAACTATGTAATACTTTTTAAGTTCATCCCTTATGCCTTGGAGNTATCTTTAGTTACACATAATTCTTGAATTATTAACTATGTAATACTTTTTAAGTTCATCCCTTATGCCTGGTAAGGGTATCAACTTTGTTTTTTTAAATGGTAACACATATTTTTAATTTAATAAAATGTTTGAGTTTTTAATTTAATAGTAAATGGCATTTGAATTTTTAATATAACTT
>NW_026099573.1:35800308-35801762 GCF_025091365.1 Daktulosphaira vitifoliae | reverse complement strand
GGATTACAAATACAGGTAGCTAATTGGTTTTTTATGATATTGCTATCACAGTCACGGATTGTTTATTATCAATTATGACTATCAATAGATATACTTTTTGTATTGTCAGTTAGTGTATTTATAAACTCACAATAATGTACCATACTATCATTGATAATAACAATGCTGTGTACCTGCTAATATCGATGTTATAAAAAATCAATTAGCTACCTGTATTTGTAATATCTTGTGTATTATACCAATACAGAGTGTTCAATAGGTTCGGAAACACCGATTTTTTAACTCAAAAATTTGAAACTTTAAATGTTTATATCTAATAAACAAATTAAGTTTCATTAAAAATTCAAATGCCATTTACTATTGAATTAAAAACTCAAACATTTTATTAAATTAAAAATATGTGTTACCATTTAAAAAAACAAAGTTGACACCCTTACCAGGCATAAGGGATGAACTTAAAAAGTATTACATAGTTAATAATTCAAGAATTATGTGTAACTAAAGATAATAGTAAAAAAAAATTTTTTAATTATTATTATTCTGTAAGTAATTGAGTGGGTTATGATAAAAAAAAATCATTCTGTATACAGGGTGATTTTTTTATTAGAGTGAAAAAACAGGTTTATTTACCAATATAACAATAAGATTAAAATATTGAAACACATAGTGCACTCTAGTAATATCTCCCAACATTAGAAATTCAATATAAGTTTATTGATTTACAAATAAAACTTAAAGGTTTAGAAACCATGATTATTTATACCAATAACAATTGGTTAATTATAAATTATTTTTTCTATTTAGTTTGATAAATATAATTTTTCAATTATCCTTTAATAATAAAATATTTTATTAGTATTATAATATAATAAGCTATATTATAATATAAGCTTTGTCAAGTTTAAGTTTATTAATGTTTCATTTTTAGTTATTAGATAATTTTACGTTGTCCAGTTAACTGTCTAATACATATTGTATTTTTTGGGCTATTACCTGTATAATTAATAATAAATAAATAAATATATTTTAGTCAACGTTAAAAAAATATTATTAAATTTATATCTGTGATAATCATTTTTATTACTATACATTTTTACTTAAATAATTTTATATATTATTTTATTGTTATATTTTATCATGTAAATTATAATTCAATTTTTAGCTTCGATGCGAAGCTGAGAAGGTATTGGTTTTACTAAGATGTGTTTTTTTTTGTGTCTGTTACCACTTTCTCAGCTCTCACCGAACCGATTTCTTTCAATGATACGTCAAAATCTAGTCGAAGACATTACCCTTCAAAATTGAAAAAATTTCCCTCGTTCCCCGTAAATGGGGGAAACCTCCAAAAATATTACAAATTTAAAAATCGCTAATTTTCGAAATTTTTTCAATTTTTTTTACTAAAAACTGCCGTAACTTTTTCAAAAATGAACATATCAATATAATTTTTTTTT
>NW_026099573.1:35797562-35799910 GCF_025091365.1 Daktulosphaira vitifoliae | reverse complement strand
TATTTTTTAATAATCCCTTTTTCATTCGACATACTTTATCTTAATCAGGATATTAATAAGGAACTAGCAGTTTATGAAGCTTTTGGAATAATCCACCAATTTTTTAAAATTAAACACTATCTAAAGATTTGCATCGAAGCGTTTATTTTTTATAGTGATTTTTATCACTGTCAAATATCATTATACTTGATCCAACTATGCCACGTCACCACTGTGCCGCGACCCCCCTGTGCTGGGGTTTTTTACTCTATTTGTGTGTGCTACTACTAGACTATAATATTACAATTTTTTTTGTAACATGTTGCTATATAAATAATTTCTAAAAAAAATGATTGTTTTTTCTCCTGAATTAACAATTGATTTTTTCAAATATAATCAAATTTTATAATACGCTCAATTGAGTAAATCTTTTTAACAACTTTGTTTTGATTGGTACATTTAGTTAAAGTAAATCATTAAAATTAATTAAGTTCTCAATATTTCAATTATAGAATCTTTTCAACAAACAACAAAAGTTCCTTTAGAAATGATATGATGATTTCTATTTAAGTATTCTAGTACGATAAAAATGCAAAAAAATAATGAGTTTTTCTGATAAATTTACAATAAATAGTAATTATAAAACTTTCTGACTGCATATTGATCTTAACGATACAATTTTTTTAATTGTCATAAAATTTTCTATTTAATTATGTCAATGTCAAACTTACCAATTGAGCTAAAAGTTATGGTAAAATAAATTTTTTTTTTTATTATAAACATTTACAACAATCAACTTTAAACGATTAACAAAATAGGTTAAATATGTCATTTTCCTTATTTTTAACTTATTAATAATCAAATTAATATTAAATATTATATCAAATCAGTATTAATTTAAAACAATTTTTTTTGTTCTTAATTATTTTTTTTTATATGTAAAAACTATTTTTTAATAATATTAAAACTTAGAAGTTATAGAAAAAGTCTAATTGCACATTTTAAAACATCGCGAAAAGTTGATTTAGAATAGTATATTTTTGTTTCTGATGGAAGTTCCTTGTAGTCCAGTGTATAAAACTTATAACTTTGTTAATTGTTATAACTTTATCAAAAATGACCAAATCAGTATATTTTTTTTTATTTAGATGCATGTCTTTATCTATCATTTGGTTTTTTTTATAAATCTAACCCTTTACCTGCCCACAAGAGGGATTCAAAATATTAACTTTTTTTTTTTTAGTTAAAGTAAATCATTAAAATTAATTCAGTTCTGGATATTTCAATAGTAGAATCTTTTTAAATATCAAAAATTACTTAGAAATGATTACTATGATTTCTATTTAAGTGTTCTATTACGATAAAAATGCAAAAAATAATGAGTTTTTCTGATAAATTTACAATAAATAATAATTATAAAACTTTCTGACTGCATATTAATCTTAAAAATAACATTGTTTTAATTCTCATAAAATTTTCTATTTAATGATTCATTCTAGTCAACGAAGGAGTAATTTTGGCGAATAACCAAACTGCCAAACAAATTTTTTTTTTTTTTAAAGTAGGAAATTGGTGGATTATTCCAAAAGCAACATCAACTCTTATTTCTTTAATTATATCCTGATTAGTAGTTCTTTGATTTTAAAATATAATATATGAATAAATACTAATTATAATTATTAAATTTAGTATGAAATTGATATTCAATAATTTAATATTGTAATTTTAACTGAGAAATTATAAAAATAATAAAGAAGTTATATTTTGCTTTATTTTTACGTGTATAAAAATTTAAAGGGCTTGATACAATAATTTTCAATAAAAACTGTTTGTTACTATAAAAAAATGCACNGGGCTTGATACAATAAATTTCAATAAAAACTGTTTGTTACTATAAATAAATGCACTGAACTACCAGGAACTTTCATCAGTAACAAAAATATACCATTCTAAATCAACTTTTCGTAATGTTTTCAAATCTGCAATTAGACTTTTTCTATCACTTCTAAGTTTTAATATTATTAAAAATTAGTATTTTCATATAAAATATTCGCATCGAAGCTAAAAAATTGGCTATTTAAGCTAGCTCAAATTTAAAAATTACTTTGTCGACTTTAAAAAAATAAAAAAAATTTAATAAGTTTAATTTCTTATGTCTTATGTCTTATTTCAGTGTCAGACTTTCCAGAACACTTTCAGAAGTTAAGTTGAAAAAGTTCTAATTATTCACTAATACTTTCATCAACTGATTGTAAGCAAGTAAAAAACCCAGCACAGTGGGGTCGCGACATAGTAGGGACGTTGCATAGTTGGGTCCAGTATAGATTTAATCTGACAGTGATTAAAATCACTATCATAAGAAACGCTTC
>NW_026099573.1:35795782-35797462 GCF_025091365.1 Daktulosphaira vitifoliae | reverse complement strand
ACATATTGTTCATCAAAATCGGTCCAGCGAGAGCTGAGATTGAGCGTTCACAGACACAAAAAAAATAAAAAAATAAAAAAATAAAAAAACACATCATAGTAAAATTAATACCTTCTCAGATTCGCACTNTTTCTATTACTTCTAAGTTTTAATATTATTACTTATTATTAAAAAATAAGTATTTACATATGCTAAAAAATAATTAAGAACAAAAAAAATTGTATTAAATTAATACTGATTTTGATTTTTAATATGTTAAAGGTAATCATTTTGAACCTATTTTTTATTGTCTTTTAAAGTGAAAGTTTTAATGAAAAATACCTTCTCAGCTTCGCATCGAAGCTAAAAAATGAATTTGTTACCATAACTTAAAGTTCAACTTGCAAGTTTGAAATTGACATTATTAAATTGAAAAAAAATGAAATTTTTAAGATTAATATGTAATCTGGAAATTTTATAATTACTATTTACAGTACATTTATCAGAAAAATTCAATTTTTTTGGATTTGTATCGTAATAGATAACTGAAATAGAAAGAATAGTAATCATATCCTAATAACTTTTGGTGTTTAAAAAGATTCTGCAATTGAAATATTCAGAACTTAAGTAATTTTAATCATTTACTTTAACTAAATGAACCAATCAAAACAACGTAGTTAAAAATATTTACTCAATTGAGCGTATTATAAAATATAATTATTATTGTAAAAATCCATCGTTAAATTCAAGTGAAACTAAAAATCATTTTTTTTTTAAATTTATGATTTATATAGCAACATATTACAAAAAAAATTGGCATATTATAGACTGGTAGTAGCACACACAAATAGAGTTAAAAAATTAATAAATTATAAAGTAAAATTATTTACTTTTGTAGTTGAATACTTTTATCATATCAAATCTAATTCGACAATAAATACTTTAAGAATATTAAAAATTAATGATTTTAATTGTTTGTATGGACAAATCTAGTTAAGCTACTTTTTATTTGAATAAGGAATATTTTTTTGATTTTTAAGAGTAATAACTTAAACTAATCATTAACTTAAATATCATAAACTTAAATGAATCATTTGACGTATCGTTGAAAAAAGTAGGTCTAGTGAGGGTTGGCAAAATAAATCGTAGCCAGAAAAAGAACCACATAGTAAAATAATATTAACATGAATATCAATTTCTTCTCACGAGGGGAGACTATAGTGATAAGATCCTTTATATTTATTGAAATTATTGAATCTAAATGAGATAAATATCAAATGATTTGAAAATTCTATTCTAACTCAAAAAAAAAATGCAAAATTTTAGAAGCCACAAACGGATTTGAACCTCGTACCCTAGGCGTTAAAGATCAAGGTGTTACCCATTCGGCAACTATTCGTTGATTTTTGTTGCATGATAAAATTGGCTATTTAAGCTAACTCAAATTTAAAAATTACTTTTTCGACTTTAAAAAAGTAAAAAATGTTAATAAGTATAATATCATATGTCTTATGAACTTTATTCTATGTCAATGAAATTATATAATATTCATGAAAGTCAGTTTATTCCCCTAATAAGATATTTTAAAATAAAATAAAATACAAAACCCAGAATTTTAATAAAAAAATGCATATTTTTAAATACGGTAGCCTTTTGCGCATAGAAGATAGGTCGTCGGGACAAATTTTTTTTTTTCATTTA
>NW_026099573.1:35789038-35795291 GCF_025091365.1 Daktulosphaira vitifoliae | reverse complement strand
TATGTTTAAAGGACGCAGTATATCCGGAACATTTTCAAAAATTAAGTTGAAAAAGTTAGTTTTTGTAAAAAAGTTGCAATTTTAAATCCCCCCCCCATGAGCAGGTTAAGTGTTAAATTTTCAAATGAATTATATCAAATGAAAGGAAAATATCTAAGGTTTTAGTTTAAAAAAAAATTATGTTGATTTGTTGATTTTTGAAAAAGTTATGGAAGTTTTAAGAAAAAAAAGTGAAAAAAATGACAAAATTTGTCAATTTTTAAATTTGTAATTTTTTTGGATATTTCCCCCATTTGCGGGGTACGAGGGAAAATTTTTAAATTTTTAAGGGTAATGTCTTCAACTAGATACAATTTGTGATTTTTTGACGTATTGTTAAAAGAAATCGGTCCAGTGAGAGCTGAGAAAAAGTAGTGACCGACACAAAAAAAAAAAAAAATAAACACATCATGGTAAAATTAATACCTTCTCAACTTCGCATCGAAGCTAAAATTTATGTCACTCAAATTTTTGCCATGGTAAATCAGGTATCGGGTGACTTATCAGCGGTTCTCTTTTATTACCTTTATGATATTTCATACAAATTTCACAACTTTCAACAATAGTCTTAATATCATTAGTTATATTTGGCCAAAAAAGAACATCTTTAATTTGATTTCTACATCTTTCAACGCCCATATGACCTTCATGAATTAAGTTTAACATTTGTGACCTTAGACTATGTGGAATAACAAGACAATGACCTTTAAAAACTAGATTATCAATGACATTAATTTCATCCCTATTACACCAATAAGGTTTAAGACAATCTTCAACTAAGTTTTTGTTGGTAGGTCAACCTGTTAAATATACTTGGATAATCTTTTTTAAAACTAAATCATTTGCAGTTTCTTCTTTCTTAATTTTTTCAAGTTGTGTTTCTTCTATAGCAAGATTTTCTGTGAATGATTTTACATGTAAGACTAGTTCTTCTTCAAGATCATTTGTATCAACATCATGTAATGGCGCTCTAGACAAAGTGTCTGCTAAAACTAATTGTTTTCCTGAAACGTAATCTACCTTCAAATCATAAGATTGAATTTTTAACATCATTCTTTGAAGTCTGATTGGAACTGAATGTAAAGGTTTATTAAAAAGTGTAACTAAAGGTTTGTGATCAGTTTCCACTTGAACGGTTTGTCCATATAAATATTGGTGAAATCGTTGACACCCAAAGACAATAGCATACAGCTCCTTTTCAATTTGTGCATAGTTCTGTTGTGTCATATTAAGCGACTGTGAAGCATAAGCACAAGGTTTATTACTTTGCATAATTACTGCACCTACTGCAAATTGTGAAGCATCAATGGACAGTTTAATTGGTAATGACGCATTGAAATAAGCCAAAACAGGTGGTGTAGTAATACACTGCTTTACCTTTTTAAAAATAGTTTCATAATTTTCATCTCAAAGCCAAGTTGTATCTTTTTTAAGTAAAGAGCGTAGACTTGCAGTTTCATCTGCTAAATTAGGAATATAGGAACTTAAATAATTCAACATTCCCAAAAAACGCTGTAACTCTTTTACAGAATTGGGACTAGACATATTAATAATTGCTTTTATTTTATCAGGATCTGGTGAAACACCTTGATTATTAAAGACATGACCCAAAAATTTAACTTCTGTAACTCCAAATTTACATTTATTTTTATTAAATTTTAAATTCATTTCCCTAGCTCTTTCAAACACTTTTTTAAGACGTTCATCATGTTCTTCTTTAGTAGTACCCATGACAATAATATCATCAATATACACAATAGCACCCTCTATATTGGAAAACATTTCAGTCATCATTTTGTGAAATATTTCAGGCGCACAATTTAGATAATCTACTTATTATTAGGTATTATTTAATTATTTAGGTAATCTACAAAATTTATAACGACCAAAAGGAGTATTGAATGTACAAAGATTAGAACTTTCTTCATCTAGAGGTATCATCCAAAAACCAGAATTTGCATCAAGAGTAGAAAAGAAATTTGCTTGAGACGGTTGTGTTTTTATTACTTCAAAATTAGGAAGTGGATAATGTGACCTTTTAATTGCTTTGTTAAGATTTCTTGGATCTAGACATATCCTTAATTTTTTATTCTTTTTAACTACTAAGACAATAGAGCTCACCCATGAAGTAGGTGTTGTAACTTTTTCAATAACTTTATTATTACACATTATCTCTAGTTCTTCACTAAGTTGACTATACAAAGAAAAAGGAATTTTACGAGGTGCATCTATAATTGGTTGTACACTAGGATCAACATGGATATGACATTTAATAGGCAGACTACCTAAACCTTCAAAAATATCCTTATAACTAACTAATGTAAAATTTTCACTATCACTTAGATAATTAATTCGTTGAATTAAATTTAATTTACTACAAGTTGGTAGACCTAAAATAGTAGTACAATCAAAATTTACTATATAAAAAACTAAATCTTCAAATNTGGTAGACCTAAAATAGTAGTACAATCAAAATTTACTATATAAAAAATTAAATCTTCAAATTTATTTTTGTACCCACATTTAATATTACAGCTACCCACAGCTGGTATTACTTTAGAATGTATGGACATCAATTTAACTTTAGTATTTTTATTAATCAATGACTCTTTTAAGTTAAGTTTCAAAAAATTATTTATTGATATGATATTAACCTGAGCATCAGTGTCAATTTGACATTTTAAAATCTCATTATTTATATACAAATCAACTAACCAAACTAAATTGTTTTCATCATTATTATTAACAGTATTTATATTAGTACTAATAGTACCTATAAAAAAGTTATCAGTAGAAGACTCAATAACAGTTCTAACAGCCTTTGATTTACAATATTTAGCAAAATGATTAAAACGATTACAAGTATTGCATTTAACACCTATGGCCGGACATTTATATTTATGTTTTTGACCACAACGTGTACAAGTATTGTTATTATGAACATTAGAAGTATTTTTAAAGTTAGTGTGCCTTGTTAGTGATTGTAATGACTTTCTTTGGTTTCTGTTATCTGACCTTTTTTGATTTGACTTTCTCCTTGCCTGTATCGCTAAAACATTCTCCTTTTTTAAACCAATAACCAAATCTTCCATATGCTATTTTAATAATTCTATTGAAGTACAAATTTCTATTGCTCTGTCTAATGTTAATCCATCTTCTTTCAATAAATTTTATTTTATTTGTTGCCATTTATTATGCAAACCAAAAATCAACACATCTTTAATTAGACTTTCTCGAAGATTATCAAATTCACATGACATGCATCTGTTTTTTAAATCAGCAACATATTCACTTATACTTTTATCAACTGATTGTAAGCGAGTAAAAAATTTATGTCACTCAATGGTGACATTCTTTTTAGGAATGAAGTAATTAGAGAATAAAATTATAACTTCTTCTAATTTTGCTTTATTAATATCAATATTAAATGAATTGAATATTTTAAGTGACTGTTTTCCAATAAAGTGTAGAAAAATAGATACTTTTCTCTGCTCGCTAAGAGAATCATAGCCAGTAGCTGACAAATATATATTAAACTCTTGTATCCATTCGGACCAATTTAATGATAAATTACCATCTAAAGATAGTGGCTGAATATTCCCAGTTAAACCAGTAGACATTTCTTCTTTTTCTTCTTCTAAAGTGACTTTACGACTTTTTGACATTGTATGACTTGTTACCAAAATATTTTAAGTTCGATAACACCTGACACCATGTTATATTATTGTTTATTTAGACTATAATAAGATGTGAACAGATGAAAAAATATGTATATTATATTAATTAGACATGATATTACAATTAATAATAGTTATACATAAGACAGTATATATGAGTTACACGAGACACAAAGTGTATGTTATCAACAACGATAACAGTCTGACCAGTTATATAACAATCTTTAGATAGTGTTTAGTTTTAAAAAATTGGTTGATTATTCCAAAAGACACATGATCTGCTATTTTTTATTTATATCCTGATTAAGATAAAGTATGTAGAATAAAAGAGAGATATAAATATAATTTCTCATAAAAATTGTATTGATGTAAAATGTAAAAAATAAAATCGAGTATTTTCACACAAAAATAGCATTCGGTATCATTTTCACCATGAAGACAAAATAAAATCCGAAATTTTTTTTTTCCATAACAATGTACATTATATTAGCTTTAATTTAAGATATATATAAAAGTGTCAGACTTCCCGGAACACTTTCAAAAGTTAAGTTGAAAAAGTTCTACTTTCTACATGCATTTTTTAGATTTGAACCCCCCTCGTATATAGGGAAATAATCCGATTTAAAAAAAACAGTGTGTCGAATGAAAGATGTATATAAATACTATTTCTCATGAAAAAATTGTATTGATCCATAAATTTTTTAAAAAGTTATAGCAGGATAAAGTTAAAAATATAAAAAAGAATTTTTTTATTAACTTTGATGTCTGTTTTCACCGTGAAGACAAAATAAAGTCCGATTTTTTTTTTTCACAATAAAGCATATTTTATTAGCTTTAATCTAAGATATATATAAAAGTGTCAGACTTTCCAGAACACTTTCAAAAGTTAAGTTGAAAAAGTTAATTTTTGTAAAAAAGTTGCTATTTTAAATCTCCCCCTATAAGCAGGTTAAGTTTTAATTTTTTAGGATATTTCCCCCATTTGCGGGGAATGAGGGAAAATTTTTCAATTTTTAAGGGTAATGTCTTGAACTATACGATTTGTGATCTTTTGACGTATTGTTGAAAGAAATCGGTCGTTAGAGCTGAGAAAAAGTGGCAACAGACATAAAAAAAAAACCCAGCACAGTGGGTCGCGGCATAGTGGGGATGTTGCATAGTTAGGACCAGTATAGATTTAATCTGACAGTGATTAAAATCACTATCAAAAGAAACGATTCGATGCAAATTTGTAGATGGTGTTTAATTTAAAAAAATTGATGGACAAAAGCAACATCAACGTCTATTTCCTTAATTATACCCAGATTAGTATTTCTTTTAATTATATGTTATATAATTTTTAAAATTAATTATTTTCAAATTATTATTTGATTTAATTATAATTTTCCACTTAAAAATGCTATAACTTTTCGAAAAATATAATTATCAGCACAAATTTTTTTTCTTAATATATTATAAGTACATCTTTCAGTTGACATACTTTTTATTAAAATTGGACAATTTCCCCATATATAGGGGGCGTTCAAAACTTGAAACATTGTATGAAAAATAGAACTTTTTCAACTTAACTTTTGAAAGTGTTCTGGAAAGTCTGACACTTAAATATATATCTTAGATTAAAGCTAATAAAATATGCTTTATTGTGAAAAAAAAAAATCGGACTTTATTTTGTCTTCACGGTGAAAACAGACATCAAAGTTACTGTTACTGAACTAGAGGTTTTTAATATGATTTCTGACCTAAAATTAAGTTCAACTTCAGGCCCAGATGAGATACCTACTATTTTCCTTTATAATTGTAGATTTATCCTAACACCGATATTAACTATTATTTTTAATTTATCCCTCGCTAGTGGTACCTATCCATCTTTTTGGAAAACGTCGTTTATTTCACATATTTTAAAAAAGGGTAATCCTTCACTAATTTCAAATTATCGCTCAATCTCAAAATTATCATCAATCCCAAAGTTATTCTCTCACTTAATTTCATCTAAACTTAACAATTTTTGCTTCTCAGTCCTAGTGAATAATCAATTCGGTTTTATACCAAAACGCTCAACATGTAATAATTTAGCCATAACAAAAAACTTAATACTTCAGTCATTTGAATCTAATGCTCAAACTGATATAATATACACTGATTTTTCCAAAGCCTTCGACCAAGTTAATCATGTATTACTTATTAAAAAATTACAATCTTTTGGTTTCTCTGGATCACTTCTTAAATGGTTCCAATCTTTTCTTTCAGACCGTTCCCAAATTGTTAAATACCTCAAATTCAAATCGTCACTTTTCCCAGTCCCTTCAGGCGTTCCTCAAGGAGACCACCTGTCTACACTTCTATTTAATATTTTTATTAATGACCTGCCTAATGTTATAATGAACTCTAATATCCTTATGTTTGCTGATGATGCTAAATTAATAAAAATAATTAAATCTGAACAAGATGCAATTTGTTTACAATCAGATATTAATAACTTACTCACATGGTGTAATAAAAATCACTTATTTTTAAATGTGGATAAATGTAAATTTATG
>NW_026099573.1:35775706-35788802 GCF_025091365.1 Daktulosphaira vitifoliae | reverse complement strand
TAAAAAAACTAAAAAATATTAAAAATATTAAACTCAAAAGCCACAAAAAAATTAATGAAAAGTCGCGGATACGTATTTCGGAAACAATGTTACCATTATCAACGCTAAACACATACTGACACCCCGACTAGAAAAAACTCCCTTATATACCCCTAGTGACCTTATCACCTAGTGACGTTATCACTAAGTAATATTATCACATTTTGCCAGTTTACACAAGTTTAATAATGAATTTTTCAGTGGGCCAAGATCCCAATTAATTAAATTGTTTTTATTTTTAAACATTTCTATTGCTTCTCTGATATTAAGTTCTTTGTAATTATTTACGTTTTTAATTAGTTTTATGGTTTTAATAGAGTGATTATGTGTCAATAAATGTTCAGCCACTGGAGATTTCTCAATTTCTTGATTTTTAATATTTCTTAAGTGCTCTTTAAACCTGACCCCTATATTTCTTTTTGTTTGTCCTACGTAACATTTATTTGTTCGGAATATTAATTATATATTCCGATGAATATTAATTAATATTCCGATGAATAAAATAGATTATGATAAAGAATTGGTGGTTATAAAAGAAATAGCTAAATTTAATGGGTATAACGAAAACATAATTTTGAAATTAGTCCGAAAACAAAAGTGGAAAAAAGAAAGGAGGGCAGCTAGTACACTCTCCAGCGAGGGGGAACAAAAAGTAATTAGATCACCAATTTTATTTTATCCGGGCATCTCAAATGGATTAACTAAAATATTTAAGAATTTTGGTATTACTTTGGTAACATCTAAGAGTAATAATTTAAGAGATTTATTAGGTAACCCTAAAGATAAGGTAGATGAAGGGGGGAAATCAGGCATTTATAAAATACAATGTGAAAGTTGTAATAAATGTTACGTAGGACAAACAAAAAGAAATATAGGGGTCAGGTTTAAAGAGCACTTAAGAAATATTAAAAATCAAGAAATTGAGAAATCTCCAGTGGCTGAACATTTATTGACACATAATCACTCTATTAAAACCATAAAACTAATTAAAAACGTAAATAATTACAAAGAACTTAATATCAGAGAAGCAATAGAAATGTTTAAAAATAAAAACAATTTAATTAATTGGGATCTTGGCCCACTGAAAAATTCATTATTAAACTTGTGTAAACTGGCAAAATGTGATAATATTACTTAGTGATAACGTCACTAGGTGATAAGGTCACTAGGGGTATATAAGGGAGTTTTTTCTAGTCGGGGTGTCAGTATGTGTTTAGCGTTGATAATGGTAACATTGTTTCCGAAATACGTATCCGCGACTTTTCATTAATTTTTTTGTGGCTTTTGAGTTTAATATTTTTAATATTTTTTAGTTTTTTTAAATTAATAATATTTTTAATATAGTTTTAATTTTACTTAATATATATTTGTTTGATTTTTTTTAAATGATTTTTTGTATTTTAGTGAACTTTTCTGAGTTTTTATATTCACTTATATTATAATAGTTTGTTTCATAATGCTGTATACTTTTTCGCATTTATATAAAATTGTTTTTTATTCTTGTATCTTACTTTACACCCATGTAAATTGTTATTGGACTAACGTCCGTTAAAAAATAAAAAATAAAAATAAAAAATAATGTCACCTCTATAGATGACCAAAGAATCCTGTCTTTGAGAAATAGAGAAAGTTGGACAAAAATAAATCTAGAAAAACAGAAACACAAGAAGAACATTACAATATTTTTTCTAAAGAATTAGACAACCTCTTTGACATTTCTCATATCGAAGCTCTGAATATGATGAGTATTGAAGAAGACAAACAGTTTTTATTGTCACAACTTAAAAAAGGCCGCCCAGGGGCATGCTTGGTATTGATATGAAGTTAACAGGTATTGAAAAACGTAAAATTACTCGACAAGAAGAAGAAGATGATCGAAAGAAAAAAGAGAAGTTAGAAATAAATATTACACAATAATTTCAGTACATTATAAGTAAGCAGTTTTTATATACCGAAGTATTTTATTATTTAGCCGAAACTCAATATTATAGCAGATCTAGCTCGGAGGACAAAGATACTGATATAGAGGAAAACGTTGAAGAAATGAGTCAATTACTTGGGCCTTCAAAAGAAGTAAATGCACTAGAAGATATATGTTGTTTTGTAGTTGAATGTTATATTAAAATGTGGTTTTCAGCTGCGAACATTATAACAGCTCCTATAAATGATTTAATGTTATTAAAAAAGTTATTTAACTATAGTAATAATAAACTAGGAGAAGTAGCTATAAAATTATAAACCATTTATGGTATTTAAATGATAAGTGTGCTGTGTTTTCTTTATTTGATGATCGACTTGACATTAATACTAAGCAGCGAATGGCAAAAAAAATATTAAAAGGTTATGAACAGAGCACGAATAAAGAGCCAGAAGAAAATGAAGATTCAAATAAAAAATTAATTTTAAAATATGAAGATTTATCAGATTTTCTAGAAAAAGATCTTTTTTTGTTTCTCAGCAACAATTCATGGAAATTATTCGAGTGATTTAAATTAAAATTCAAGTTTTTATATGAAGATCCTACCACATGGGAAATAAATAATGAATACAATAACGCCAAAGAAATATTATCCTCCATAAAAATAGTAAACGACAGAATTCAACAACAAATTTACAAGGGATGAAAATCAAAAGCAATTTATATTACAAGTATGAAATTATATAATAATACTGCTAAATTTTTAATTTTAAATTACTATATATGTATTATAACCTTTACTTTGGACTATTTTAGGTGGTTCAACAATATCGCCAACTGTATCCCAGTTGTAGCCAAGAAATTTTGAATAAAAAATATTCAAATTGGGAAAACTATTATTGTGATAAACAGAGCTTCGATATGAGAAATGTCAAAGAGGTTGTCTAATTCTTTAGAAAAAATATTGTAATGTTCTTCTTGTGTTTCTGTTTTTCTAGATTTATTTTTGTCCAACTTTCTCTATTTGTCATACAATATTTTTAATTTAATAACACAGTCTGAAGAATACGGTGTAGGAATACGCGCTTTTCTCCAAAATATTGAACACTCATCTATTACAATTATTATTTTATTGTGTTTGTTGTTTTTTTTTATTTAATATAACTAAGAAAATTTGTTCGTTTATAAACAAAAAAGCATACATGCAAAAAAATTTAAAAAAAACACGTTTTCGTAGTTGTTTTAAATTTTTTTTTGGAAAGGATTCAAAAAAAACTCAAATAAAGTTTTTTATAGAAGATATCACGGTGATTAATATTACTTCTGTACAATTTCTGCGTACAATTAAAATTTAAGACACTGGAAAAGTATAACTGAAAACTATGTAATTTTTTAAAAAAAATTAAGTGAAACTAATTTTTTTTAATTTTACGAAAAATATTAATTTTACAAAAAAATAATGTATAACCTTATTTTTTGTTCACATTTAGTTCTATAAAAATTGTTCTTTGTGTTTTTGGCGAAACTTCAAAAATAAAGAGCATACACTCAAAAAAAGATAATCCACCCCATTTTTGAAGAACTTCAACCCCTTTGAGGTACGTGAAGGGGTTGACTTATTGTACTCAAATTTTACCAGTTTCATTTTTTCAGTGAACCTAACGAAATTTTGAGCCCATGACTCTGAATTTATGAAGTCGAAGAATAAGAACCACCCTAATATATATAATAAATATATATTTTTATATTTATTCATCAGTATATTATAACATTATTAATTAAAGTAAAAACTCTTATTTTTAGTTATTAATGGTTTTATATTACACCACTTAACAAAAAAAATTTACTTTACTATACAAAAAGATTCACTTGACTACGAAAAAAAAAATTATAAAATATAAAAATTATACCTATCAATGACTGCCCTGAGCCTGATGAATAGCTGCTAATGTAGCGATGTCTGGTTCGATATTGGTCAAAGCTAAGCGTAGATCACCTTTGTTGCAAATGTCCAACCGATTTCTTTGTTTCGTTAAAAGCTGAACAACAACGCTGAATCCTTTTTCAACTAGATACGTTGACGGGAAAGAGAGAAGCAACAATTTAACTTGTTACCATAGTTGTGGATAAGTGTCTTTAAGCATGACACAGACAAGCTCGTAACCGACCTGCTTAAAAACAAGTTGTGCCTCATAGTCGTATTTAAGATCGTTAACTCCATTTGTAAATGAAGTTCGAGATCTTTCACAGATTCAAACGAAAATTGATCTAAAATCAAATTACAGATTTGTAACTCAAGTAGGTCTTGAAATATTGAATTCATGTCTTTTTCGAGCTGCAAAATATGATCACTGAAAATTTGAATTTTATCTTCTGGAATTACACCATTTGCGTCTGAACATGACTTGAGATTTGGAAACTGACTCAGTTCTTGACGATTCATGTTTGTTCTGTAAAGATCAAACTTAAAAATTAATGAGGAAATTATTCTTTTGGCTTTGATAAAATTCATCTTATTCCCTTGAAGCTTCAAATTGACTTCATTCATTTTTTCAAAAATATCTGTGAGGTACCCAATCTCAATTTTTCGTTTCAAATTGTCTTTTAAGACAGGATCAATTTTATCGAGAAATTCAATGATAGAGTCAAATAATGCGAAAAAACGACACAAACATTTTCCTTTAGAAAGCCACCTTACTGCAATATACAAAAGTAATCTTTCAAAATCTTCATCATTATCATGACAAAGTTCTCGAAACATGCGGTCATTGAGTGAACTTACTTTAATCTTATTTACAGCTTTTATGGCGAATTGAAGGGTTTCGTGCAGAACATCGCTTAAGTATTTAGCAGCTAAATGTTGGCGATGTATAACACAATGAACACAAATAATACCTGGGACGGCTTTTTTTAGGTGGGCTATAAACCCAACATGACGACCGGTCATTGAAGGAGCGCAGTCCGTTGCGCATGCAATAATATTTGTCAAGGGGACATTTTTTCTGGTAAAATATTCCTCCACCGCTTGAAAAATCGACGACCCTTTGGTATCAATGATCAAACTTGTAGCAAACAATACTTTCTCGACGATTTCTTTACATTCATTAATAAACCTCACGTAAGCTAGTAATATAGCTTTATTATCTGACACAGTTGATTCGTCAATCTGTAGTGAAAAATTATTTTCTCTTAAATAATTTATAAGTTTGTTTTCAATGTCATCTGCCATTTCATCAATTTTTTTGGAGACAGTGTCATTGCTCAAAGAAATTGACTTAATCACCTTATTGCTAGTACCCTCTCCTTGCATAGTATCGATTATTTCCTTGAGAGCCGGTAAAATAAGAGTTTCGCCGATTGAATGTTTATTGTTTTTTGCTATCAATAAAGACACCTTGTACGAAGCGACAAGTCCTGTATCAAGACCAGATGTTTGTTTTTTAAATAAACTATTCACAGTAGATCGTTTTTCAATTTTTGCTTCAAGAGCCTGAAAAAACGAAAGTGGTTTCTCTAGTTTATCGGAATGAATTTTTGATAAATGATCTTTCAATCTTGATGGCTTCATTGCCTCATTAGAAAATGTTTTTTCACACATAAGGCAAAACGGTAACTGTACATTAAGTGGTGACGCGATAAAACCAAACTTTAGGTACTCTACTAAATACTGACGACACTTCTTTTTTGCACTCATTATAAAAATATTTATATTTAAAATTACTTAGCTAAAATTAAATCTGTTAATTATAAAATATATACTAGTGACGTCGCAATATCAATCACGCACTGCTAGGAACACTATATAATAGTGACTATTAATAATAATACTATATAAAGACTATTGAATAGTCCTTATTATGATTGAAAATTTAAAAATAAATCTATTTGAAACAAGACGTTCCCCATACGTAAAATCCGATTAGATAACATGCCTATGCCGTTATATAGCGTACGCAATTACAACGATTTTGATTTCACGTTCAATTATTTGTAGTGTTGTTATATAATATTAATAAATTGTATTATTTTTAATCTCCGAGTTTGAAAAAGCTTACCACCCCCTCAGCGCCCTCTTCAAAACTATCAACCCCCAGAGAGACCGAAATGCCCCCAAAGGAGCGGTACCGCCCCCGTTAAGAACCACTGGTCTAGGTTTTACCAAGTTCTTTCAGATTTTCCTGTGTTGTTCTTTGCACAAATTCTTGGGTAGCGCTTTGAGCGATTGCTCAGTGAGTCCAACCACTGGTTCTGGTACAACATAGGTCTTCTCTGCTCCTTTCCTCGCTAGAAAGTCAGCATTTACATTTCCAGTGACACCGTTGTGTCCTGGTACCCACGCTAGTGTAATTTTGTTGAACCTCGATAGTGATTCTAAAGTTTCCTTGCATTCGAGGATCAGCTTTGAATTCACCTGATCATTATAGAGTGCGTTCAAAGCCGCTTGACTGTCATTTAAGATAGTTATATTCCTATTTTTGTATACTAGCAGGTTCTGAGCCCCTACCAGTATCGCCATCACCTCTGCTTGGAAAACAGAGGCNTTCAAAGCCGCTTGACTGTCATTTAAGATAGTTATATTCCTATTTTTGTATACTAGCAGGTTCTGAGCCCCTACCAGTATCGCAATCACCTCTGCTTGGAAAACAGAGGCTGTTGTGCCCAATGATATACTGACATTTATTCGTGGCTTTAAACCCCAAATTCCAGCACCTACCTTTCCTGATTTTTTGGATCCATCTATATATATCACAAATCCTCCTTTTTCAGTCAGGTGGTTAATATTCCATTCTCTACGTGTAGTGAATTCCACTTTGTAAGGAATGTTTTTCTTAAGAACCGGTTTAATATAGTCCAAGAGGTATTCGAAAAAGCCCTGGTCTATCTCTTTTATTATTTTACCATGTTATGCTGTGTCACTCTCCAGAGTCCACATACCTAAGTTGTTATTCAAACTGATTATAATTTTTATCATTAAAACTGTTATAAAATTGTATTTTTTTTTCTTTTAGGTCGGGAAAATAAAATAATCACAAGATTGAAATGAATATTTTTAACTTTTTTACAATAGGATAATTAGAAATAATTATTTTGATGTAATCGGCACACTACTCTTTCCGGAAATTAATCATTAATGAGAATATGGTACATCACTGAGCTTGTTAATATTTAAATGTTCGAAAAATACTGTTAACTATTGAATAGTAAACTAATTAAGTTACAAAAAATATTATGTAACTTTTAAAATATAGCTTGTTATTTTATGCAATAAAAATGCATAACTTGAAGTAAAAACTAATAACCTATAGTAAACAAATAACCTGTATTGTAAAACATTTTTAATGTGCGTCACTTGATTAAAAATGTAATTTAAATTTACACTTTTTTATTTACAAAACCACCAACTGTTTAAGCATTTATTTTAAGTTTTTTGTTATAAAAATTTAAGTAAACTAATCTTATAAACTGCATTCCTTTTTTTTTATTTAATATTATTATGAGCTAAACTCAGTCATATTTTAAATATTACCACATTTTAAAAGACAGTACATCGAGCAAAAAAATATCACAAGTTTATCGTCTTGCTATTAAAATACTAAAACTCATTACATCTATTTTTAGCTTTATTTTTCTTATCTGTGTAATTTTTGATCATTATCATTTTTGATAATCAACTGCTCAATACAAAACGACAATAGTACCCAATTTAGTATATCAATAGCTAGCCGTCGTATTAATTTGATCGTGTTTATATTATTAAAAAATATTCGTAATTTAATGACATTTTTAATATGTGTGCCTAATTTTTAAGTAAATTGTTCAAAATGTCGTCCAACAACTTCGATACAAATTTCTAATCGTTGCTGTAATGATTCCTAAAATCGAATTATTTCCGATATAAGACTGATAAAACTTATAACAAAAATACTTTTTTAATACTATTCATAAATATATTTGATATTTTGTTGTTAGTAAAACATTTGTCCCGAGTTTTAATAACACTATGAAACTTGGGGTAAATATTAAAATAAAACAAAAAAGGATTATAATGTTTAAAAAATTATTTAACATATTTATTTTCTTAAAAAATAAAATAAAACTTAAATTTTTATCATTATTTAATATTATACATATTAAATATAAGATATATTTTTAATAAAATACATATTAACATTTTTTCTGTCCCAAGTCATCCTATTTGAAGTTAGTAATTATTATTTGATCTGGAGATCAACTATTTTAATTTTCTTGAGAAAATATTTTAAAAAATGACCTAGGAGATAATTTACATTAAATTACTATTTAATTGGCATACTATCTATTTAAATAACTTATTTTATAGGAACTTAATTTATACAGAATGTTTATAATTACAATTTACTCACAAAATTAAGCAAAAAAAAAAATAATAAATTGAGTTGATTAACTAATTTATTAATTAGTTATTTATGTTAAATAATCTATTAGACATAATTGTTGAATTAATTTAATTGTTCATAATTTTTATTTTATTTTACTTGAAGATTCTTAAAAATTCATTGTGAAAACAATTAATTTAATTTAATTTAGACAGCATATCTAATTAAAACTTTTTTTTAACGAAAGTTTTTAATCAAAATACATTTAGTTTTTCCGTAAAAAAAATCATAATATTAGTTCTTATCAGACTTCTGTGCTGTGGAGGTGTTATCGTAAACAGCTATAATAGAAAACAAATATTACTCTTATTTTTAAGCTTTATGTGGTGTGGATACAATGTAAATTTTGTAAAAAATATAAGGCTGTTAATTTGAAATTAAATAATCAGTTATACACGGTATAAAGAAACAAGAAGATTTCTCAACAAATGGCAGCACGTTTGATTTCTAGTCATGTCAGACTTGCTTTCTTGAACTTAATAAGTGCCAATGTAAATTCAAATTATTTTTCCTTCTGGCTATTCTTTGATATAAGTCTCTAAGTTAGTTGAAGCTATAATACTGCTATCTATTATAATACAATTAAAATAGTACATGTGGATATCCTAAATAAACTAATATTAATAACTATAGCATCTTTCATATTTAAATTACAAAATCTGGTAGAACTATGATTAAAATATTCTGTTATTTTAGATGTAACACAATATAATATTTGATTGACATATTTAAAAGTTAACAAATAACCCCGTTGTGTACTAATTGCGAAAGTAATTTAAATTTCATTGATACTGATATATCAGTGAGTTTATAAACTATTAAATTTTGCCTACTACCATGAAGCGCTTATGTGTATTAGGTCTATAGGAAATGAATACAATAACAATGGAACAAATATCAAAAAAACTAATGAAAGTGATGAAATACTGGCACCATCGGTTGTAACATTTTGGCAACACTGCATTGCGACATTTAAGACTTTTGGATAGTAATCAGCCCAAAAATTGTATTCCTGATCAGGAAAAGACAAGTTAAGATTTTTGTCAAGCACCATTACTTTTGGACTAATACCTTTAAATTCTTCCCACTTTACAGTGAATCCCTTAAACGTTGGATTTGAAAATCTTGCAAAATTTGTCCACATATTCATCATATTTTCAGACATACGCCTATCAGCCGACGACCAATCAATATTTTGTAGATTAGTCCAAAACGGCATACCCCATACAAATGGCAATTCCATCATATGCGCCGCGTCTATCCATTCCGGTACTACTAGCACTTTGGTTGTTCGCAACTTGTATTCAAATCGGTACATATAAGTAGGACTTCGCTTGGAAGTGAAAATGGCCATACGAAATGCAGTCGAACCGTACTTCTTGTTTGTTGCCAGTTTTACATAATTTCCTCGCAAATTTTCAGGATCATTTGCTTGATAACCATATCGAAAAATGACGGTTTCTAAAACAAAATCTACATTCAGAGTACAGTTTTCTTCACTAGCTATCATTGGTGCTAGTTGCCCTCCCGGTAATTGTTCTTCATCAACCATTTCTCGAATAAGGTTCTCAAATCTATCTCGAGTAACACCTATTGATTCAACTGCATCCACTTTATCATAGAGCTCGTACGCCTCTTCCATATGGTTAAAACCTATCATGTGGGCCGCTGGGTTAAGTCCGTCGGCAGCCATGAGAATACCTGGTTCATCCGGTAAAAAAGGATCCCGTGATCCGTTGGCGAGTGCCACTGCATCAACGACAGGACCCCAATGAGTCAACATACCTCCCTGTTTATACAATTCTTCGGCAACAATATTCTTTAAGCAACCGGTCAACGTATTTCTAAAACATGTAACATTGTCAGCCAACATTTCTAACACAGTCTCGGTGTCAAAAGTAGTAATGGCAATTCTTTGTAGTACATTTCCTCCCATGCTAATGGCTCGCTGAAACTTGCCTCGAGATAGTGGTGACAAAGTATGTAGTCCTACACAAACAGCTCCAGAACCTTGACCAAATATTGTTACATTTTGTGACGATCCGCCAAAACTATCGATATTTTGGTTCACCCAATCTAGGGCAGCTACTTGATCTAAAAGACCCCAATTTCCAGAAGCCTCAGATGAGCTGTCAGAATAAAAACCGAATATATTTAATCGATACGCCGTTGTTACTACGATTACCTAATTAAAAGGAAATACTTGTAAATAAATAATAAAAATCATAAAAAAATATAATGATATTATAATATAATATAATATAATAAATAAAAAAATTATGTTAACATTTTTAAGTAAAATGTTAACATAATTTTTTCAATAAAAGGTTATTTGTTTTACAAAAAATAAAAATGAATAGTTGAACTATTTTAAATAAATGAATAGTTACTTCATTAGAATCCTTCAGGATTAATTTTTATTACTACTAAATAAATGCTTTTATATTATTATTACTGGTAAGCATACTTTTTGTTTGGCAGCCAATACTGAAGCATCCCACAAAGATGGTGATCCAGAATGGAAATCTCCAGGATGAAACCAAACCATCACTGGAAACTTTTCATCCGGTATAGCTCCTGTTCGTAAATTATAAATTAATATAACAAAACAAAAACGACTGATAAAACAATTGTAGCAAAAAATATTCCAAAAAGATTTTATGGTCAATGATTTTATACATTATACAAAGTAAACCTGTATTTAAACTCCCCATCGGAACTGTTAATTGGATGGGAAGCAAAAGCACCGGGCTACTTGGTAGCAGGTAGCGCATTAGCTAGAGACATTTTTCCCCGTTCAGAAGTACCCGGTAGTACTCCGTTTTTTTACAGGTGTCCGGGTCTATTACTGGGAGCACTCTCTATCAAACGCATCGAAGGTGTTTCATTTAGATTTTGCGCTAAATGGATCGGACCAGTGAGGTTATGGATGTCCCTAAAGATAGGGGTATTTTTAAACCAAACTAAGAACCCTTTAAAAATACACTGCTCTCAGATTAAACCAGTAAAAAGAAGAAACCACCCTGATAGGTTAAAATATGGTAATTTTATTCAAGATGGCAAGAACCAAAATCACGCACCAGCATAGCACGATGAAGGAGGAAGTAGTGAGATGGCCTGCTAACAACATTTGTCACCGCCAGTTCTGACCTCCCAAAACAGTGGTCCGAAAGCCATCGATCTGATAAAGACGGCGTTAAGGAAGATAAGGGGCTGTAGTAATAGCTCAAAGATTTATACGTCCTATGTAGATGAGAGAAACACGGTACCGCGTCAAATAAATTTATTACTTTGGTAACAATACTTTTTTACGCCTAAACTTAATCTATACAGAATTTTTATAAAAACTCCTCAATGTATACGAAAAAGACATCTTGGTTACAATTAAGTGTAAAATATACTTTTTAAGAATAATTTAAAATAAAATTAATTCAGCAACCAGGGAATAATGTCAGCGATATCAGTTGGCTAAGGCAAGCACAGAATAAGCGACCAGTAAGCAGTTTATTGGCAATTTAATAAAATCAAAGAAAAAGATATAAATAACGTCGAATATCAGTAACATTGCATAAAATTTTTTTTGATAAATCCATACTTACACCAATTTTGATATACGTTTTATGATTTAATAACATAAACAACTTGTAAGCTAAACTCCTACAAACCAGTTTAACTTTACAAGTCCCCGAGGAGGGTCCACCATGAGGCAAATACAGAGCACCATGGATTCTATACCTTATTCTAGGAGAAAAAGTTATAAATAAAAGTTATAATTTAATACAACAATTATTAAAATTTATTAAATGTTATAAATTGTCATGAACAGACAAAAAAAAAATTAAATTAAATGGTAAATAAAATAATATATCAAAATACAATAAATAAATTTTTTTACCCAAGCATAATAAGAAGAAAAAAAACCCAGCACAGGGGGGTCGCGGCACAGTGGTGACGTGACATAGTTGGATCAAGTATAATGATATCTGATAGTGATTAAAATCACTACCAAAAAAAACTCTTCGATGCAATTCTTTAGATAGTGTTTAATTTTAAAAAATTGGTGTTTTATTCCAAAAGCTACTTGATCTGCTGGTTCCTTATTAATATCTCGATTAAGATAAAGTATGTCGAATGAAAAAGGGTTTATTAAAAAATATTATTTCTCATAAAAAAATTGTGTGGATCCATAAACTTTTCAATAAGTTATAGCATTATAAAGTTAAATATAATATAAATAATAAAATCGAGAATTTTCACACGAAAATAGCATTCAGTAGCCATTTTCGCCGTGAAGACAAGTCCAGAGGTCAAATTTTTTTTTTCAAATTAAAGTATATTACATTAGCTTTAATTTAAGATATATATAAAAGTGTCAGACCTTCCGGAACATTTTCAAAAGTTATGTTGAAAAAGTAAATTTGTTGTGAAAATATACCAAATGATAGGTAAAGACATCAAGCATCTATAAAAAAAAAAATTATATTGATATGTTCATTTTTGAAAAAGTTACTGCAGTTTTTAGTAAAAAAAATTGAATACATTTCGAAAATTAGATATTTTTAAATTTGTAATTTTTTTGGTGATTTCCCCCATTTACGGGGAACGAGGGAAATTTTTTCAATTTTGAAGGGTAATGTCTTCGACTAGATACGATTTGTGATCTTTTGACGTATCGTTGAAAGAAATCCGTTCGGTGAGAGCTGAGAAAAAGTGGTAACAGACA
>NW_026099573.1:35745115-35775635 GCF_025091365.1 Daktulosphaira vitifoliae | reverse complement strand
AAAAAAAAAAAAAAAAAAAAAACACATCATAGTAAAACCAATACCTTCTCAGCTTCGCATCAAAGCTAATATATATCATAAAAAACTCTATAATAAAATATTAAAGTTAATAGAGAAAAAAATTTAAGTAATAATGAAATAATGGTCAAAGATTTAAGAGAAATATATGTATGAGAGTCCAAATATTTAAGACGTTCCATCAGTCATAAAAAAATATATAAATTAAAATATATCCAATTAATATTGTGTTATCTGATACAATGATTTTTTGTTCTATTAATCATTATATCCACATAAATAATACATAATATGCATATAGTATTTATTGTAAGAACAAACAAGCAGATATTGAAATATTAATTGGTTAGGTAAAACTCATTTTAAATAAAGAGTTAATTTTCAATGTCATAAATCTAACATGAAGTAGTCTATTTAAATAATCAAAAAGATAAAATAAAATAAGAGAAAAAAGAAATAACAAGAACATGACAGATCCAACACATGTGTCAGGGTATAATGGATATGTCACCAACGTCAATGGTTATCCTTTACATAAATGTAGAGAGCCCAATGAGATGTTCACCGTGTCTATCCTTACTACACCCGAGGAACTATCAGCTCATGGAAAGGAGAAAGGAAGAAAGAAAAAAAATAAGGTTTAACCATTACCATAACATAAATCCATTTATATAGACTCATAATAGTATATATAGTAAATACATATACTCATATATAGTCAGTAACTAAAAAAAAATTGTGACCACATAGTCAGATCACCAATAAACAGTATTACTTAGTTACACACTGGAAAAGAGATACAAAAAGATAAAATGTTTAATTTTAGATGAGCACATTTTGCAAAAAAAAAAAAAATTACAAAGAAAGATATACCATATTACAATTATTGAGATCTCCAAGTTGAGATGATAATGATTCGGTGCCATGATTATTCATTAACCTAATTAAATAACCATGTGTGTATATGTAACATTGAACCTACAGATGTACGACACACACTTCTTGAATACAGTTGCCTGTGACCTTATACTCATAATTTTATTACATTACAAACTACTTGATAACCTTTTTATAATTTCTGCATACAAATTTCAATACTAAATTATTAATATGTAATTAATAAATCATAAAACTTGTAATCAGGATATAATTAAAGATAAAAATTTGATTTGCTTTTGTAAAAAAAACGAAAATTTCATCTAAAAATAAACAACACCTACATATATTTATCGAAACGTTTTTTATGATAATCATTTTAATCACTGTCATTTATCATCTCTACTTGTTTCAAATATGCTGTAACCCCACTGCTGGTTTTATTATTAATAAATGGTATCAATTTTTTAAAACCAACATTTTGAAAAATATTTATACAAAAAAACGCAGCACAGGGGGGTCGGGACACAGTGATGACGTAGCATAGTTAGATCAAGTATAATAATATTTGACAGTGATTAAAATCACTATAAAAAAAAAACTCTTCGATGCAAATCTTTAGGTAGTGTTTAATTTTAAAAAATTGGTGGATTATTACAAAAGCTACATGATCTGCTAGTTCCTTATTAATTTCCTGATAAAGATAAAATATATCGAATGAAAAAGGGATTATTAAAAAATATTACTTCTTATAAAAAAATTGTGTGGATCCATAAACTTTTCAATAAGTTATAACATTTTAAAGTTAAAAATGTAAAATATAAAATCCAGAATTTTAACACAAAAATAGCATACGGTAGCCATTTTCACCGTGAAGACAAATTAAAGTCCGAAATTTTTTTTTCCATAATAAAGTATATTATATTAGCTTTAATTTAAGATATATATAAAAGTGTCAGTATTTCCGGAACACTCAAAAGTTAAATTGAAAAAGTTAATTTTTTGTGAAAAAGTTGTCATTTTAAATCCCCCCCTGTAAAGGTAAAGGTAAAGGGTTAAATTTATAAAAAAAATATACAAAATGATAGGTAAAGACATCAATCATCTATAAAAAAAAAATTATATTGATATGTTCATTTTTAAAAAAGTTATGGCAATTTTAAGTAAAAAAAAATGAAAAAATTTCGAAAATTAGAGATTTTTAAATTTGTAATTTTTTTGGTGATTTCCCCCATTTACGGGGAACGAGAGAAATTTTTCAATTTTTGAGGGTAATTTCTTCGACTAGATACGATTTGTGATCTTTTGACGTATCATTGAAAGAAATCGGTTCGGTGAGAGCCGAGAAAAAGTGGTAACAGACAAAAAAAAAAAAAACATATCATAGTAAAATCAATACCTTCTCAGCTTCGCATCGAAGCTAATATATCAACATTTTTATGATTTATACATTTATTTTCTTATTGAAATACTTTTTTTAGACACCAAGTTGTTAGTATTAAGGCGAGGAAGAAGAAGAATTGAAATAATTCATTTGGAAATTCATCGAAACATTAAGATATAATCTATTGAAATTTATTTTTCTTTTTATTTATATTTTTTATTTTAACAAACTTATTACAAAATAATCAGTTTAAACTAATATTTTATTAATAGCTTTTATTAGTTTAAAAATCATTGGATTGAACTCGTTTAATACATTTCTCTAGAATATAGTAGTTTTGAATTGTTATTTTAAATTAATATGGTAAAAAAAAATAAAATTTATGAAACGAATTTTTCTTTAAAAAATATGTTTCGGTGGTTACCATTAATATAAATGTATACTGTATTGAATTAAACTATGTTAACAATTGAGTCGTTTTATTATACATAATTTTTAATCCTTATTGTTGTTTATTATTTTTAATTTATTATGAATTGTGAACCTTGTAAAAATGCTGAATGTTTAGGCTTACCAGAACAAGAGTATGAAGCATTAAAAGAGCTATATCAAAGAATTGTAGATACTCAAGGTTGCTGCACGGATGATGAAGATAATAACACAAACAACGAACAGTGTCAATCTCGGAATTCAGATTATAGAGACGTTTATAATTTGGATGAAGTAGAAAACTGCAGTAAAGAAAAGTCAGCGTTGAAGTTATTTGATCAGAATCTAACTACATTGCTAAAACAGCGTGAAAGAATGACGACCGAACATAGTTTGGCACAGAAGAATCTTAATAAATTGTCAACATTTAAATCATGTACAGGTAAGACAGGAGCAATTAATGCGGCCTTATTCAGTTTGGACATTGAACATGAAATGAGCCATTGTCGTGTTGACAATCAGGATTGTGTGAAACGAGCTGCTTATGAACTGATTATGGCTGAAGCTTACTGTAAACATGCTGGAGCAGTAGAAGCCGCCGAAATAGCTATGCATTGTGAGCCTATTGACTCTTTAGTGGAAGATGCGGCTCGAATAGGAGCTCAAACTTTTTCTACAACTGCCAACGTTGGTCAAATGAGTAACACGGATATTTCTGATTCTCCTGTAGAAGTAATAGCTTATGTTGGAAATACTTATCCAAAGAAAGATGTCAATTGAACCACAAATAAATATTATTTGTTACTGCAAGTGGCATCGTATGAAACATTTTCTGTTTTTCGTTAAAAGCTATCTAGACTACCTTGAAAAATAAATCATTTATTATTATTACTTCAAAGAAATCTTTAATTGATTTAATTTCTTAGAATAGTAAAACAAAAAAAATTATAAATGCACGTTAAAAAGTGAATACTTAGACTACATTTCATACTTAATTATTTTCATATATTTTAAATGCTTCTACAAGTCCTTTTATGAATTAAAAAATTAATATATTAAGGTTATCGTATTAAACTATCCAATGAGTTTGTTTAACACGCGATAGGATAGAAGGGGGTTTATAAAGTACGATACAGACATGTACTAAACAAATGCTAGACATTAACTCTGTGAAATAAGATTAAAAACCAATACATAAACGAAAGGGTTTTATACAAAAAAAAAATATTTACAAAAATCAAGTATACAATTGAAATATAACCATTTTTTCAATTATTTATACACGTATACAGTTTACTATTGTAGATGTTAAAAGCATAAGTTGAGTACCCTTAGTTTTAACTATGACGGACGTGTAATAAATTCAACGAACCACAGTTTTATTTGTAATAGTTGAAAAAACCATTAACGTAATTTAATCTAACTTAAATAATACACCACAAAATTAAATATTAATAAATATATAAACAACAAGATTTTCTTTCAAATGCCGTTCATAACGAAATTTATTATAAACTAAAAAAGTGATCAAATCTATATAAAATATATATATAAGAAGAATGTAAATATAACGTTATTCATAATATTTATTCATCATTACCATCCTATAAAATTATTTATATTTACATAGAAATTATTATTGTGTCAATGATAAAAATATACAAATATTTGTAGCTCCATGTTAGAATCTTGTCATTTAACATTGAACACACAAATGAGTAATCACTTTACTTTACTTAACATTTATTAAGCAAATTGTAAATTTTTTTTGTTTTTTATGGGCGGGAAATTATACTAATTAAATTCAGTTCTTCGCGGAATTTAATCAGAGTAGAAAAAGGACTATTGTATCAAATACAATTGTATCAAGGACTACTTGTATCAAATTGGTACAGAGTATTTCTATTTTAATATAGCTTTAACTTAACTTTATTATATGAACTTGTATTTATTATTAATAAATAATAATTATTAATTTAAAGAGCATAAAAATGTAATGATAATTCATAAATTAATTTTTTTTTTAATAAATAGTTTTGATGGGTAGATAAACCGTATATAAGATAATTCTGTATAGCATATATTTTAAATATATAAATAAATCTATTAATCTATGTATAAATGTTTGAAGTAAAAGTCAAATTTTATTTCAACGCCTGCACTAATGCAAACAATGAATAATTTAAATGTTTTACATTTTATAAGAAATATGAAGAAATTGGCGTGACTGAAGTATATTTTATGCGAGGAAAACTTGGAAAACACGCAAACATATTTTCTGGGTTCTCTTAATAAATATAAAAAAGCGAGTATTAAATAAAAAACAACATTATAAGACTGAAAAAATATTCTGTTACTATGTGGTTTAATAAAAAAGTAATTAAAACAACAATATTATTGATGTAATGCATTAATCAAAGTAATAAAATATTATTTCAAAATATATAAAACTAAATTTGTCGATAAAAATTACTATTGTAAGGACATACTAAAATAGTTATCACTAAAATAATTTTAGTGTTTTGAATAGTATCATAATAATTAGGATACTATCCAAAACACTTAGAAACTTGAGTTATTATTTTTTTAATACCTCGCGTAAAAAGGAAAAATAACAATTCACATATCAAGTCCTAATAGGTAGAAGGACGTAAATCACAATGCTTAATTTTTAGTTTTTTTTTGTAATCACCATAAACAATTCAATAATATAATAGTAAGAAAAACATAGTTTTGCATTATGGTACAGAAGAGTAATAACGGTGTTTATAAAATGAAAACATCATAAATAGTAAATAATACATATAAATCTTCAACTACGAAATAAATAAACCTAAAGATAAACATACAGGGTGGCCCACCACTCACTGACAACTTAAATAACTTTTGATCCAGTTAATATTTTTAGTTGATTTTTTTTTTAAATATTAGTTAGACGTTAGGTCTATAGCTATATCTCAATAATTAATTTTTTTACATTTTATTAAAAATATTAATTATTTTTAAATTTTAAATAAAATGTAAAAAAAAAATCTAAGATAGCTATTTTGTAGAGTAGAATTTAAGAAAAATTTTAGTAAAAAAATATCTTATTAATATTCAGTAGTAAATATTCTGTAGCGTTTTGAAGTTTGTGAAAATTTGAATTTTAATGTACTATTTTACGGTATTAAACTTTGAAATACGTATTGAGAAAAGGACAGAAGAAAACGCTATCTTTTCATGATTACTGTGTATACATATGATGATAGTGTGTATACATTACAAACTTGGCATAAATACCATGATAAGAAATTAGATAAGGCAATTATTACTTATCACTCTCATTCAAAAGTATATTGAAAAGATAGCGTTTTCTTCTGTCCTTTTCTCAATACGTATTTCAATGTTTAATACCGTAAAATAGTACATGAAAATTCAAATTTTCACAAACTTCAAAACGCTACAGAATATTTACTACTGAATATTAATAAGATATTTTTTTACTAAAATTTTTCTTAAATTCTACTCTACAAAATAGCTATCTTAGATTTTTTTTTTACATTTTATTTAAAATTTAAAAATAATTAATATTTTTAATAAAATGTAAAAAAATTAATTATTGAGATATAGCTATAGACCTAACGTCTAACTAATATTTAAAAAAAAAATCAACTAAAAATATTAACTGGATCAAAAGTTATTTAAGTTGTCAGTGAGTGGTGGGCCACTCTGTATATTTTCTGAAAAAAATATTGTAAATAAACTGTAATAAATAGGCCAAAAATAAAATAAAAATGATAAAAATTCGACGAAAATTTTAAATTTAAAAAGGACATGTTGTTTGTACATATTTTTAAACTCAAATTTTAAGTATACCAAATACTACATATGTTATAATTATAATGAAGCTATAACTTTGATTAATTTTAAATATTCGTAGTATAATCTAAAGAATTTTACCAATAAATACAATAATAAAATTGTGTAAATTTTAATGTTACATGCAAAATGTGATATTATATACATAACATAGGTGTATGTATAATTAACTCATAATTTTACCTATATTTGGACCAAATATTATAATTATATATATAAGTTAAACTTATAATACTATTGTTTAAACAGAAAATAACCTAATTTTTTTTTCCTTTCAAAGTATTTTTTTAAGTTTATCAACCTCTGTAGTTATTTTAGTTATTGTTTGCGTAACATTGTCCAATGCAAATTGTCACCGCTCTAGACTAACACGTATAAATACATCAAATAACAATTGATAGAGGTTGTTTTTAAAGAATTTAGACGAGACAAGGTTTCTAAGTACTAATTGGCGTGAGCCGTAGTTAATTGTATAAGTTACAACAAAGACGAAAACCAAAAAAAAAAAACAAATTATTGAAAATGATAGAACTCAGTTGTATGGTTCACAGTAATAAGATGATTTAAAATAAAACACTTAAAAATGATATCGAGAACAAAACAAAAAAACCGAAAAAGGAGAACGGACATAGAGGTGTCACGGAGATAACTGACTCGACGTATTATTGCGGTGGCTATTCGACGCTAGGCATTTATTGGACATAACATCACGACGATAACGCGTGTGTGTAACGGTTCGGTTTACAGTGGAGCGGTGGCTGAGATGGAGCTGACTAAAGACGGAAAGTTTAGTTAATTTCTGTTAACCTGTCATTGCTCGCATGTGAGAATTTCCCTCGCATTGTTTTTAAAATGAGAACCACTGGCTTGCTCGTAGTTGTACTTTCCTCAAATTCATAGTACCTTATGAAAAAGTAATCAAAAATAGATTTATCGATTAACGACAACTTTATCATCCCGATAAGGAAAAATATTGTCAACTGAAAAAAAATGAATTTTTATTTAACATGAGTTAATTTTGTCTTGGTTAAATGATGATGTAGAGTCGCTAAATGATTCATGTAGTGAAAATGATAAAAGTATTTTATCATCTACAGAACAAAATATTGAGGACGACAACTACGAAAGTGATGAAACAGTTGAAAGTGCTGGAGAATCGGAATCTTATGATGAAGGTGAGTGCCAATACTTTTTAGGCAAAGATAAAATTACCCAATGGAAAATAAATTCACCTCCACGCAACGTTTGAACTGCTCAGCAGAATATAATTACTCATTTGCCGGGAGTGAAACCCCGTGCGCGAAATGCAAAAACAGTTTTAGAATGTTCTTCACTTTTCTTCCCTGATAATGTTATACAAGATATTGATACATGTACTAATATATATTTGGCAAAATTAAGATTAAATTATGAAAGGGAACGAGATGTTTTGAATACAAATGTAGTAGAAATGCGAGCATTGTTCGGTCTTTTGTATATAGCTGGTATGATGAGAAGTAATCACCTAAATTTATCTGTTCTTTAGTCAAATGATGGGTTTTCGCCTGATTATTTTAGAGCTGTAATGTCTAAAACGCGTTTTTATCTATTATTACGAGCTCTTAGATTCGATAATATAAATACACGTAGCGAAATATTAAAATTTGATAAACTGGCACCTATACGGTTTATATTTGATGAATTTGTTAATAAATGTAAACTAAATTATAGTGTTGGGGTATATTGTACCATTGATGAGATGTTGGAAGGCTTTAAAGGACGATGTAGTTTTCGTCAATATATTCCCAATAAACCAAACAAGTATGGCATAAAAATATTTGCACTTGTAGATTCTCGTTTATTTTATACGGCATACATGGAGGTATATGTGAGAAAACAACCCAGTGGTCCCTATGAGCAAGATAATAGTGCATCAAATATAGTCAAAAGAATGATTTCTCCAATTTCTAAAACGGGGAGAAACATAACAATAGATAATTTGTTTACGTCTTTTCCGCTGGTTACCGATCTTCTAAAAAATCATAAAACAACAATGGTAGGAACGATTAGAAAAAATAAAAATAGAAATACTTCCTCCTTTTTTGAACACGAAGCAGCGAGAAATAAATAGTAGTAAATTTGAATATGGTAAAGAATGTGTGCTAGTGTCATATGTACCGAAAAAAAATAAAAATGTACTAATGTTGACAACCATGCACAACCAAGGCGATATTGATGAAGAAAGCGGAGAAAAGCATAAACCCGAAGTTATAACTTTTTGTAATCTTACCAAAGGAGGAGTAGACGTCGTAGACGAGCTAAAAGCTGAATATTCCGTAGCAAGAATAAGTTGTAGATGGCCTCTATCTATTTTTTTTTGCACTTATCAATATTGCTGGCATAAACAGCCAAAGTATCTATAAAGCTAATACTGATGACATTATTAGTAGACAGCATTTTCTAAAATCTCTTGGACAATATTTATGTAAACCATTTATAGTACAAAGACTTAATTCTAAAAATTTGCCTTTTGACCTATGAAAAAATATAAATCGTTTTACTGGTTAAATCTTACAGCCAACTAAAGACCTACAGAAAGATTGAAATGCGCTTACTGCCCAGCAAGGAAAAATCGGTATACTGTCGTAAGTAAAAACATAACTTACAACAAAATAACTATTATAAAAATGATTCGATATTTTATGTGGTGTACACTCTCTATAATAATATCGTCGTTATCAGTTGCTGACCGGCATTCGACGAGACCGGTTTGTGTTGTGTGTTCTTATATTAAAATGTTATTCTTTTAATAACTTGTGTATTTAATTTATTATAATTTAAGAGTAAAAGGATCTACAACATGGTGTCAGGTGTGAATTAAATCGTCTTAAAACGGTTAATTACGTGCTAAAATGTATGTAATTTAAATAATTGTGTTGTTTTTTTTTTTTTTTTTAAAAAAACTTGAAAGTGTTATCGTTTAAAAAACAATGGAGTGTAAAATTCCAACAAATTTAAGTTTAGATGGAAACTTGGCGGTAAATTGGAGAAGATTTTACCAAAAATTTGAAATATTCCTCTTAGCATCAGGCAGTTATGAAAAACCAGATGAGGTAAAAATTAGCTATTTTGTTAAATGTTGCTGGCGAGAAGTTAGTTGACATTTACAATACATTCACCTTTGACCGGCGAACAAAGAGAACGTATGATAACGTAATAACTTTGTTTAAAAATCATTTCGAACCAAAAAAAAACATTATATTCGAAGGATTTAAATTTTATTCTTGTAACCAAGAACCGGACCAGTCCATTGGTGAATATGTCACAAAATTAAGAACATTGGCATCGAGCTGTGAATTCAGTGAAACTGAAAATATGGTTAGAGACAAGTTGATTATGGGTATAAATCAGTTGGAAATAAAAGAAAAGCTGTTACACGAATCTGATGTGACATTAGAGAAGGCGATTGATATTGCAAAAAAATGCGTAGCAACCAAAGAACAAATTAATGAAATGTTTAGTGCTACTAGAGAGTTAAACACGCACAGTATAGTAAAAACACGCTGATTTCTATAACAGAAAACAAACTACCGAGGGCCAAGATATTCAAAATAAACGGAACATTCAAACCAAATGTGAATTAACCTATGATTGTTTTAAATGTGGTCGAAATCATAGTCGGAAAAATTGTCCAGCTTTTAACAAAACATGCGCATTTTGTAAAAAAAAAAATTATTTCAAAATATGTTGTAAGCAATATAAAATGAGTCAACGTGAAGAAAAAGAAGAAAAACCAGGTAATGTTGATATTCATGTTTGCGAGACGAATGAAGGCGACGAAGAAAAATATTTTCTGTATTCGGTCTCATGCATGTTAGAAAATGAAACGGAATGGACACAAAGGATAATCATAGAAGGCAAAGAAGTGACATACAAATTGGATACGGGTTCACAAGCAAATGTAAAGGGAGTCGATACATTACACAATGTTTTGCAAGAGGAATTGAAACTGGAGAAAACTAATATAAAGTTAGTAGTTTATAATAATAACATATTAAGTCCTTGTGGCATAATAGTTTTGGATAGTATAGTAAATAATTTTAAGTGTAAGATAAAATTTGTGATAGTAGATATTAAATGTCGTCCTATACTAGGGTTAAATACATGTAAAAAAANCATACTAGGGTTAAATACTTGTAAAAAATTAAATTTAATTAAGAGAATATCTTGTAAAGAAGTCAATGCGGTAAACGAGGTTCATTTTTTTAGTAAACAAGATTTAATTTCAAACTACCCTAAAGTCTTGAACGGGTTGGGAACTTATCCTGGTAGACCGTATTCAATAAAACTAAAAAAAGATGTTAAACCAATATCTTTCCCAGCTCGTCGAGTAGCAAAGAGTTTACTACCAAAACTAAAAAATACAATAGATGATTTAGTTAAACAAAATGTCATAGTTACAGTAGATAGTCCAACATTATGGGTTCATAATATAGTGTTAGTTGAAAAACAAAACGGTGACTTCAGAATTTGCTTGGATCCGAAGTATCTAAATGAGAATATAGTAAAAGACTCTTATCCTATTCCTAATCATGAAGAAATTTTATCTGATTTAAAAAATAAAACTTTTTTCACCGTCTTAGATTTGAAAAGCTCTTTTCAACAAATAAAGCTCGATGAAAAGTCAGCCGACCTTTGTTGTTTCTCAACACCTTTCGAAAGGTATAAATTCATTAGAAGTCCGTTTGGGTTGTCAGTATTGTCTGAAGTGTGTCAAAGTAAAAATTCTGAAATTTTTGGGGGTATAGAAGGTGTAAAAGTATATATAGATGACATATATATAGCTGCCGAAAATGAAAAAAAAACACGATGAAATACTTAAAGAGGTTTTAGAAAAAGCTATAAAAGCAGGTATAACACTTAATGAAAAAAAAATACAGTTCAAACTATCACAGTTAAAAATGTTAGGCTTTATTGTAAGTAAGGCTGGTATTAAAATAGATCCTGATCGTATAAATGCAGTCTCTAAACTAGAGATTCCTAAAAATAAAAAACAAGTTATGCGATTTCTAGGTATAGTAAAATATTTCACTAAATTCGTACCAAACATTAGCAAGGTTAGCGCACCATTAAAAGAGTTAACAAAAGATAAAATAGAGTGGGAATGGTCAGATAAACACCAAAACTCATTTAATGACATTAAAAAATTATTAACGTGTTCACCAATTCTTGCAAGATAACAAATTAATCGAAGTACTAACTGATGCATCAAAAGATGGCGTAGGAACAGTTTTATTGCAAGAGGGTTCAGTTGTAGCTTATACGTCTAAAAGTTTATCTGAAACACAAAAAAGGTACGCTCAAATAGAAAAAGAGTTGCTGGCAATAGTCTTTGCCTGTGAAAAATTCCATTATTTTATTTATGGTAGGCCCATCTTATTAAAGAGATTAGCCTTTGGTGTCGATAATAAAAAATATTTAAACAAAGTTTCACCTAGACTACAAAGAATGCTTTTAAAAATTGTTATGTATAATATATAATTANCTTTTAAAAATTGTTATGTATAATATACAATTAGAATATTTGCCCGGTTCAAAAATGTTTATTACGGATGCGCTCAGTAGAGATTATCTTCATAATGATATTGGTAATAAAAATGTTATCGAGGACGTGTATCATAATATACACGACATAAAAACTGTTTGTCTGATAAGTACTGAAACTTTAAATAGATTAACAGAAACTATAGATGGTGATAATGAGTATAGAATGATTGTAGAATGTGTAAATAATAATTGGCCCAACAGTAATAGCATACAGGGAGAGAGATGTCTAGTTTCTACAAAATAAGACAAAATTTGACAGTTGTTAATCATGTGTTATTCTTTAATAATAAAATAGTCATTCCACGGGCTATGAGGGCATATGTTTTAAATGTTTTACATAAAGGTCATTTTGGTATAAATAAATGTAAATCTAGAGCAAGGGAGTTAATCTACTGGCCTAAAATCAATAATGATATTGAAAAAATTGTAAATAATTGTGAATTATGTGATACATTTAAAAGTAACAATAGTAAATTACCGATGTTAATTCATGATATTCCGTGCAGGCCATGGCAGAAAATAGGCACAGACATTTTAGAGTATAAATCAAAGTCATATCTAGTAGTAACTGATTATTTTTCAAAGTAGTTTGAGCTTAGAAAAATTAAAGATAAGTCTGCTAAACAATAGAAACCTTTATAAACATTTTATCTATTCATGGTTGCCCGGATGAGATTGTTTCGGACAACATTACATTTAATAGTCAAGAATTTAAACACTTTTGCACTGAATGGAACATTAAATCAATTTATAGTAGTCCGCATTATCCTAAAAGCAATGGACAGGCAGAAAAGACTGTCAGTACATGTAAAAAAATCTTAAAAAAATCAGAGGAGAAAAAGAGCAATTTAGATATATTTCTGTTGAACTATAGAAACACACCAATAGAGGGTTTGGGGCTATCACCGGCTCAATTGTTGTTGTCTCGTAGATTAAAAGATAAGTTACCGGTAGTAAATAATTTATTAGAGCCGTTTAAGTTAAGTTTAAGTCAAATAAAAAATGATCTTTGGAGTAGAAAACAAAAACAAAAAAAGTTATCATGATAAAAATAGTAAAAATCTTAAAGAGTTACAAGTTGGGGATAATGTGTTATTTAAGACAGACTATAACATAAAAAAATGGGTGCAAGGGAAATTAGTAGATTTAGCCAGTACTCCGAGGTCTTTTACTGTGGCGGGGGAATATGGAGTGAGGTACCGTAGGACGAGAGAACACTTAATATTAAAACAGGAGGTAATATGGGGAAATGAAAACAATTTATCCTATAATAATAAGAGTACTTAAATAAAAGATAGTGATGAATCTCGGGAACGCAAACTTCGTCCGCGGGAGAAGCTATGTAAACGGTATACATAATATTTTAAATTAATATATGTTTAATTTTATGTGTCATGAAATATTATATGTTTACATGTTTAATTATTATATATCATAACGATTAACATTTAATATTTTATAATTCTATTTATAATATTATGTATTTTTTTTATATAAAAAAAAAATATTTTTGTTTTTATTGCATATACATTGAGGGGAGGATGTGGTGTACACTCTCTATAATAATATCGTCGTTATCAGTTGCTGACCGGCATTCAACGAGATCAGTTTGTGTTGTGTGTTCTTATATTAAAATGTTATTCTTTTAATAACTTGTGTATTTAATTTATTATAATTTAAGAGTAAAAGGATCTACAACATTTTATAGGTAAAATGTGCAAAGTGCTTAGCGTCACTATGTAAAGAACATACATTAGCACTTTGTAGTATATGCAATGGAAATAACGATGATTTGGATTCAAATAATTAGTTTGTATACGTTTGTATAGTATTTATTTATTTTGTTTTTATTTTATTTCAAAAATTAATTTTTTTTATTTTATGATTGTTTATAACTATAATAATTTAGAACTTTGCATTTTATGTATAACGTAATATGGCACATTGATTTTTATAATAATTTTTAATGTATTAACTAAAAGCATTCAAATTTTTTTATTTATGTATATTATATAATAATAATACATTTATTTTTCCCTAAATTATTACTTACGTGATAAAATATACCTGGTGAATGATCGCTCTACGCGCGAGTAACGGTGTTTAGATCATACGCGCGAGTAACGACGGGTTAGTTCATTAGTTCATAGTTCATTCAAGTGAATAGTTCAAATGAACTATTCTTAAGTTCACTAATTTTATTGATTATACTGATATTGTTTGGCAATGAACTATTCATTTAATCACTATTAGTACAGCAGTACACAGCTCAGTAGTAGTTCACGCTACTTATGGGCAATTAAGTTATAAACTAACCTTATACCTTAACCTGAACATCATAAACTAAGAAAAAATTATTATCAATACCCTCATGACTCATGTTATCATTATCACCTAATCCAAGGTGGATATATTGACCAGTAGTCCTAAGTTAAATCAGAAATCTGATCTAATATTTGTACATTGTATGAATTTATTTTATTGTTAAATTGTTAAAAACCGTGTAACATTTTAACAATCTAATTTATTTGTTATCTAATTGTAAACAGCTATTAACCATTTACAGGATTTCGAACAACGAATCACAGAGAATTTTTAAAGAAGTTCGCGAACTATTTCATTTATACATGGCTACCAATTTTTTTCGAACTGTGAACTGTTAAGTTACAGGTACTGAAACAGTTCAGAATAGTTTATCTAAGTGATTAGTTCAAATGAACTATTCGTTCACGAACTTAACATCTCTAGAGCTGACATGACCGCAGGGTGTCAAACGTGTGACAACGCCGTGGCCGTGTCACAATTTAAATTGATAATTATTATTTAAGTTTATATGTAGTTTGTATTAAAATCACAAATTATTTTACTGTAGCTAATACCTCATCTAAACGTTTTTATTTTGATGTTTCGTTAGTAATATTAAATAAATCCAGTATGGAAAATAGAAGAAAATAATGATACTGAACATTTTACGAAGGTAAATATTTGTTTTGCAACAGTTTACTACAATAAATTGTAAATGAAATTGAATAAAATTTCTATATTAGATTGTTGATTATCAAAAATTTGATATTGAATTATACCTTAATCAAATATTGTTTGATACTGATGTATATCTTGTGAGTATTTATATTTGTACAAATTATTTGAAAAATAAATAGTAGCACAGTGGGGTCGTGGCACAGTATGGATGTGGCATAGTTAGGACAAGTATAGATGATCTCTGACAGTGATTAAAATCGCTATCATTAAAAACGGATTCGATGAAAACCTGTAGATAGTGTTTAATTTTTAAAAATTGGTGAATTATTCCAAAAGCAAAATTTACTTCTATTTTTTGTTCAACTTCGACCACCATTTGCACATAGTAGATAGGTCGTCAGGAAAAAAACTATTAGTAATAAGCTTTAAATTAACATATATTTAAAAGATGCAGTAATTCTCGAACATTTTCAAGAGTTAAGTTGAAAAAGTTCTATTTTTTATACGTCTGTTTCAAGTTTTGAACGTCTCTTGTAATTTTCCAATTGAAAAAAAAAAGTATGTCGGATAAAAAGGCTATTGATAAAGTATTTAGAAACAAAAATTTGTGTTAATCTATACATTTTTCAAAAAGTTATAGCAATTTAATGTTGAAAATATAAAATTGACACATTTTAACACAAAAATAGCATATTTTTAAATACGACAGGCATTTGTACTTTTTATTTTAGCTTCGCATCGAAGCTAAAAAAACTATTAAAGTATGTATTACTTTTATACTAATTATTAGTTTTAAACATGAAAATTTAGAACACCATAAAATAGCATTACTCATAACTGATATTTTTTTAAATGTTTACTCAGTCAGAGTCCAACTATTATTATCCTTTTATCTATTGAAAGTAAATCAGTTAAAATGTTTTACTAAAATAATATTGAAGGGGTCCATGCAAAAACAAGACAACTCCAATTTTGGCGAAAATAGATTTTTATGAATACCACTACTCTTCCTTACACCGGGCATATGTTACTGGATTAACCCCTACTTTTCTATGTAAATAATTCATTATGTAATTTATTTAGTACTTGACTTAGAATGTTGATATTATTACTTTCAAAGTTACTAAGCATGTAAAATTAATTAAATTTTTTTTTAGCTTATATGCGAAACTGAGAAGGTATTGGTTTTACTAGATGTGTTTTTTTTTGTTGTGTTGTGTCTGTTACCACTTTTTCTCAGCTC
Source organism: Daktulosphaira vitifoliae (assembly GCF_025091365.1). Lineage (NCBI taxonomy): Eukaryota > Metazoa > Arthropoda > Insecta > Hemiptera > Phylloxeridae > Daktulosphaira > Daktulosphaira vitifoliae. The sequence continues at coordinate 35,759,256 of NW_026099573.1, read as the reverse complement.
TCAACGAACTGATTTCTTTCAACGATACTTCAAAAAATCAGAAATCGTATCTAGACGAAGACATAACCTTCAAAAAATGAAAAAAATTCACTCGTTCCCCGAAAATAGAGGAAATCTCTAAAAAAAATTATAAATATGAAAATCACTTATTTTCGACATTTTTTATTTAAAACTGTCATAACATTTTGAAAAATTTATGAATTTAAACATTTTTTTTATAGATTTTATAAGGTATTTATCTATCAGTTAATTTTTTATTCGAAAATATTTATTTTAACTTTAAACTTATATATGATCAGTTTTATATCCTTCTACTTCCAGAACTTAACATGCTACAGAGGGTGGTGATCCACTTTCACATGTTAGGGAGTCAGTGCTGGTTCTTGGCTAGGCAAATGATGGATGGTACGAGTATTCTGGCCAGCTTGCGCCAGAGTCCAGGCACCACTAATCTCGTTGGCACCCTGGTGATCAAACCCGAGACCCTGTGCGCCGAAACATATATTTCTACCCAATTGTTAAGGCCAACCCTTGACATTAAACTTCTATAACATTTAAAATAATTTTTTTATTAATTTTGTATATTTCCACGGCCCTTTCAAAAAAATTTAAAATTAAATATGATTTCCATAAAAATTATTGATTTTAATTTACATTGAATATAAAGTTTTACATATTTTTAATTTTTTGCTTTGTTTATTTCACTAGAAATTTTGAACTAGCTTCAATTGTCCTTTTCACTACCGAAAAATTGATGGACGGTTTCTGCATCATTAATGCCAAGGTCATTTAAGCATAAAGTACGTAATTCGTTTAAGCCCCTCTGCTAAAATTGACTTTTTTTGCATTAAATGATATATATATTATATGTTAAGTCAACTAATTTATTTAGAAACATAGTATAGATATTCAGAAACTCACAAAATAAATTAAAACATTATATTTTTTTACAAATGTACAATATTAATATTTGAAAACAAAACGTCTTTTTTTTAATTTAATAAAATAAAACGATAAATTTTTTATTATAATTAACACGAAATAATTATAGTGATTTATTTAATAGTTTATAAGTTCAATTATTTAGTATTTAGTTGCTTATTTAAGTTAGATAAAATTTAAAAGTTATTTTTCTCAACTTAAAAGAAGCAAAACAATTTAAATAATTTAACTTTTTATGCTATGTCAATTATATTTATATAATACTTTTAAAAATTAGTGTAATCCCCTTGTCAGATATTTTAAAATAAAATAAAATACAAAACCTAAAATTTTAACACAAAATTAGCATATTTTTGAATACGGTAGTCATTTTCATAATGATGACAAGTCAAGAAGTCAATTTTTTTTTTTTTTCAAATTAAAGTATATTACATAAGTTTTAAATTAAGATATATATAAAAATGTCAGTATTTCCGTAACATTTTCAAAATTTAAGTTGAAAAAGTTGCCATTTTTAAATCCCAACAGTGGGTAGGTAAAGGGTCAGATTTTCACAAAATTTATACCAGATGATAGGTAAATATCTATGGTAACTATATAAAAAAATTGTTGATTTGTAAATTTTTAAGAAGTTATGGTAATTTTAAGAAAAAAATGTCAAAAATTACCAATTTTTACTATTGAAATTTTTTTGGGAATTTCCCCTATTTATGGGGAACGAGAGTATTTAGTTCAATTTTTGAGGGTAATGTCTTCGACTAGGTACAATTTAAGATCTCTTGGCGTATTTTTCATAAAAATCGGTCCAGTGAGAATTAAATGAGTGATAATGATACAAAAAAAAATCATGATAAAATTAATACTTTCTTATCTTCCCATCGAAGCTAAAAGTTGATTAGTAGGTTAGATATGTTAAATATAATTTTCTAATACTAGACTGACTAAAAATATCTATTATTATTATATTGAACATATCAACTGATCAAGTTAGTTATTTTGACCCATAGGTCAATATAATCACTTTATTATACATTTTTTTAATACATTACCTTCAGGTCGATAAACGTTGAGATACAGACAATCTTCAGACATACGAATTTGCAAATTTGGCATGAGTGCTTCAAACACTCGGTTACGATTATGCAACATTTGCGGGTCTTGCATGCATGATGGCATGTGAACGGAACCATTTCGTATTCCAGACCACGCTGGCAGGGGATCTACATTTGGTGGTGCGAACCGTAAATTTCCCACTGGAGGCTGAGCAAATGGCAAGCCCAAGTACATCCAAGCCCGATGGCCTATTTTAGACAGCGTCACTTCAACGCCCGATGTGACACCCTGCCTGCGAATTGTTACTGGTGGCGCGTCTCGAATAAGTATTCTTTGGCCTCCACTGTTAGATAAGTACACCAATAATATAAGTAACGAAAACCACATAGCTAGAATGGATTTTTAGTTGGTGCTCGTAACCGTAAAGTGCTGCCTGTTCCACCCGCTTACGACACAGTTATGGTCGATCAACACGAACAAAAAGCGTGCCGACGCTGTATATTCGTGTACATTTCCTCCCTTCATTTCTCCATGTTCGCTTAATCCAATCACCTTACGAGGACTTACAGCACCGGAACTCGATCGTGTTATTTTGTATTCGAGGCGAAAGTTATTATTTCCATGATTCATGAATTTTCTGCGTTTTTTTTTCTATTTAAGTGTGCGTGCATTTGTATTTAAATATATATAACCGGCTTAAACACAATATAATTATTCACGAGTATATAGCAAAGAAAAAAACAATAAGTGTAATTCAAGTATCATCAATTTATTTTAAATATAAAGAAGCCTTTAATTTTGAAAAATTATAAATAACACTTTAAAATATTGGTAACGTAATAAGGTAATGTATACAGCTATTGGCGCACCTTAAGAAAGTTACACTTCTTATTACACAATCTCATTTAAAACTATAATTGGAAATTTGAAATACGTTTTAAATGATTGAAATTGTTATTATCTTCCTAAATATACTAAAATAATTTATCGTAAACATTTTTTAGCTTCAATGCGAAGCTGAGAAGGTATTGGTTTTACTAAGATGTGTTTTTTTTTTTTTTTGTGTCTGTTACCACTTTTTCTCAGCTCTCGCCGAACGGATTTCTTTCAACGATACGTCAAAAGATCACAACTCGTATCTAGTCGAAGAAATTACCCTCAAAAATTGAAAAAATTTCCCTCGTTCCCCGTAAATGGGGGAAACCTCCAAAAAAATTACAAATTTAAAAATCTCTAATTTTCGAAATTTTTTCATTTTTTTTTTACTTATAATTGCCATAACTTTTTTAAAAATGAACATATCAATATAATTTTTTTTTTATAGATGATTGATGTCTTTACCTATCATTTGGTATATTTTTTTTGTAAATTTGACCTTTTTTCTGCCCACAGGGGGGAATGTAAAATGACAACTTTTTCACAACAAATTAACTTTTTCAACTTAAATTTTGAAAGTGTTCCGGAAATACTGACACTTTTATATATATCTTAAATTAAAGCTAATATAATATACTTTATTATGGAAAAAAAAAATTTCGGACTTTATTTTATCTTCACGGTGAAAATGGCTACCAAATGCTATTATTGTGTGAAAATTCTCAATTTTATTTTTTACATTTTTAACTTTATAATGCTATAACTTATTGAAAAGTGTATTGATCAATATAATTTTTTTATGGGAAATACTATTTTTTAATATTCTATTTTTCATTCGACATACATTATCTTAATCAGGATATTAATAAGGAACTAGCAGTTTATGAAGCTTTTGGAATAATCCACGAATTTTTAAAATTAAACACTATCTAAAGATTTGCATCGAAGCGTTTTTTTTTATAGTGATTTTAATCACTGTCAGATATCATTATACTTGATCCAACTATGCCACGTCACCACTGTGCCGCGACCCCCCTGTGCTGGGTTTTTTAAAATTATTTTAAAATTATAACATTTTTGAATATGTGCATAATCTATAAATTTACTTTTAAATCCCGTAACTGTTAATGAACTAATGAACCGCCGTTGAGCACGCTGTTATTGAACCAATGAACGACAATGGCACTGTTATCGAACTTTTTAATGCCAAACCAAGGAATGGTCTATGAACTTTAACTGAACTTTTGTAGAATTGAGTCCACCCCATGTTAAAATCCATATTCAAATCTCATTATGAACTCTGCTATGAACGGGTTTTGAACTGAGTTCAGCACCGTTGTTACAATATTAAATGAACCCGGTATGAACTCGAATTGCTACTCAAGATATGTCTTGCTATAGTTTAAAAAAGAACGAAAAAACACCAATATCCATTCCAAACATTAACAAAATATTTATTGAGTTAATAATAAATAAACATAAAATAAATATGTAATATCAGACTAATTGATCTGGAAATCAGAAAAAATAAGTAACAAGTAGTTTTTACTTTATTACTACTTGAGTTAAATATAATAATGCAAGTCTACATCTGTTGATGTGATGGGTAAGCACAATAAACACAGGTTTGTTTAATAAAAAAATTATTTTTTATTTTTGGTGTTAGACTTGTGATTAATATAAGAAAAGTAAAACACCATTATCTAATATAAAAGACAAAAAATTAACCAAATGATAGTTGCCGTAAATGCGAAAATCATGCATTTCTATGTATGACTATTATCCTTACAGTGCAAATATGTACATTGGCTATGTAGGTTTTTACTCTCTCACACAAGATTTACTTCTAAAAAAGAACCTTAAATAAAAATATAAATAACAAAAAAATATAAATCAATAATGTGTCATGACAACATAAAATCAATATTATAGTTGCGATACATTAAGAAATAACTCCAAATTGTTTTTTTTAGATTCGATTCAAAACTGAAAAGGTATTAATTTTACTATGTTTTTTTTTTTTTTTTATGTCTATTGCCACTTTTTCTCAGCTCTCACTTGACCGATTTCTTTCAAAAGTACGTCAAAAAATCACAAATCGTATCTAGTTGGAGACATTACCCTTAAAAATTGAAAAATATTCCCTCGTTCCCCGAAAATGGGGGAAATATCCAAAAAAATTACAAATTTAAAAATCGGTAAATTTTGTCATTTTTTTCACTTTTTTTTCTTAAAACTTCCATAACTTTTTGAAAAATAAACAAATCAACATAAATTTTTTTCTACTAAACCTTAGATATTTCNTAAACAAATCAACATAAATTTTTTTTCTACTAAAACCTTAGATATTTCCCTTTCGTTTAACATCATTTTTTTGAAAATCNAAAATTTTTTTCTACTAAACCTTAGATATTTCCCTTTCGTTTGACATCATTTTTTTGAAAATTTAACACTTAACCTGCTCATGGGGGGGGATTTAAAATAGCAACTTTTTTACAAAAACTAACTTTTTCAACTTAATTTTTGAAAATGTTCCGGAAATACTGCGTCCTTTAAACATATATCAAATTAAATCTTATTTTATGTGCTATAAAATGAAAAAAGAAAATTGTAACCTAGTGTAAATAATAGAGTCCCACAAGTTATAGAGGCCGATAATAATGTATCGCTATCTAAATTGCCTATAAATTTACTACCAGTAACGTTACCAAATTTTTCCGGTGATTATTATGAATAATCAACATTTTATGATTTGATTAAAAATTTAATTCAGACAAATACTAGTTTGATGCCGATTCAAAAATTTTTTTATTTACGCGGTTTGTTGAGCGGAGATGCCTTACATTCGATTAAATGTCTAAGTATGTCAGCTGAAAATTACACTGCGGCTTGGAAAACGTTAACAGAGCGGTTTAATAACACAAAGGTATCGTGCAAAGTCATGTGAAAGCGATTTGCGACATGGATACCTTGAATAGTGAATCTACTATAAAACTAAGGCAATTTATAGATAAATTAAGTAATCATATCCAATGTTTGAGAACGCTTGGGTATGAGCCGAATAATTGATGTCCGTTAATGGTTCATATTGTTATGATAAAATTAGATAAAATGACTTTACGCGCTTGGGAAACGTCTACTTGACAAACAAAAGTAGCCAGCCGAGCCAAATGAATTATTAGAATTTTTAGAAAGCCGTTTTAAAATATTAGAATCGATGGAAACATAAAAAACGATCACTACGCGTGTTCTGGAGTAAATGATCTAAGCAGTAAAAATCAGAATATAAAGAAAAAATTATTTACTAAATCATTTGCAGTAACTGATAAGACATTGGAATGTTTTGTATGTAAAGGTCCACGTACAATTTATCATTGTCCAACTTTTTTAACGTTATCCGTTCAAGAGCGTATGAATAAAATAAAGTAATTGATTTAAAACTTTGTCGAATTAGCTTAAGGCAGCATGCGGGTAAAAAATGTTTATCGAAATATTGTTTGCGATGCTCAAAATCGCATAAACTTTGTTACATTTCGTTCAATGCACGCCAACTGTAACAGCTGATCTGAACGTAAACAATAACACACTGATATCCAAATCGGTAGAACAGATAGAAACAACGAGCTCGCACAACGCAATAGTTCCTACCTTTGAACAAGTCGTTTTATCAACCGCGGTAGTATCAATACGAGATAATAACAATAAACTACAACCGTGCCGTCTTTTATTAGAATCCGGTTCACAGAGTAATTTTATTTCCGAATCATTAGTACAGGAATTTTAATTGAGTATACGGACTGTATACTAGTGGCGGATCCAGAATTTATTCCAGGGGGGGGGGCGTCATACGATACATTTTTTTCTTTTAAGAACTGATTTATTATTTTGTGTTTATTACATTACATGTTTTTATCACATTTCTATTTTTAAAAATTCGTTTAATGTTTGCTGCATAATAATTTTTTTAATTACTATATTATATATTTTTTGATGACTTTAAAGACATAGGTATATAAAAATAAACTCGTTAATCAAAATTAATTGCATATGAAGAACTTTATTTGAAATTAAAAGCTATTTAACAAAAAAAAACAAAATATACATTTCTTACAATATTATCCTGCACCCCAGAGAAGACAATGAGCATGGTCTTTGTTTTCGACTTGCTCATGCACACCTTGAGCATGGCCAATGCTTCAGTAACTATGCGATATACTGTTGATTTTGGCAAGTTTAAGGCTTCTAACATTTGGTATACATTGAGCCGATGGTTGGTGTTTAAGCAATCGCACACACGTTCCACATTGGCATCTGTCCGCGAAGTTAATGGGCGCCCTGACCTTGGTTCGTCGACGACGTCCTCTCTGCCCTCCTTGAACGCCTTGTGCCACTCATTAATTTGAGAACTCGACAGAATTATCCGGGAAAGCCATCTGGAGCATTGAGATTGTTTTAGTAGCGGTTTTTCCCAGCCGAAAACAAAACTTGATTACGTAACATTGTTCAATTGTTTTTTCCATGAAACTTCCTTCGGGGAATCTCACGTCCTGTCGCTTCCAGAGCTCAGAGTAAAATGCGGCCAGTCTGTAGTAGTTTGTTAGGGTTCCCCCCACTGTTCCTGACCGGTCATAGCGCGCTGGATTATTTAGTCACGTCAGAAAAAGAGGAGACTCAATACTTTTGGGATGAACCCTGTACATTTATTATATTATTTACTGGTAACAGTACGCGATTTCTTTTCCATGAAAATTATTAACAATTGGATAAGCATTTATAATTGACATGAAAAAACAATTAGTAGTATAATTCAGATTATTAAAAAAAATTATAGAAACATTGTCTAAAACATGTTGAATTTTTAATTAAATAAGTTCATATATCAGAAATTCAAACGTGAATAATAGTGAATAAGTCCATTTATTATCAAATTTCCTAACAAAGAATATCCTATAATAATATGATTACAATGATAGAATCACGTAAATTAATAATTGTTATCACTTTTAACTTGGCTAACCATGGAACACTCGTAGTTGACATACGATAATGTTTCTAACTTTTGTAATAAAGATTAGAGATAATCATTTCAGTATAAAGCGCGTTAAACGTTATTATTATCCATGGAAAAGAAATCGCGTACTGTTACCAGTAAATAATGTAATTAGTGTTTACTTCTGTATTTTACATAATATGGACTGACATTTGATACCACAAGGAAAATTATATATATATATATATATATATAAAAATTATTTTTTGTAATTGCGAAAAATAACATCAAACATATTTTAAATATAGTTCTATTTTGTAAAAATGTATTAAAAAAAAAAAAGTATAAAATGTTATGAAAGAAATTGATCCAGTAAGAGCTGAAAAAAAATGACGAAAATAGTAAAATTAGTACTAATTAACTATATAAGATGTCTCAACATTTTTGTGGATTTTATCAAATTTGTGTTTCTTGCCATCAATATTCTTAAGTAAAAAAACAAAATTTTAACTTTATAAAAGTAAATTAACTTCAACTGTTTGTTGACTCATAATATCTTGGGCTTCACGAATAGACAAACCCTCATCGCGATATAATTTTTTTTATAATATTATATATGTTGTAGTAACAAATTGTATCATTCAGTAACGTCTCTCAGCACGTTAGGACTTAGGGAATAGGTTTAGGGAAAAGACTTGAAACAGGAGATTCATCTTTGAACACTTGTATTCTGTCTGAAATGTTTGAAAATACTTTTTTGTCAGATGAAAGAAGTTTATAAAATCGTTAAAAGATGTTATGTAAATTATTTTCCGAAAAAGAAATTTAATTGCTACCTTTATATAAGACGCGTAGTCACTAACTAGCAATAAAACGTTGTTATGTTCTACGCATTTAGGCAAAATTAAACCATATTCCATGTACGTCCTGGGAATATAAATAACACGTATACATATCTATAAGTCATTTTATGTGACTTCATAAATCGAATTTGTATTTTACTCGTGTATGAATTAGGTTGTGCTAAAATTAAATGTATAGTCATAAACATCCGAGCCGTCCTATCCATTACTACAATTTTTAAATTTTTTTTATAATTCATTAAAAATTAAAATAGTTGTTTTTATTGACAAATTCTATTAATTATAAGCATTTACCACAAAAATATTAATTTATTTCCAGTAAAAAACAGTAATAAATCCCAATAAAAAAAAAATAAGGTGTAAATAAAGTGACAAAATGAACAAGGTTTTGACACGGTCACGGCGTTGTCATCCGTGTTACATCTCGCGGTCGCGCCAGCTCCTTCACAAACACCGACCCACTATAAACCGGACCGTTACACACACACGTTATCGTCGACGTGTAAAGTCCAACAAATGCCTAGTGTCGAATATCTGCCGTAATAATACGTAGTTAGTACTCATTTATCTAGGTGCTGCTTGTGTACCACAATCATTTATAAACATAATCAATATGATTATTGCTTAAAAAAAATACTTCATAACAAACAATTTTCGTAAAGTCCTTTTTTATTTTATTTTTTTAATTACTCGTTGAAAAATATTTTAATAATTAAAATTTTTTTTTATTACTTAAAATTATCCATCTTTTAGTATTTATATTATATATTCAAGAGGAATGGCAAAGTGTGCTGATATATTCTATACACAAAAAGGAAGATAAGCAGTTGTGTGATAATTATAGAGGTATCGCTCTATTATACGCTACATATAAAGTGCTATCCAAGTGTATATTAAACAGAATTAAGCCGTGGGCAGAAGATATTTTAGGAAATCATCAAGCAGGTTTCAGACAAAATAGATCTACCACAGATATTTGTTTTGAAACAAATTTTTCAAAATATATGGGAGATTAACATAGAAGTACATATACTATTTATTGATTTTAAGAAGGCGTATGGTTGCATACATAGAGAATCGATGTTGAATGTACTACTAATATAGTTTAAATTGCCCTAGAAATTAATTAATCTGATAAAAGCAAACATCCTACACACGGAAATCGAGATCAAAGTTGGTAATATTGTATTACAAGGGATACTAGTATCCAGTGGTTTGAGACAAGGGGACGATCTGTCGCCCATACTATTTAATATAGCGTTAGAAAGGGTCATTAGGGAGAACCATATTGAAGATAACGGAGTACAATTGGACGGTTGCATAATAGGAGTACAAAGACGATATAGTATTATTTGCGGAAAAAAAGGAAAATCCTAGGGAGCTAGCATACGGCAAAAAGAATAGGTTTAGAAATAAACGTTAAAAAAACTGAGTACATGATTGTGCAGAGAGGAGAGCTCGCGGATCATGTTCGCCCATTTCTGGAAGTTGGACAGTACAAGTTTCAGAGAGTGCAAGAGTTCAAAACCCAACCAAACCTATAGCAAGTAGACTTCTGCGATCACTAAGGAATGGACCAAATAAAACTGTCGAGGCATTACTACTGCCAGACGGAATGTTCACCAATAACGATAATGAAACATTATCACATTTGATGAACACACCTTTTCCTGACTCTGCAATTAACAACAGAGAACAGGAACATGATGCACAGGACAAACGTGTGACCTGTGCTGATTGGAGACTAACCAGGAAAGTGATAACCCCAAGTGGAATAAGATGGGCAATAAAATTGTCCCCCATCTCTGCAAAATATTTAGGACATGCCTTGCCTATGGTTATCAACCAGAAAGCTGGCGAAAAGTTAAGGTGGTGTTTATACCCAAACCTAACCGGACTAACTATTATGAAGCAAAATTCTAAAGGCCAATAAGTCTTACTTCATTTCTTCTTAAGACTATGGAGAAACTTATTGATAGGTACATTAAGGAGGGCTCTCTGAAGGATAACCCTTTACATGAAAACCAACATGCGTATCAAACGGGGAAATCTACTGATACAGCTGATACGATCACATTTGCATGTGCCCATATCTCTGTCTCCCATACCATCGTTGTACCGTTTAATAGACATATATATATATATATATAATTAACACAGTGACATACAGCAATACTAACAGGAGGGCGGACTGCACACATAAACACTTTTTGCAATTCACGGCCAATGTGCCATAATAAGATATCCCTATCAACAGTTGACATTTTACCATCTTCGCGATCACTACTTTTGCCTGATAATTAACTTAACTTCGCTACCCCGTATATTATAGTGTGTGTGTGTGTCGCCGTCAGCTCCCTGTTGGATTAATCATCTCTAGGTGCCCAGCAGGTTGTATTATCCATTTAATATTTCAATTGTTTAATAAATATTTATTTATATCGTTGTTAACCTAAAGTGTTATATATATATATTGTAGTGCGACTCTTGGTAGTTCCTCTAAGGGAATATAAATTAAATAGGAAACTTCAGTACCTAAGGTAGATATAGCCTAGCCAGCTATCCCCCGTTGGTCCCTTAGAATACTGTCCACGGGCATTTAGGCTAAACCCCTAAATAGCGACGTAACAATTGGTGGAGGCGCCGATCTCTCTGTTTTATTTTAAACTTTCAGTGAGGGATCCCCCCTAAGTGTACTACAATTTTTATATACCGCTTTTCATGGTTAATTTATAAATTAAATATTTTTTATTTATTATTGGCTCAATTATTGGGAAAATTCATATACGGAAGAATTAATAAAAACCGGAATTTTAACGCTAAACGCGGGTTGTCTAGTCCATACACCTAATAACATCCTAGCAACACACACATTTATTAAACAATCATTCCAAACAAATTTCGTGCCCCAATTAACATTATCAAATAATAGTTTATTTTTACCGAAATTTGATAAAATCAATAATTCACCGGCCATTATAAAACCCAACATAATCCCCATCGATTCTGGATTACATGAACTAGGGAAATATTCGGAAAATTTGGATGACGTCATCAAAACTATCGAGGCCACAGAAAAAACAATAGAATTTGAGAATGAAATTAAAAATAATCAGATATTGTTCCTCATTATCCTATTTCTTATCGGATATATACTTTTATATTTTATAGCTAGATATATTAGGGGCAAATGCACGCATTCCCCCCGCACGGAGCCTCCAGTAGTTTATTCTACGCGCGACGAACGATACATCCGCTAAAATCTTAACCGCTTATTTCCTCACTATTTTCTACATTATAAATTCAAATTTTCACTAAATAAAATTTACAATATACAATCATAAACCATTGTGTCATTATTCTATAGCTATGGACACATTTTACAATGGTAAACTTATTCTCATCAACGTTTCCATCAAACAATTCTTTTACTCCTCGAGTGGGGCGCTCGCCCACTGCTCCAGCAGCGACTTCGACAATCCCAGGAGAATGTCCCGAGGAGTAGCCACATTATTTAGTAAACACTTCGGTAAGCCAACAAGGTCCACTAGGATATCCAAACATTTGTGCGTTCAATCTACTAGACAAAATATTATATTAACAATGCTAACAAAGCCGCGTTTCAATAGTAAACCATACCTACAAGATTACTCAAATGCCATTTCGGAATTGGCAAATTTTCTTACACAAAACAATATATGGTTCGTTACAATCCCTCCCATAGGGATAAAATTCCAGTGACATTCGGATTAATGTGTATCACCACCATCCTTATAGGTAGAGGCATTTCCGTCCGCTTATGTGCCACAGGACAACTACACAACGAGATTAAGACATATCTTAACTATCTGTAATTTTATTATTATACTTATTTATGATATATGTATATACATATTTCTATTAATTAAAAAGTTACTTACGCATGGACTTTTATTTATTCTGATTTTACTCCTTACCACACTTTCACCTTCATATGTTAATACATAGGTCATTTTGGTGTTCGATAACTAGGTCAAATTATTAACCTCTATAGTGTATACGTTGCATTCACCTAATTGCCATTTTGCCATCTCGCCATTTTTTTTTATATAGCCATTCATAGCCAATCATCACTAACGCCACTGCCACGGTCAATGTCACGACCATTACCATGACCAGGCCCGTATTTAAGGGAGGGCTCGGAGGGGCAATTGCCCCTGGCGGCAATTTTAAAATTAGGTTTAGGGGCGGCAAAATATTGAAATGGTCAAAAATGTAAAATTTATTTGTAGCTCATTTTACCTAATGAGTATAATCATTGATTATAGATAGAGATTATAGATATTATATACTATCTATAATCAATGGTATAATACAAAAATATAATATATAATTAGTATAATAAAAAAATAACTATAATAATATAATTATACCAAAATAGATTTTGAATGTAGAATGTACCTAATAAAGTTCTGATAAAGTTTTTATTCGTTATCAACTCGAATGTCAATAAAATGCTTTGGGCATATTGATGTTGTAAACATATGATTCGTATTTAGTTCTACGAATCGTAGACTATGAAAAATACATACTAAAAATAGAAAATATACAATTGGGGTATTCCCATGATATAAGGAGCTACGAAACTACGACTGCCGATTATTGACAATTTACACTACTATTAAGTATTATTATTTATTATAATATTATCGATAACAAAAATCAAAATACAATTATTAGTGCATTATTCATGAACGAGTACTGACGTGGTGTCGTGGTCTGTTAATCAATCTATTTTAACTATTAATTAATATTATACATTTATACTACGCGTGTATATTCAAAACAGTAAGTATTATAATTTATCATTGATTTTAAAATATTATAAAACCAATAGTATTATATGGTATTTAATATTTATATTGTAGTAAAGACTATTATGATTAATTATTTACAAAATGTTAATTGTGCTTTAATTCTAATAGTTAGAAAAAAAACAATTATTGTTCTTAAGAGTTGCGGAATATTAGTTACGATATAATTTTTCTCATATAAGTCACGAATTTACATTTTGAATAGGTCGGTACATTTTATATTTGTAATAATGTTTTATACCTATTTTACTTAGTTATGGCTCCAAGAAGAAATAGGCTTAGTGGGGCTGAATACAAGAAAATAGCTAAGCTCAAAGAATTTAATTTGAATAAAGTTGATCAAAAAACTATTAAAATCGACACGATGTTCAAAAGTAAGTATTTTATTTATGTTCACTGTAAAGTAAACTAATAATAATATAAAATTTATATAAACACATAATAAGTTTAATTTTTTTTTTTTAAGAAATCAAATATTATTAAACCAAACCAATCTTAATTATTATATTATTGCGGAAATTTAAATAATTAAATATAACAATTGCTTAAAAGTTAAATATTATA
>NW_026099573.1:35736300-35745015 GCF_025091365.1 Daktulosphaira vitifoliae | reverse complement strand
GTGGGCCCGCACAACACAAGTCTCTTATTGATTTCTGTTCAGGAAGATATGTAATTAAAGCATATCTTGTCAAATCAGTAATTGATATAAAAGTAATAATAATGTATAGTGTACATAATATATGTGTAGAGTGCCTCACCGTAATTTACTAATTTGACATTATTAACTAATATTCAAATTAGTAAACACGGCGGGACACCATACATATATGAAATACATTATTTTGCTAAAGAAGAAAACTAAGATTATTTTAAGATAGTTAAAATAAAAATTATTTGAAAGATATTTGGCTATTTAGACTATACCAAAACATTACAGGCCCCGTATTTCCTTATATTTGCATTTCCTGAACTAATAAAACTGATAAAATCATCAATATTTTTTATGCAAGAAATAGGCACCAATTAATACTTTTACATCACTAGTATTTAGCAACTTTTTATAACCTGCTGTAAACGGTTTTTTGCTGTATGCATTTTGGACTAGTTTTACAGACTATTGTTTTTTTTTTAAATAATTCCGATTTGCATAGTACTTTTTTTGTCATTATGTCTCCGTAAAAAACAAAAACACGCATTTTAAAAAGTTATAAAAAAAAGATATCTCAAAAAATGATAGATATGAAACAGAAGAAAATGTAAGCATCAAAATAATTTATTGAGTCTACTTCTCTATACTTTCGTATAGATAATATCTTTCAGAGAAATAAACAGTACCTCGGATTTAAATGTAAATGATACCATATTGCGAGTTTTAACTTATAGCTCTATAAGTCTAAATTAATCTAGTAATAATTTACAAAATATATATATAGTTACTGTAAGGTAAATTTGAGAAACGTTAGTCGAAGAACCTTAAAAGAATAATTAATAACACAATAATGCGAAAAAGAAATTTGTATGAAGCGGGTAAGAAAAGAAATAAATCAAGTGCTACAGTTAAATTTAGTGGTCCTGATGGAGATGATGGTTTAGCGGAACTTTTGAATAACATTCTGACACGGCCACGGCATTGTCACACATTTGACACCCCGCGGTCGTGTCAGCTCCTTCTCAGCCACCACTCCACTGTAAACCGGACCGTTACAAACACGCGTTATCGTCGTGGTGTAAAGTCCAATAAATGCCTAGCGTCGAATACCCGCCGCAATAATTCGTCCAGTAAGTAATCTCTGTGACACCGTCGGTTTTATTATTAAATATATTGTTTATCTTATTTCTTATTTTGTGACTATTTTCTGAAGAAAACAATATACGGCTTCACACCACTTTGTGATAAAAACAAACCCTGTGTCGTTCTTTATCTGATGTTCTACGACGACAGTCGTAACAATTCCTACTGAAGAAGAGCTGCGTGAAAACATGAGTAATTTTTTGACAAAACTAAACGAGATTGATAATACAAAACTCAAAATTTCTACAAGAGATCAATGCAATAGCCAAGATTGATACACCGAGAGGAAACAAAGACTCACTGCTTTAAATTTTGCAGACATTTGTAAAATGTGTGCTAATACAAGTTGTTGTGAAAAAGTTTATAATCTTTTACACGGACCTCATGTTACATCGAAAAAAATATCATACGGTATTGAAATGGAACATCGGGCTAGAACTCAGTTTGAGCAACTTTATGAAAAGCTTGTTCAATTCTGTGGATTCTTTGTTGATAAAGAGTACCCTTTTCTGGAAGCAAGTCCTGGTAGTACTATTTTTAATTTTTGCAAAATGCGTTATTACAAAAACTTATAAACTTGGTAGACGCTGCGGGTCGTCCAAAACCCATACATAAGATTGCAGCTTAACGGTACCCGCACGCACACGATTTGCACCACGCTTATAACATACGTTTTTGGATATTGCTCTTGTGTGCATGCGTACCCGTATATATTGAAGGAAAACAACTTTAATGTTCGCACACAACAATAACTATTTTACTATTTAAAAATTTGCATTTTTAATAAAAATGTAGAATTAAGAATCTATAATAAATTTTCTTCTTTTAATTAATTTTAGAAGGGGGAGCGATCGTCCGAGCCACGAATCACCACTGATAGATATCTATACTCAATGACATTATGTTACTAATAAAACGCAAATCAATGTTACCGAACGGCATGCGATGTAAGACAGTCAAACTACGTATGATGCACCGATTCCAAACTACAAATGCGCGCAGCGGTTATTTTGAAATGACGGAAGGCGTGGTCGTCACAGATACAGAAAACAACGCTATCTCTGGAGCGTTGAATACGTTTTACGTTCTGTGTGGCGTCCTCTTAATGTGACAATCTTAAATATTACACTAGTAGTTTAGAAAAAAATGCGACAGACAACTTGATGGCACATTCAAATATATAATTGTACAAGTGCAGTAGTAAAATGATTGATGCCTCGTCTTTCTAAAACTGATAGAAATTTAAGAGTTAATAATTAGTTTTTTGTATTTCATTAAAACTTTACACTAATGACAATACCACGTTATCTGACATTTTACAAAAAATGAGTTTTTGGTATCAAAATATTCGTGATCTCCTTGCGCACAAAATTTATTAACCGTACAATAACCTAAAATAAATTATTTTCCTTCCAAATTGGATTTAAATGATAACACGTATCCAAATAGTATCTGTGACAACAAGTATCTACACAGTTTACCGCGTGAAGGATACAAGGACGGGTTTGCATACGAAATTCTTTTATTACAGCAGGTATTTATTACATTCGAATTTATAATCAAAATACATAGTTGTTCCTATTTAAGTTACAAATAAGTTTGGATACTCAAGAGTATCCGCCCAGGAACCGCGAAGCTCTGCTCCGAGTGCAGAGGCGGGCGGCGATCCGGACCGTTTCAGCGTACCGAACGGTTTCCAGAGTGGTGGCGGGCATCCTGTCATCACTGCCGCCCGCCGACCTTCTCGCCGCGGAACGGGCCACCGGACATGAGCTTCGCTGTGAGCGCGGCCGGCCCCTCGAACCCGAGGACCGGCTTGCGCTCCGGCGGACCACCATGTTCCGGTGGCGGGCTCGCCTCTCGGAGGAGACTTCGAAAGGCGATGGACCAGGTCCCTCATTGGATCCAACCGCCTGGAGAGGTGGGTGGACCGGACACACGGAGAGATGTTTTACCGTCTCACGCAAGTGATGTCCAGCCACGGCTGCTTCAACGAATACCTCCACGGTATTCGGAGGGCAGCCGCGCCTACGTGCGACCACTGCCGGGATCGCCATCTGCAACCTATACAGTATAGATCAGTTCAAAGTATTTCAAGAAGACTATCTTATGTTAATAAATTAGAATATCTTAAGAATTGTTTTGATAGTTTACCAAAACTACCCTCCTATTATTGTTGTAAAGGAGCAGAACGAAGTTATTTACAATATTGACAATGCTGAATGCCATAACTATTAGTGGTATGAAACTGGAGGAAAACTAGAAGCATCTGTCTTCACTACAATATACATAAAACATCTTGAGAAGATTTCCCTTAACAAAAAACCAATAGTTGTCTATACAGATGGCTGTGGGTAACAAAATAGAAATGTGGTACTTTCCAATGGCTTATTGAAATACTCAATGAAATGTAAGGTCAGTGTAACACAGAAATATCTAATAAAGGGACATATACAAATAGAAGTTGACAGCATCCATAGTTTAATTGAAAGAAGTTGTAAAGAAAATGACATATTTTTACCCACAGACTATGTGAGATATACTCTCAATGCAAGAAAGTATCCAACTCCACTCAATGCTCAATTACTCACACATACTTCCTTTAATGACTATAAAAAAAACCAGATTTATAATTCCATTGGGCCTGGAAAGACTATGGGGGATCCTGAGTGTAAGGATTTAAGAGGACTTATGTATGATCTCTCAGGAATTATATATTATAAACTAATATTTGATGATCCTTGGACTGAGTTACCCCAACGGACAACTAGAAACAAAGCTATCCTTACTGAAGAAGCACTACAGCCATTGTACACAGAACCACTAAAACTTACTAGAAGTAAATGGAACGATTTATAAAAGTTAAAAAAAGTTTTGCCAGTGGACGTGCACCCTTTTTATGACACACTGCCATATGAATCTGTTATCAAAGAACGAAAACAGAAAATATGATTTCAGTAATGTATGATATTTTGTATATTTTGATAATATATGAATAACAAAACTGTTAATTGTTAAAATTAAATACTTAAATACTATTGTTAACTATTATTTTTTTTTTTTATTAATTTTTATCATTTTACCAAAATATCTAACATTGTTATTATTTACTTATATTTTATTATAATGTTTTTAATTTGAAGCAGTAAGACTGTTTATTGTTAAGATCCTTAAAAATGTTTAATTACTAATACTTTTAAGTTTTAGACACCAAGTAAATTAGCTACTAGTGTGCTATAAAAATAAATCTATTTAAAAAAAAGTAAGCTAGAAGCTACACAATTATATTAAGTTGATTTGTATAAACGTTTTTTTTTATTTATCCATATTTTTAAAATGAGTATAATCACTAATAAATAATACTGTATTATTTATACAATATACTAGGAATCTAATATTAGTATTTTTATAAATTTTAATCATGTTAAAGCACTGCTCAATAACACGTATCTCACAAAAACTTTAGTAAATACCACTAAACTACACTATATTAAACAGCAACCAAATTTGAAGAATTTTATTATAAAAAAAGTTCAATAATCTTAACTTAAATTTAAACTTGAAAAAAAAATGTGGTTTTTAATGTTTATTCAGTTTTTTCACTCTTCTGAACAATTGGTAAAATGTAGATACGTGGTATTATCATTAGTGTAACGAAAAGATCTTTTGGAAAACCATAATTTCACATTATTAGCAACATTAAAAAAGAAAGTAAAACTAAATACACTTGTGTCCAATTTTTTTAAATTTTACCATAATAACTTATAAAGAAACAGTTACAATATTATGCAAACTAGGGTGGTTACTAAAATTAATGTAGTAAAATTTAAAAATTATACAATCTCAATTAGTTTCAATACTTATAAAAATGAGGTACCCAATGTTTCAGATAAATCAGAAAAGATTAACCCGTGCCACAAAAGGCCTAAAGTTTGATAACTCAAAAATTTTCAATAACCGTAATTTTTCATTGTTTTTGAAAGGTTACAAATATAAAAAAAATCAAACTAATTGGCCGCAACAAAAAATTTGTAACTTTCATAGCGTTTTACAAAATTATAAGAAAAGGGTCGCCAACCTACTGGGCGAGACAGTGTATTGTCGGACCACAGTAGGATTTAAAAAAAATTAACTTTTGTATATTAAAACAATTAGAAAAAATATATAATTAATAAATATTAAAGTTGATGTCCGTTGAGTCGTTGATAGTAGATGTACACCAAAACCTCGTGACAGTTGTCACATAACCATATCAATGAGGGATGACCTTATACAAGGCCGTTGCCCGTACCTTAAAAACTAGGGGAGTTGATTTTTGAAAGGAGCAAAACAAAAAATACATGAGTCCATCGAAGATGGAACACGCAAATAAAAAAAAATATTAAAAAAAAACAAAAAAAAATTAAGTTAACACGAGGCAAAAAACCGAACGGTCAAAAAACCTCGTCTACAATTAAAGGGGAAAAAGAGAGAGAAAAAAAAACAGGTATTAATAAAAAAAAATAGTTACACCTACACTTTTAATATTAGAGAATACGATGAACGTCTTCGGGTACCCGCCGGTTATTAATCGCGGTATTACCGCTAAGCACGGCGGGAATACGTCCCAAGTAAGCGACTGGTTTTTGGCAGTTAGGCTTAGCTTGCAAGACGTTGGGACACCCCGGGATAAAATGCACTACGTCACCACATTGTACTAATAACATATTCATCATCAAATAAAAAATAATATAAAACCTATAAAAAAATATATATAACATGACAGGTGGTATTGGAACACGCCTGCCATGTTGAGGGACCTAAATAAAAAAAAAGGGGCACCTAAAAAAAAATTTAATAATAAAAAAAATCGCCACACATGCTTATGGCACGGCGCACTTATAAAAAAAATTCTGGCTCAAAAACATTAAAACAAAAATATACATTACCAGCCCCGAAGGGCTAACGAATATGGAGGCAGGTTTAGCCGACGCCAATATAAAAAAAATTACATAATCAAAAAATAGCGGACACTCACGAAAAAATATAACTATAAATTTAAAATGTTGCAGCACACACAACAACAAAAAACTCACGCTACGGACGAAAATTAGCGACAACCAGTTCCGATGATGGCTAATTTCCGACAAAACGTCCGGCGTTTGACCCGGCGGTCCGTTGGCGATAACACGGCTAGCCTTTAGAGTAGGGGTCAAAAAAAAAAAAACTAAATACCCAGTGCCGTAAATTATTACGAACAACATGTTTTGAGTGGTTTAAACGGTTTAAGGAAGGTAGGTCATCCACTAAGGATAACGAACGATCTGGTAGACCATCGACCAGTAAAACAAATGAAATTGTTGCTCGTGATTATTATTCGAAATAATAATAATTATTATTATTATTCGAAATGATCGTCGATTAACTATCAGAGAAGTTGCGGAAGACGTCGGAATATCTTATGGTTCTTGCCAAGAAATATTAACCAAAGAATTGGGCATGAGCCGAATCGCAGCCAAATTTGTTCCTCGTCTCTTAACCAATGAACAAAAACAAAACCGAAAGACCATCTCTTAAGAACTTCTTGAAAGAGCAGAAACTGACCAAGACTTTTTAAAAAATATTGTAACTGGTGATGAAACTTGGATTTAGTGGTATGATGTTGAAACCAATCGTCACAGTGGAAGTCAGCAAATTCCCCTAGACCAAAAAAAGCAAAGCAGGTGAGATCAAATGTGAAAGCCATGTTAATCACTTTTTTTAATTTTCGTGGTATAGTTCATCGTGAATGGGTGCCTCAATGACAAACAGTAAATCAGTTTTTTTATTTAGAAGGCATGAAAAGATTACGAGAAAATGTTAGAAAAAAAGGCCAGAAAATTGGAAAAGTGGTTCTTGGATGTTGCATCACGATAACGCCCCGGCTCACAGCTCATTGCCCATTTGTCAGTTCTTAGCGAAAAATCAGATTCCAGTAGTTCCACAACNATATTACGTAACACCTGTGATGCTCCTGATTGAGGGGCACGCGTTGCTGCATACGTCACACCGACAACGACGTAACGCCGAGTCAGCTGACCACCTACCCTCCGCCAACCCACATTATTATCGCAATTTTAACAATAACACACTTGATTTACGACTTTAACAATTACGATTGACCTTAATTAACCATTTAATTACCCATTAACACTCTTAATTTATTACTTTTTGATGACGTATGACACTAATTACCATGGCGGCATCCTTTGATCCCCAGAACCCGCTATTTAGATACTACTTGAGTTAATAAAGTTTTATTTAAAAAATCCGAGTATTTTTTGATCACACCTCGTATGAATAAGTACTAATGTTAATTATTAAATTTNGTTGCATCACGATAACGCCCCGGCTCACAGCTCATTGCCCATTTGTCAGTTCTTAGCGAAAAATCAGATTCCAGTAGTTCCACAACCACCATACTCACCCGACCTGGCACCATGTGACTTTTTTTTGTTTCCGAAGTTAAAATCTACGCTCAAAGGACGTCGTTTTCAAACAATTTATGACATAAAACAAAATACGGAAATCGATCTAAAGGACATTCCAATTAGTGCCTACCAGGAATGTTTTCAAAAGTGGAAAAGAAGATGGAAGCAGTGCATTGCTTCCCAAGGAGATTTTTTTGTAGGTGACAATGTTTATATAGAATAATATTGAGTTAATAAAGTTTTATTTAAAAAATCCGAGTATTTTTTGATCACACCTCGTATGAATAAGTACTAATGTTAATTATTAAATTTAGGGGGGGCTATATAAGTACGGAAAAAATATTACCGGAATGTATAATAACGGAAAGTAATATTTCTGAACTAATATTTACGGACCGTAGAACGACGGAAAGTACAATGCCGGACCGTATATTGACGGAAAGACAAATAACAGACCGTAGAATGACGGAACGTATAATCGCGGAAAGTGAAGAGCCGGATTGTATATTCCCGGACTGTATTTTTACGGAAATATATCATTGGTTCCAAAAATGTGAATAATCAAAATCTTTATTTATAAAGCATTAAATATCTCATGACATTTATTATTTCTTCCATGAAAAATTGTATAAAGTAGATTCCTGTGATATTAAAATTTATTATTATGACAATATATTCTATTTACTATCACTAAAATATACTGTACATAAAATTCTTCGTGAATTATAAAAAAGCTTTAGTGGAAAATGATTATTTATTTTTACAAATAGGAGTTAAGAATACATTTTAGTAATTACTTGGATCCATCGTAAATTTAGTACCCTAATTTTAAAATTAACAACATATAAACTAACAGAATAAATCGTATAGTTAAATAAAGTCAGTTTAATTCAATTGAAAATTGAACAATCNTCATCACGTCACATACAATAATGTTAAAGACTCTGCCCCTGCCTACACCCTCCCACCTAGGAGTTGTACGTCAAACGGTCGCGCGTTATATTGTGTCATCGCAACCGCCGCCGCCGCCGTCGTCACCGTCGTCGTCGTCATCATCGACGTCGTCGACGGGGTATAAGCCGTAGTCGTGTAA
>NW_026099573.1:35735306-35735932 GCF_025091365.1 Daktulosphaira vitifoliae | reverse complement strand
AATATTTTAATACAGCAGAAAACTAACCTGAATGATAAAATTGATTTACAAATCTTTGGTACAGACAACAACTAAAATGTCTTCAACTCCATGTTTTTGGTTAAATTATCTTATGAAAAAATCTATCAAATATATTATACAGGTGATTAATTAAAGATAAGACGTTCTTTGATATTTAATTCAAANATTATACAGGTGATTAATTAAAGATAAGACATTCTTTGATATTTAATCCAAGAAATTATCTTAGAAAATATGTAATTTTCGTAAAAGAAATTATTGTTTAATTCTGAAAACTCTACAATAATATGTAGTTAAATATTTTTTTGTCATATCTACAGAGATAAAAACCTAAAATTTCAAGTAACCACCCCTATTGTGCCTATAGTCTTAAAAAAATTGTTTAAGTAATTTAGATGTATTCCAAATACAATTAAATGAAAATATTTAACTAGTATTTCAAATACTTTTTCATAATTCACTTTTTTGAACAGTACCTTGAACTTTTTAAAAAAGTATTTGATCTAAAAAAGTATCCACACTTTGACCTTCAATAAGTTAAATTTTAATTCAATATTTGTTAGCATAAAATATTATTTTAGCTTCGATGCAAAGCCGACAAGATA
>NW_026099573.1:35734924-35735206 GCF_025091365.1 Daktulosphaira vitifoliae | reverse complement strand
AAATCCAGAATATTCCGAACACTCATTAACTCCAGAAAATTCAGAACATTCACTAACTCCAGAATATCCAAAATCATCTTCTTTTTCCAATATTAATGAAACCATCACAGAATCTCCGTGTCAATACGTATTGAACAATATCAGCAATTATTCTAATCTTCCTAAAAATATAGTAGAAACCCATGGAAAGGTGTTGAATGCACCCTCAGACTATCATTTGGCAAATTTTGTATCCAAAGATCTCAAGTTATCAAAAGGAATTGCTTTAGATTTTCGTCGACA
>NW_026099573.1:35712081-35731283 GCF_025091365.1 Daktulosphaira vitifoliae | reverse complement strand
TGTTTGGCCGCCGATCATTTGTAGCGCCACTTGTATACAACCGGTAAACGCGATCGAAATTGTTGCGCGTCGTGGCGTACGGCGAGTATGTGTTTGGCACCTATGCTGGGACGATCCTATGACGGACGGTGAGTGCCTCAACTTGAGAGCCCACAACCTAGAGTTCCGTGATCGTCACTTCAATATCAAAGGTGGATTTGGATGCCCATCCACGAATTTATGGTGTGGAGAAGCGTGTCTGGTCTTGGTCTACGAAGAATTGAAGTAACCAGGTTGCATATAAACCAGTTAACTATAGTTTGTATAATATTGTATTTCGTCATAATAAAATTTACATTTGTGTTGTCAAAGAATATTGTTTCCTTTAGTTAAGTAAAAGCAAGTCGTGTCCACTTAGGCGAAAATACTGGGTACCCCGACCATTGAGGTGTTTTCGAGTCGGTGGTATATCACATTCAACAGAATTGTAATTGAGGTCGGCCTAAAAGAATGTGTTTATAAAGTATTTTTTTCGGTATTGCAAAACCGGAAAGTGGGCCGACTGCGACTGTTGTAATTCAGAGCATCGTTAGTCATTTGACAACTATTGTGCGATTACTATTACTTTTATTTTAATAAACTAATTAATTATTCGGCAATACTATTTTATTTTATTCTATTTGTTACTCTCGTAACAATAGTCCAGATATTTTCTATACATATTCTGAAAGCTTATAAAAAACTCTATACATGGTGTGATAAGCTAACGGGTGAAACGTGCAGGTGTAACTGAATATTGCAAATAAAGACCGTGGAAATTACTTTTGGTAGCGTATAAACGCACCAACTCGGCCACAGTAATTTGCGAATTAATGAATGTTCACACAGACTATATTTATTTTATGTTTTTTTGTACAGCGAAATGTTAATATTGGTGATAATAAATATTGTAGATCACATACTATGATCGAAAAGTATTAATAATTTAGTATTAAAAGCCCAGACTCAAAATTTGCTTTGACCTGTTATATAATACATAAGTATTATATAACTAGATATCAATAACATCCAAGGGTGTAACTTGTCTATCTTTAAGTTACCTCAGTTGGCTATCAAGATATATATTTTTAATATTTCAAAAAATTATATTGATAATATATTGTATAATATTTCAAGTTAAATATTTAAAAAGATATTTTTTAAGCACATTATAGAAATATTTTTAACGTAATATTCTGTATTTATTTTCTTTAATATATTCTCAAAATATACATAAACAAATACTTAAAAAATTATTTTGTGAGCCTATTGTGGTAATATTTCAAATAGAATATATTTTTTATTATATTTATGGGATTTTGTCACAATACTTGCTTCAAAATATTTTAAAAAGTATTTTGTAAGAATATTTTGACAATATAAATATATTGAAATTGCAATGTGGGATATTATCAAAATGTAAGGGGTCTAAGAACAAAATTAAATACACTCCGTTGCAATATTTCTCAGTTAAACTATGATTATTTTGGGCTTGTCGAGACTTGGATACACAGTGACATTACTGATAGTGAACTGGGTTTTGACGATTTTACTATATATGGTGTAGATAGATATCCGGATACAAGTAAATGTAGTAGAGGTGGTGGAGTTACAGTTTGTGTACGAAAAAGGTACCAAACTTGGTGTATACCGGTCTTTATCGACGCTTCGAACATTTGTTTGTGCATATAAAATTTAATGCAACTGATAAGTTAGAATCTGTTATTTCCCATCATCGAGTCCTCCTTGTTATTACATTGACCATATTAAAGCCATTGAACAGGTATTGTCCACCGTTAGTGATAATACTCGTTTAAGGGGTATGCTAGTCTAGAAATTTAAAAAAATCGATTTTTTTTTTTTATATATATATTTTCAAAGTTTGACTATTCAAAAATATGTCATTTTGGCAGATTGAATAAATGTAAGTCTAAAATATCATTTCATAACTTAGACTACGAAAAACTTTAAACGCGATTTTCTCAAAACTGTCTTTTTCAAAACGATTCTCACGATTTCTCAGGTTCTACTGGACCGATTTACCTGAAATGTTTAAAGAGTCTTCTTTATAGACTTGCCTATGTTTGAACTTTCCATTTTCAATTTTTACTTTTTTAAAAAAATCGAAACAGTCAACAAAAGTGGTACAAACATTTTTTTTTTCAGACAGTCGCTATTTCGTGAAAATTTTTTTCGAACTTTTCCGTAATTCCAGACATTACGACATTATTCTAGATTAATAATATTTTTTTTTTTTTGGTTTCAGATTGCTAGAAGGGTTGAAATCGTGGGTATAGTCATGTGCCAATTTTTTAAGACTCCCACTTCATCAACTGTTAATTTTTAAATTTTTATCTTTTGATTTTTTTCTATATTTTTGTAATGTTAATAAATAACTAATTAAAAAAATGGACGGTAAAAATATTAATTGCTTTTTTTTATGACACTTTAAAAATTACCTGAAATTCATGCCCCTAGACTTGAATACCCCCTTAATTTTTCTTGGAGATTATAATTTGTCAAAGATATATTTTTGTAGTGATCAAAGTGAGTTAACTTACAAAGGTACACTTTTTAGATCAATCTGAAATATTATTAAATAATTTCTCATTTTTCAGTTTCTGTCAACTTAATATGTTTTTCAATAAGTTTGATTCATAACTAGATTTAATTTTTTCGAACAATATTAATACTATTGTAAAAGTAAGTGAGACATCCCTTGTTCCATTAAATGATTACCATCCGGCATTAACCATATTCAATGTTGTTAACAAATCTAGTTCAATTAATGCTGCGGGTAGTGAGATTTTTAACTTTAAAAAAGCGAATTATAATATAATCTCTTCAGAATTACATAGAATAGATTGGGACAAATTATTCTTAAATAAATGCATTGACACCGCTGTTAGAAAATTTTATTCTATTCTAAAAGATATAATTACAAGACACGTACCTAATTATTATATGGACAATAATAAATTTCCTTCATGGTTTAATGCTGAGTTAAGAAACATGGTAAAACAAAAAAAAAACAGCACTCAAAATTTTTAAAGTATCCAATTATCATAGTGATTATATTAAGTTTTCTCATATCAAAGCTAAATGTAAACGCATGACTAAAATTTGTTATAGTAATTTTATTGATTTTACACAAAAACCAATTAATGAGAAACCCACGATTGTTTTGGATGTTTATTAAAGATAGTAATAATAAAAATAAGTTACCTCCATTAATGGTGTTTAATAATAATGAGGCTGATATAATAAAGCTAAGGCAAAATTATTCGGTAAATACTTCTCCTTTGTTTTTGTCCCTGAAGTCAGTCAAACGCCTAGTGTAAATTACAATTCCTCAGGAAATTCCAATTTATTTAAATGCTCTTTTATATTAGCGCAAATTTTTCATGGGCTTGGAGAGTTAAAAAACGATCCAGTACCTGGGCCAGATATGGTTCCAGCTATATTTCTTTAGAACTGTCGTTATGCATTAACTTATTCAATTTTTAAAATTTTTAATTGGTCTTTAGACATTGATATTTTCCATAGAGTTCAGAAAGTTTGCTACGTGTCCCCGATATGGAAATCAGGTGACCGTTCGTCGAATTTAAATTATCGTCCAGTGTGCAAGTTAAGCTCTCTCTTAAACTATTTGAAAATATGGTTGAACCAGTATTAACTTCTACGCTGAAGCAAAATTTAATTGAAGAACAACGTGGCTTTAGGAAAAACAAATTTATATAAACCAATTTGATATTATTCTTCTAGTATTTAGTAGACAACGTATCAAAGGGTTTTCAAATAGATGCAATTTATACCGATATAAGGAAAGCTTTTGATACGGTTGATCATAAACTGTTGATAAACAAGTTGAGTAGTATATGGATAACCTCATACTTAACCAACCGGACTCAATTAGTTAAAATATGTAATGATTTATCTGATCCTGTATCTGTCAGCTCCAGTTTACCACAAGGAGGTCATTTATCCCCTGTTCTTTTTAATACTTATTATTGATTTAGTGACTGTTTTCAAACATAGTAAATTTTTAATGTTTGCGGACGACTTAAAGTTGTTTAAAGTAGTTAAATCTATAGACGATTATTATAAACTGCAAAAAGACCTGGATAGATTTATGAAATGGTGTGTTAAGAATGGATTAAAAGTTAGTGCTGATAAATGTAAGCTAATATCGTTTTACCATGGTCGTAATCCTTTAGCTAACAGATATGTTATAGACAACGAAGAGTTCGAAGTTGTCAAAAAATAAAAAATTTGGGTATTATACTATATTCTACCCTAAATTTTAACAATCATATTGATTAAATTTGTCTAAAGCTTTTTAGACAAATTTAAAGCGAGCGGTATTGGTCAGTCAAAATAAAAATTTGTTTATATATGTGACGCGACGTGAGAAACCGACCCTTAGGGTGAAAAACAAGTTTTCGAGAAAAACGTAATTTTAGGTGAAAAAATACATTTTTGTCAAAAATTAATTTTTGCTGGAAATGTGTTCTATGATGCCAAAAGAACATTTTGAGTAGCCTTACAAGCTTGTTTTATTGTTATTTGGCTCTATAGTAGGAAAATAATCGAGTTATAGTAGTAAGGTCTGTTCACCGTAATTATCGCTGTTTTCCTTATCTACCGGAAGGGATCAACGCGGTTCGGTTTAGTTGTTGATCAAACGTGGAGATGTTGTTTTTGTGTTAAATCATTGCCAACGAGTATTCTCAACTCCTAGATGGTAAAAAAGAAACTATTCTTAAAAATGCTGAATCTGGTCTTCATTGTACGTTCGAAGGGATAATTCACTACAGTTTTGATTTCGCTCAACAAATACACGTCCCTACTTTACCACAGCAACCAGGACCATTATACTTTTTAACGCCATATAAAATTGGACTGTTTGGCGTTATGAACGATACTCTCAACCATCAGGGTAATTATCTGATTCCTGAGAGCGTAGAATCGGGTAAGGGAGCTAATTCCGTCATTAGTTATTTACATGATTTTATAGAACGTGATAGCTGTGGTGAAACTGAACTCAGTTTGCATGCGGACAACTGTTGCGCTCAGAACAAAAATCATTCAATGATTTACTATTTATTATTTCGAGTTCTAATTGGCTTGAACCACAAAATCACGTTGAACTTCTTACCTGTTGGCCATACCAAATTTTCAGTCGATTGGGCTTTTGGGCTAATAGAAAAACGTCTGCGCGTAGAAGAAACNGAAAATATACGTCTGCGCGTAGAAGAAACCCATGATCTTAATGATGTTTCCCGGGTAATTCAACAATCAACTTTAGAGTCAGGAGTTAACATACCAATAGTCACTGGCACTGAAGATGGAAGATTATTAATCAATGTATTCGATTGGAATACTTTTTTTGTGAAAAAAAATTGGAAAAGAGTTCCAAAAATTAGAAAGTATTATCACTTTACTTTCGATAAAAAATACCCAGGCACAGTTCTGTGCCAAACATCGCTCGATGATGTAGGAATACGAATTCAAATTGTCAGCATTTCACCAGGGAAAAAATTTTTATTTCGAAGTTGGCCAAAAGAAATTTTTCCTCAAGGAATTTCACCTGTACGGTATAAATATTTAAAAGATAATATTGTGAAATATTGTCACCCCAAGTCTGCTTTGGCAATGTCTTTTGTGTAAAAAATTGTTTTCATTATAATAAAATTAAATCATGTATTTCAGTATCTTTCTATACATATGATCATCTTTCATAGGCAAATAACTTTTTTGGATGTCAAGATATAGACCTGAAACCCACGCCATTGTATTTATTGTAAAATTTTACTTCTAATAGCATCAATTTTTCATCTATCAGCAAAAATCTTAAAAGTAAAAAACAAATTTTAATACTTTCAACGTTTTTTGCGTTTTTCTCGGAATAACTTCATGAGTTTTACTCGGATTGACTTGCGGTCTGCGCCATTAGATTCCTCGTATTATTTTCTATACAAATCTATAAAAATCTCATTTTTGACCTCTTTCACCCTAAGGGTCGGTTTCTCACGTCGCATATATATATAATTGATGACAGGCACGCGTGTACGGATACGAAAACCAAAAATAAAATCTTACAGGAAAATATTGTTGTCGGTGAGAGGTGAGCAGGGTTGGGTGACTGCGTTACGACATTCTAGTCTCAGGGCCATAGACGACGGGATACTAGTGGCGCAATTAGAGTTTAAATCTTGGGGGTGCTACAATTACAAATCACATACATATTACATATTTACTAAATATTTACAGTAATTACTAATTAGTATTAGTTATATAATACATAATTATAACATATAATATAGATTTTGTTACTTACAGTCCTTATAACAATTTCAATTGGTATATACTAATAAATATTTATAATTGTTGTTTAAAGTATTAAGTATAGTTTTGTGTTCAATTGTGCGTCGTGGTAATCTTCGTTGGTTTGTTATATGCAAGTATAAGTAACTTAATAATTACGTCTTTTCGTATATTAAATCGTATTATCATTTTGATAATGTTTTTTTGATAATATTGCTACTATCAACGTACGTTACCAGCTGTTTTTACAGTGACTTTAACACCCGGTTAGAACATTAGCTAGATTCTTTTTCCACTTGTTGGAGACTAACCTCTAGTGGCTTACTTTGAAGAATTTAACCGCGAGTACTTTTTTTAATATGTCTTCTCCTGGTGCAACCAATGCAACTTCAAAAAAAGTTGCTGTCCGTTCTGGTGTTAGTACGAGATCTTCAAGTACTACTTCTAATGAAGATTTAATGCAAATTATTTTGTCCTTCAAAGCTGAAGTCCTCGCCTCCAATAAAGCACTTTCTGACACGCAATCTTTGCAGTTCAATACACTTAAAGCAGAAATATTAAAAGTTTCTGAGCAAGTGAGTGAACTGAAAGCAGAGAATATAATACTCAAAAGAGATATTGGTTCACTTAAGGCGAAAATTAGTAGTCTTGAAGAGAACAACTCGTCTGCTAACCCATCCACAATAACTAGCCAGATTTTGCAAGAATTATTTGAACGAGATCGTTGTTCTTCCAATGTGATTGCTTATGGTGTATTAGAGTCTACCTCTTTAACTGGTTCTGAGAGAGTTCTACACGATGAATCCATGATTAAAAATATTTTGTTGCCGATTAGAAATTACCTTCCAACGAATCTCAAATTCAATCGGATTGGGAAACCACGTCCAGGTATTACCCGCCCACTTAAGCTAATATATACTAACAAAGAGGAAGCACAATATTTGCTGTACCATACAACCAGGTTAAGGGGTCAGGTACTGAATTCCAAAATGGTTTTAATCTTGTCAAGGATAAAACCAAATTTGAACGACAACTATTACGTGCTTGTCACAATGATCTGTTGTCTTGTACAGCTCAAGGTGAAACAAATCTACGTATATATGCTAAGATTCAGCAAATTTCTCAACTTTCATATGTCAGCCATGTACACTAGGTTTGCATGAGCATGTATATTTTTATGATAAATGCCAAGTACACTCTCAGTACTTTTATATTAGATTTCTACAATTTTAAAATTAATAAGTCTTGTCCTCGTGATTTACCTACAATTAGCTACGTCGAATGATAATATGTCTAGTAATGTAAATTATAACTTAACTCATAATGTTCCGTTTGGTTTTTACCAAAACTGTTGTGGTCTTAGTACTAAATTTTTTACTCTTAAGTGTAATCTTGCCAGCTTTAATTATGTAATTCTTGTTTTAATAGAAACCTGGATTAATTCTGTTATATTTGATTCTGAATTATGTTTGGATAATTATAATGTTTACCGATGTGATAGACGTATTTTAATGGTAATTGTACTAGAGGAGGTGGTGTCCTTAATGCTGCACATAAAGATTTTCATTCACAAATTGTTTCTATCTCTAATTTAAGTATTGAACAAAGTTATGTTAGTTTTAGTTGTAATAATGAAAATTTTATAGTTGGTGGTGTATATTTTCCTCCTAACTCTCCTATTCAATCTTATGATACTTATTCTAGCACAATTAAAATCTAGTTTGTTGTTATAGCACCCATAGTTTTATTCTATATGGTGATTTTAACTTACCTAATATTCATTGGTCTAATGATAATTTAGGTATTTTCTATTCAATGGCTACCGAAAACAGCATATTCCTGATATTTTTGCTTTCTTTAACTTTTATCAAGTTAATAATGTTTTTAACGTTTACAATTCAATGTTTGATCTTATATTTACAAATAAGAATCTCTTTAAAGTTAATATGGTGCACGATCCAATTGTTCCTAAAGATCGATATCATCCTGCATTAGCTATTGATTACCCAATAATTAAAAAAATCCCATTTTTTCATGCTTTTGAATCATATTTTAATTTTACGAAAGCAGATTATTCACGTATTACAGATTTTTTCCTATCTTATAATTAGTTGGATACTTTTACTCAACTAGACGTTAATTCAGCAACATCAACTTTGTATGATGCATTTCACTTCTCTATTCTTCACTGGGTTCTACGTGTTAACTATAATAAATCTAATTTTCCTAGATGGTTTTCTAAGGATTTGATTGATACAGTGTTCCAAAAAAGAAAAGCCCACGCCATTTTTAAGGCAACACGTAATTCACTCGATTCCAAAAGTTTTCTCTACTACGTTCAAAATACAAATTTTTATCGAAAAATTTATTGAACAGACTGAATCTAATTTTTGTATTAATCCAAAAAATGTTTGGAACTTTGTTAGAAAGAGTAAATCTTAACAGTCAATTCCTAAAACAATTAATTTGAATGGGTTTACTAGTACTAATAGTATAGAAGTTGCTAATCTATTTTCTAAACATTTCTCTTCGGTATATGCTCAGTCCAGTGATATTGATAATACGTCAGTTTCTTCACATTTATATTATGATCTTCCAAGCAATTGTTTTTTTAATGTTAGTGATGTCGAATTAGAACTAAATAAATTGTACCGTAACAAATCAGTAGGACCAGATGGTATCTCTGATGAATTTCTGTTCATATTACGTTTGTCTTTATCGTATTCATTATGGCTTATTTTTCGTAAATCACTAGATGAAGGTATCTACCTAGATCTATTTAAGCTTGGTGACGTAACACTAGTACTTAAGTCTGGAGATAGTTCTAATGTTAGTAACTATAGACCAATTTCATTATCTAGCCATATAGTCAAACTTTTTGATTATTAGTATTGCATTCTATTGACCCAACTATTAATTTGGTTTTAATTAAGCAACATGGATTTCGCCCTGGTCGCTCAACGACTACAAGCAGTCTAGTTTTAACTAATTACATATTTGAGGCTTAATGAATCGCTCACAAGTATATGTAATTTACACAGACTTTAATAAGGCTTTTGATCGCGTTGATCATAAGTTATTAATGAGAGTGCTGATAGATTTAGGTTTTGGTAAACTATTATTGTTGTGGTTATCTACGAGACTGTAAGCAGTTTGTTAAGGTACATGATATAAAATCAGACATGATTGATGTACCTTTTGGTGTTCCACAAAGTGGACATCTTTCTCCCTTATCATTTACATTATTTATCAATGATATTAAAAGTTCACTTGTTAACTGCCGTTTCCTTCTCTTTGCTGATGACGTCAAACTATTTTTAAAAATTAATTAATTTAGGTATTGCTTATTATTACAGTACGATCTTAATTCTCTGGTAAATTGGGCTAAAAATCGTGGGTTGGAGCTGAATATTTCAAAATGTCATTCAATGTTGTTTTATAGAACTCGTGATCATATTAATTACTTGTATAGGGTTAATGATAATATATTGTTATCTTCGTGCAATATGATTACTGATTTGGGTATTGTTTTCGATCGGGAATTAAATTTTCATGCTCACCTAGACAAAATGTGTTGCAAAGCTTTTAAGACTTTAGGTTTTATTAGGCGAATTTGTTATGATTTTAAATTAGTATCTTCTTTAAAGACTTTGTATTGTTCTTTTGTATTTAGAATATGGTTTGATTGTTTGGGATCCAGTTACTGCATGTGATATGATGCAAGTTAAACGAGTGCAACATAAATTTTTAACTTTGCATCATATAAATTAAAAATTCAATAATACATCAACTCGGTTTGCTTACGTTAGCTGACAGGAGACTTGAAGCTAATCTAACTTTCCTCAGGCGTCTTATTGATGGTCATATAGACTCTCCTGAACTATAAGAGCTAATCAAATTTAAAGTTCCATCTTTTCACGCACGTCAATTAATTTTTTTTTCTGTACCTAAATGTAATACCAATTACCTAAAAAATTAGCCATTTTATAGAATGATGAGTATTGCTAATAAGGACCCATCAGCTTTATTATTTATATTATTATTGTACATTTAAGTTAAGTTTATTATACTGAAATTTGGGCATGTGCCGTATTGAGAATATAAATAAATAAATATTTGATATTACAAATACGTGGAACTTGGGGATGCTTAAAGTAAAGTTGGGGGTGCTTCAGCTAATTTAAATAAATAAATAATGTGATTATACTTTTTATTTAATAAGATAAATAGTAATACTTGCTAAATAACTGGCTTCTCTTAAAATCTCTTTGATCCTTTGCAATGGTACTCGTAACAACGCGTTACCAACCGTGATCCAAAGGGTTATACTTCTCTCTTTACCTAAATTATTGAGTTCTTAAAGTAAGACTGATATAATAGGTAATTATTTAGTATAAATATTGTTGAGACTATTAAGATTGATATTATATTGAATAGTAATAAAATAGTAATAAATAAATTATAACACCGTGGTTAAATTTATTTTAGCATATTTTAAATTATTATACATAAGAGTATATAAAACAAGATCAGTTTTCCAGGAGGAAGTAGACAAAAATGTTAATGTTAATGCTTGGTACATCACCGGACCGGTTCTCGTTACCCGCGGTCGCTCGGCGTCGCGCGACCTGTGAGACGAGGAGAGGTAGCTGTGTCGCAGTCGCCATCCAGCGGTAAAGCCGGAAGTGCAATGCGACCTCGTCATACTCCCCCTCCAGTCCGACCGGTCGGCTAACCTTTCGAGCCTAGGGTGACTGGTTTGCTGTAATAAGCTCCAGCTCGGGGAATTCTGGAACGACAAGGGGTGGTGCATCCAGGACTGACTCCTCCATTTCCATTTCGTCCGTCTGCTGAAACTCCAACCCTGGCTGGGGTGGATCTACCTGGTTGGTTCCCAAGAAGACGACTGGTAAATTTGGTTGCGACCCACGTGCGACCGCGTCAATATATTTGTTTCTTTTAAAATAAAACAAAAATAAGTTGAATATATGAGTAAAATTGTTGTGATTTCGTATTATTGGTAAAGTTAAGTTAAGTATTATAAACTCAAAATTGTACCAACACTGATTTTAATGTAATTATTTATGGAAAATTTAATTTAAAAACCTTTGGTTTTATTGAATAAAGGAAAACTACCTCATTCTCGATCTAATAGCGAGGAAAGAATAGATAACCATTATTTACTATCACTGAAGGAAAAATGACGACTTTCCGGTTATTTAGATAAAAACTGATTTGTACTAAGTAGTTACGTCTTCGACTAGTTGTACACCACACTAGAATGCCGTCTTATCTTAAGACTGTTCAAATCACTACTATTGAAGCATGCTAGAGGGGTCAGCAAGGAGGATCCCGGCTAACCGCAAATCCAACAAATAACGAGAGTAGGCAATAATTAATTAACAAATAACCATATATTAAAAGTTCTTCAATGAGTACCTTAAAAATTAACGGGTAGCGGAGGGGCCTTAAATACTAATAGCCAACGAAGCGGCATAAAACAAATTGTTAAACTCAATTAAAACAAAATAATTGTAATGTTGCAGAATTTGACTAGTTTTTTTTTATAAATTTTATCAATTAGAGGTGTGTACAGAAGGTGTAAAGTATTTTAGTAGTTGTGTATGTGATAACCTCAACTAGTCAACCGGTCTATCTGTCATCAGCTGACCGTACACTGTGCACCTGTACCAATATTGTTGTATTTCTTCTCAATTAGCGTGTTAAAAGTTAGTACCACCACCACCCGGCGTCACAATCACCGGGCACTACAAGTCGAATTTTGTCTATATTTTTTTGTTATGAAAACCACGTTTTTTTTTATACATTTTTTTTTTGTCCTCCGTTTTTTTTTTTAAATAAAACGTTGAGATGCCAATGATGATGATGATGATGTAAGGCATAACTATGGCCGGTGGTGGGCTGTCACTCCTCAAGAAATAACCAACGACAAGTATCAATAAAACTCCCCCTGTTCTACCCCATTATTAATATTGTGTATATAGCACCTCTTTTTGCTTCCTTTTCTATTATTCTTTCCTTATGAATATATATACATATTTAAAATAATAATTATAAATTTTCAATAATTAAAAAGAAAAAATATTATATTATACATCGCCTTTATCTTTTTATTAACATTTGTTTTTTTTTTTTTATCAAAACCTAGTAGCTCCGTCAACAAGTACTATCTTGCTTGGCGCGGCTACTAGGTCACTGTCCTGAGCAGTGGGTAAATAGTAGGCCCTCTGTTTTGGCTGAAACCTTACATAATAAATAACATAAAAAAAAAATACAAAACTCAAATTATGGCGTACAATGGCCGAACAATTGCCCATCCAAGCGAAAGTGCTTGCAACAAAATGATGATGTGTAACGTGACAAAATATGAATTTTATGATATAGATAGATTTACTGTTTTTCTTTGCTAATGGGCGCGCGTACGTTATATCCGGCCGTGTAATCAGAAAACTGTACTGTTGCTGTCAAGGTGAACGCTATACACACAATATTCTTTATCAGTTTAATAATCGTTCCTTATATGACACATATACTGTCAATACCTGTATAATTTTAATATTGTTCATATTTTTATCTGTTTTATATTTTGTAAATTGTTAAGCCGATACCCTCTCCCAAACGTAATCGTCGTCATCGTTGTGTCTCGCCCGGTGTGTAGCAATTTTTCGGGCTCTCTTCCCTTTGAACCACCGTCGTGGTATATTTTGCTGTGTGCGTGTAGCCAATAATAGTTTTTTTTTGTGTTCGTCGTGTAAAAATCATGTATTGATTCAGCAAGGCGTCGGCCATTTCCGGGGCCGAGATCCCCATCTTAGGATGAGTCCCATCCGGGACTGGGTATCGTATTTTATTTTATATTGTTTTGAGCCCTTTTTTCTGTTGTAAATTTATTTTGTTATGAGCTGTATATAATTTTAGCATTGCTGTTTATAAGGTTATTGGTCAGTGGTGTGTCATGTATATTTAATATATATATATATATATATTATTCCCGCAGTGCCCAAGTACGGTCCGGCCGGCCAGATTACAGAAATTATCCGCCGCGTCCAGAGTACATGAACTTGTTCCGATGCGGAAGACACTTCATGTGTAATATTTAAAAGTTGTAGGTTAAAATTTTTTTTGTCTAAATAATTGTTTTTTTTTTCTCTTTTGTCCCTTAATTTGCAGAGTGGTTTTTGCCTTCGGGTTTTGTCCACTATTAACTTAATTGTAATAATTTAATAAAATCCCCTTAATTTTCTTAATCAACAAAAAATCTTTTTATTGCGTGAATATCTTCAATATTCACGTGTATCTTATTTTTTTTTCCTTTAAATAATTCTCTCTAGTTTTAAGGTAACGGTCTTCGACATACTAAAGTATGTCCACCACTGGTGACATCAAACAAACATATTGTTATATTTACAAGGTATCAGCGTATTATAGTCTACAACAACACTTTAAATTTTAGTATATATATATATAATTTTTTTTAATCCACTTTGTTTCATCAAAGTGCATATTATTGGTTTTCTTATTATTTTTTATTTTTTTTTCTTAAATCCACTTATGGTCCGGGTGTTGTTCTTTTTATGATCAAGACCCTCGNTGGTCCGGGTGTTGTTCTTTTTATGATCAAGACCCTCGCCTAAGAGGTTGGCGACCCGATTTCCTTTTGCAATGGAGCCATGAGGGTGGCGACTCCACAATCCGTTGTGTGGCCCAAGTCGTCACCTCTCAGATGCATAAAAATATTAACTCACTGATGTACGTCCATGAACTGTACCCGGCTGACAATAAACAAGTAGACCGTCGATTTACCGTGTTGGGTGGACGAGGGGGTGATTAGAGCAAAGACGCTAGAGATCAGCTGTCAAGCGATATAATATAATCAACAGTGTTTGTGACAACTGGTCCAGTAGATCATTGTTAATAGTGCTCGCTATCTAACAAAAACATTAATATTGTATCACAATCAGTTGTACATAATATTAATGATGACACTGACACGGTGTTTCCCTTAGCCGCACATCACGTTATCAACCTAAATGAAAGTGTATCGGAATCTGTATCATAAGTGCACGGTGGCCTAGTGGTAAGGTTTGTCTATACGACGCATTGGGTCGCGGGTTCTAATCCCCTACCGTGCCTATTTTTTTCACATGATTTCCGGTACACTTTCTATAACCGGCCGTCAATCCCCAGCAGCCGTGTTATCTGGCGTCCAACGAGGGGCTCGAACCCACGACCCCGAGATTAAGAGTCTCGTGCTTTACCGACTGAGCTAGCCGGGCACCGCCTTTTGCTCTAGGCTGGCGCTCGCCCGTGTCTCTCTCGATATCAGCCGTCCAGCTATTAATATGACAATCGGTTGTCATCGGTTGTCTCCCCGCCCTTGACACTGAGATAAGGTCGCCGCCGAATATGGATTACGGATATTGCGTTCTGTTCCGTTTCCGACGTACACCTTAACTGGTTATTTTTGGTTTTGTTGCGTACGAGTTTTGCTTCTTTTTTTATAAAACAAATTGTGAACAATTTAATCTAGTTGTTGTTTAATAATTGATATTGGTGACAACATTTTCTGTGCCGAGTGCAGAACTAAAGACCACAAGCAATACGCGGGCGACCGCCTCCCCTCGGCCACTACTGTCTTTCCAGAGACAGTGCCCCACCGACATCACGCCGCCCGAAGCATCCGTACGCCAAGGGCAGTGTAAGGGCCGCACCGACGTCTACCCCTCCGACCAGCAAAACTCCTCGGTACTACTCTCCGTCCGAGCGGGAACGCCGGACGAAGAAGTACCAGGAGTATATGCTCCGACGTTGGGGAGTCGTCGTCGATGAGGACCTTACACCGCCCATAACCCCGACTGCATCACTGCGGACACCGGTTATGACAAAAACTACCACATCAACATCAACAACATCGGCGCCAACAACAGCAGCATCAGCAGCACCACCACCAACATCAGCTCCAGCAGTGACGTCGACTGTCGTTAGCCGCCCGTCGGACATATATGTGGTCGGGGTTCTGGTGGCGCCGGCACTAGAGACGACACCAGCCATCACCGCACAGGAGGAGCAGCCGGAGACGCCGATGGAACTGGTGGACGACGGCCTGGTACGGGAAATTGACCTATTCCTCTCCTGTCCCACCTCCCCAACTCAGCCGAAGCCCCCGGCCGAGTAAGAGCCCCCCCCCCCACCCCAAGCGCGATGACTATATTCACAATTCCCCACTGCTGCGCGCACTCCGTGGGGCATTACCAGCCACTCCATCAAACATACAACGTAAGTATTGCGGCTTATTATTTAATATATTTGACCAAAACGGAACGCCATATGCGCTATTTCAATTTGCTTTTAGAGTACAGAGGCGGCTTGGTGGGGGAGTATTTGACATACGTTGTCACACGTTGACATCCCGCGGTCGTATCAGCTCCTTCTCAGCCACCGCTTCACTGTAAACCGGACCGTTACACACACGCGTTATCGTCGTGGTGTAAAGTCCAACAAATGCCTAGCGTCGAATACCCCGCCGCAATAATACGTCCAGTCAGTCATCTTCGTGACACCGATACCGTCCATTGTTTTCTGTTTTGACCGTTTTGACGCCATCGGATCACCACCGCAGTTCTTTCGAGAAGTTTTGTCATTCACCGACGAGAACCATTTTTCAACTCTATCACCCAACAATTAGTGATATTTCAGTGTTATAACCTTTCGTTGACTATTCTTGTTCTTTTTAAATAAAACGTGCATAATAGAATCGTGCTTTCTTCTTTTTCTCTTTTTTTTTTTGTGTGTGTTTACGACGTCAGTCGCAACAAGTAGATACTATATTATAATATCACGAAACATAATTTCTAAATAATAAAAACGTAACTTTTTAACTTATGGATGAATTAATACATTAGATTAGTATTATAATATTACAGAATATTTATAATTGTTCATAAAATGGTTTATAAAAGTTTGGTATAAAATTTTTCTTAACTAAGTATAATAAGTCTTCTTTTTTCTTTTCTGAGATCCTTGGTTTTGCAGAAAAATTTTTTTTTTAACTCAACAGCTACAGGTTTTTTTCTTCTGATCACAACAGCTTCTTGGAATTCTGTTTGAGAGTATGATGTTTTATAAAAAATGGATGATGGAGATTCCTTCTTAACTTTCAGAACTTTTATATTCGTAAACTTCACTACTTCATTCTCTGTGTTATTTGTAATATTTACACCGATTTCAGTACACAGACTTTTTATATAATAAAAATCTTCGTAGCATAATTCATGAACGCGATACGGTTCTCCAGTTTTTTTAGCAGTACGAATTATAGAAATAAAGGCTTCTGGAGTGTAAAGAGGTCCACTTTTTAACTGTTTTTTACATTGTCTCTCTATTAAGGAGTGAATTGAATCGCCTTCATTTTGAGTATGTCCTTTTATAAGGTATTTGTGTGTGATTGTTTTTATATTTTTCAATTGACGAATTGCGTGAATGTATAAAGCAAATATGAATTTATTTTTATTTTGCCCGGACAATTATCAGAATAGAAAATTACATCCCCATCATTTTTATTGGACTTCATTTCCAAATATTTCCATATACAAGTTCCCAACTCATTTACACCTCTTCCTCCATTTGATTCATCCCATACATAGCAAACAGCAATATTTTTCTGCATGTCATAAATAGTGAAATTAAAAACATTTAACTTTAACCTGTAATAAAATGTAGAAACATCTCCTATTGGCAGTGGCATCACAGCTTGTACATCATAAACAGCCATAATTAAATTTGACTTTTCTTTATCAACAAGTTTCTCAGTTCTTGACAAATCTTTTTCTACCAAGTGTTGTTCATAATTATTTTTCAACTCATTTTTTTCTTCACCTATT
Organism: Daktulosphaira vitifoliae; assembly: GCF_025091365.1. Taxonomy (NCBI): domain Eukaryota; kingdom Metazoa; phylum Arthropoda; class Insecta; order Hemiptera; family Phylloxeridae; genus Daktulosphaira; species Daktulosphaira vitifoliae. Next base: position 35,714,037 of record NW_026099573.1, on the reverse strand, counting down.
GCATTGTCATAAGCCACACGTGTATCACACAAGTCTTTCTTTGGTTGAAAAAATGAAATATTAAAATCGTGAGTGAAAATACGATAAAACAATACATAGTTGCCAAATGTAACATTTCTTTCCTTACAATCAGCCACATAATCCCTGTGAATATCAGCAATAGACTTACTCCCATCAATAAAATGTTTTGAAGTGTTTGCTCTTGCATAGTGACTTTCAATTTTTGGTATTGAAGAAATATGTTTCATGATACCGTCCCTTATGTTATCGTCTACCTTAACATGTTGGCCATGTTTTCCCCTTCTATTTCCTTCTATTAGAACATTAGCTATTTTATTTGGTGTTTTTAAAACTGTGCGAATAGGTCGATCATTGATATCTAAAGTATTCTTGTAAAATAATTTATATACTCTTATTTTCTCTTCTTTTAACATGAAATAAAACGCATTATTACTATTTCTTGGGCCTCTAGTACCACCTAGACGAATATAACGATACTTGGGTTGAATGATCTGCATACTATTTGCAATAAATTGTCTTTGTCTTTCAATATCACCCAACTCCCAAAATCCTGAAAACAATTCTTTTCTTTGTTCATTGTTGAACTTGGATGAACATTTAAGTCTCTTTACATAGGGATTTCATCTGCCTTTCCTTTCTCAACTTTTTACTCGCACCATGTGATTCATATGATAGTCCTCTATTTCTCAACTTTTTAACTATGTTTCTCTTCCATTTATCTATCCATTTAGAGGAAGATGATGATGACGACGAAGAATCAGAGGACGACTCACTGCTACTTGACGACGACGATGATAATGATGACATTCTNAGAGGAAGATGATGATGACGACGAAGAATCAGAGGACGACTCACTGCTACTTGACGACGACGATGATAATGATGACATTCTACTTGATACTAAAATAAAAAAATATTATTTATTTGAAATAAATAGTTATAATATTATTACAATTTATAATGCAATATATTATATACCATTCAATTTTGATGACTCTTGTAAAGAAGATTCTTGTATAGGTTTTTCAAAAATATCTTGATTATTGCTTACATTTTCATCTTTTGGTGGATTGGTTGATACACTGGCCAATTTAAGTAATAATTTTCCTCGAGAGATCATTTTTCATAGGCACTTAAAGATAAATCAAGTTTTCTGCAAGAGTGACATATAACTTAATAATTCTAATGTGAGTTATAATAATTATTTTATCAATAAAGTCATAAGTCGAAATAATTCACTTTTCAAGACAAATAAAAATTATATTATTTTCTTACCTTTGCAGCAATAACGTATTAATATAAATTATGTCGTTCTACCAAAATTTGTTTTAATTTGCCGGTATGCCCGCAATTTACTAACTGAGATAAGACAATATTGAAATAAAACAAGTGGATGACAAATGATAACGCAATAACGTCACAACTGCCATCTAGCGGCTAATTTTTGTATAATTGATAATGTCGTTCTTGTACCATAAAGAGAAACACTTAAATAATTATTATTTGTAAATAACCCAAAAATGACGATTTTTGAGTTATGTCATTGTTCTTGCAAATGAGCGACATATATTTATCAATTTTTCTGAATGTTGTAACTACGGAAATAATTAAAAAAGAAATTCCTAGTACGGAGGAACGCACACTTGTAAAACGATTATTACAGTTAATATAAAACCATAACCTACACACTAAATTACCTACCACTATTGAAATTCAAAAACCCAAATTAAATAATAATGCTAATGAGAAAATACGTTTAAATCAACAGAAACAAAAACAATACTATGACAAAAGTGCTTTAATTTTTAAATTAGGAGACAAAGTATTTGTATAAAAATAAAAATTTTGAAAAAGGTGAAGTAGTGAGTAAATTAAATAGTCCAAGATCTTATTTAATTAAAGTTAAAAATGGTAGAGTATTAAGGAGAAATATAA
>NW_026099573.1:35682510-35711981 GCF_025091365.1 Daktulosphaira vitifoliae | reverse complement strand
TGAAGAGCAATATGAGTTGCGGGCCAAATAACCGTATGTTATTAAAATCCATGGCTATCAGTAATGAGGTTATTTTTCTTACAACTTATTGAACCAGGTTAAAATTCATTTAAATTAATGATTTTTAGTTATTTAATTTAAAAGTACATTCTGTATGTTTTCATTTTTATATACCTTTAGCAGCCAACAATTTTTTTTTAATCAATTGAAAATTTTAATTTTATTCAAATGTAGTTTATTACTTGTTTGTGTTACTTATGAAAGTGACCATTTGTGCATTACATATTTTAAATAAATAAATATAAATAAAATTGTGCTGTTATTTAATCTTGCCTCTAGTTAAATACAATATAGGATTATGATTTGTAATCTTTTTTCAGCTTTAGGAAAAATAAATATTTCCAGGCACCATAAAACATTTATGAGATTAAAACTATTTATATATATTTAAAATGAATCCATATTCTGTTTAAGTATCTTATGATAATTCTAGGGATGTAATGTCCAAAGATATTATATTATATTAGGATATATTAATTAATATATTTATAAATATTATTTATATGATCCGAAAAATCCTTCTAAGGTATCTTGACTTTATGAGGGGAATCATGATTAGATATGATACAAAGAGTAGAGTATGTTGCCGCTTTTCTAGTATTCTTAAAAAATTAGACGTGAGTATTACGCATGACAATTTATTTTGTATTTTTTAAATATATGTAATGAATAATCACATAAATGTGTATACATATTATAGCACAATAACATTATAATGTTTACACATCTATTTTATAGACTTATGAAAATCCGTAATTTTTTAGTAGGGTTTACTACAAAGTTTGATGACCAACAACAACATTTTAAATTAAAGGATTACTAATTACAGATATATTAATAAAATGTATAGACCAATTTTTTATTTAGTAAACTATTAATAGTTAATATTTTATTTAACTATAAATTCAATATCTCCTTATCGCACTTTAAACCCCTTCTTCATCTTCACCTTACTTCACTCTTTCGAGAAGACGAATATTCTTTTGTTTTGACTACATTGCACCTACGGTGTCCTAGTGTGCATATGCTCGCATCATTTTATTTGTTTGATTGAAATTTTTATAAGTTCATTTAGTTTTTNTAAATACAATATAGGATTATGATTTGTAATCTTTTTTCAGCTTTAGGAAAAATAAATATTTCCAGGCACCATAAAACATTTATGAGATTAAAACTATTTATATATATTTAAAATGAATCCATATTCTGTTTAAGTATCTTATGATAATTCTAGGGATGTAATGTCCAAAGATATTATATTATATTAGGATATATTAATTAATATATTTATAAATATTATTTATATGATCCGAAAAATCCTTCTAAGGTATCTTGACTTTATGAGGGGAATCATGATTAGATATGATACAAAGAGTAGAGTATGTTGCCGCTTTTCTAGTATTCTTAAAAAATTAGACGTGAGTATTACGCATGACAATTTATTTTGTATTTTTTAAATATATGTAATGAATAATCACATAAATGTGTATACATATTATAGCACAATAACATTATAATGTTTACACATCTATTTTATAGACTTATGAAAATCCGTAATTTTTTAGTAGGGTTTACTACAAAGTTTGATGACCAACAACAACATTTAAAATTAAAGGATTACTAATTACAGATGTATTAATAAAATGTATAGACCAATTTTTTATTTAGTAAACTATTAATAGTTAATATTTTATTTAACTATAAATTCAATATCTCCTTATCGCACTTTAAACCCCTTCTTCATCTTCACCTTACTTCACTCTTTCGAGAAGACGAATATTCTTTTGTTTTGACTACATTGCACCTACGGTGTCCTAGTGTGCATATGCTCGCATCATTTTATTTGTTTGATTGAAATTTTTATAAGTTCATTTAGTTTTTTTTAATACAAAAATGTTTCATAATGGATTCAGATATACGAATAATGGAAAGAAAAATGGTTACACGTAAGTATGCAAATATATTTGATAGAGGGATGTACCGAGGTCTACTGACTCTTAAGAAAAATGTATTGATTTTACAGATAGTTCGATCTTTTAAATATTTCAAATTTTACCTTAACGTATATATATACGTAATCGAAATCTGTAATGGCACTCATTTTCTCAGAAACTATTGAGAATTTAACATTTTATTATAGAGGAAAAATATTAAGTTCAAAAACCCTACAATAATATCAAGTCAAACCATTATTTTTTCGTCCTTTCAAGGATAAAAACCCATATTTATAATTTTCTTAAATGGGAACCCTTACTTTTAACTTTACAGTATGATAGAAAAAAAAAATTACAAACAATTTTGTTCTTATAATTTTTTTTATCCGATTAACCGTTTGTCCGTTACAGCTTGTTAAAGTTAAGTGATTTTAGGCCAAATTTCTATTGTTATTTTAGTGTATTAAATACAGAAGTCATTATTTTTATTTACTGTAGCATAAACCAAATTTTATTGATCAAGTTTGACAGGTAAATTAGCTATAAAAATTTACTAAGCGTTAAATGAGTGATAATAATAGATTCAAATCGGGTTTTNTGACAGGTAAATTAGCTATAAAAATTTACTAAGCGTTAAATGAGTGATAATAATAGATTCAAATCGGGTTTTCGGTGTATTATTAATAGCAAAGTCTATGGATTTGTAAGACTAAAGGATCTAACAAAAATACCGGTTGCACTGCTACCGATATTATGAAACGTTATAAATGACAATATTTTTTCAGATAGTCAAAATCTTTAAACAATTATAAAACGTAAACGTTTGTTCGGATAAAAAAAATTATAAGAACAAAATTGTTTGTAACTTTTTTTTCTATCATAATATCAAGTAAAAAATAGTGACAAAAAATAGTACACCAAAAAACGCATAAAAAATTAACTGAAAAATTTAAAATTAAATTAAATTTAGGAAACATAGTAATACCTAAAATAAAGTTCTTAACAATAGGAGAGATTAGAAAACAATTGTTGAAAAAGTTTTCTTGTGGGGTTTCAACTCTTTCCTCCCCTTTGCTTTCACTATAAATATAGTTCAATAGTAGCAATAATAATGCAGTCCATTTTACCCTAAATTTCCTCAGATACATATTTACTTGATATTTAGTAATGAACCGAACATTATTTTTTATTCTATAGATATTACAAATGTGCGGGTTCAGCAATATATTTTTGCAATGGTACAGCAAAAAAAAGTTTTAATAATGTTGTGACTGAACTTAAGCCACACTCGAATATACACATATTAAATAATAATAATAATGAAATTATGATAAAGTCTTTTAAAAATATTTTGAAATCGCGGTCAAAATCTGAAAATTTACCATTAAGAACAATTTATGATGAGGAAATGTTACGGTAATTAAATTATAAAGTATTTGTAATCATAAATTGTTATATTAAAAAATAACATGCAGGTATAACATGTAAAATGTTAATTATTTCAGACATACTACAGCTGCTAGTTTATATACTTGGCCAACAGCAGAAAGCATGATGCGCTTAGCTCGTAGATCATCATTTCCTACATTACCACAAAATTTAAACGAACTATCTATAAAATTTGAAAATAATGATTTACCAAGGTATACTTGTTGTAATAGTTCCATTTTTAAGGGATGTGTAACTGATAATGATGGTAAACTCTTCTTATTTATACTTGAAATAGTTACTCTAGTTTTGTCAGTTTTGTCAGTTTTTCATTTTTTTTTTTTTTTTTTTAGGAAAGTCCAGCATAATATTTGGGTGTAATAATTTAATTGAGCACGTTTTAGCAAACGGTATTACAGAAATGCATGTGGATGCTACTTTTAAAGTTGTGCCGAATAATACAGGACAACAACTTTTGACACTTCACTGTATGATTGACAATTATGTAAGCAAAATGATAAATCATTTCTAAAGAGATAAATTAAAAATTCAAGATTGATTTAAAATTAAAACTACGAGGTATATTTGAAAAAATGGTTTTAGTTTTAATGAATGAACATTACCGGGATAATGTAGTTATACAAACTATATTTTAAAATAAGAAGCTTGTATAATAAAAACTTTATGTAGTACTTTATCATGTTTTAACAAATAATACTTTTTTCCAAAATTATCTTAATGAGTATTTTGGTTCATCTTCATTCAGATCATATTCTTATACTAATGCTTTTAGTAAATATTTCACAATTTTAAATCCTATTTTAGTAGTAATAATTATATTAACAATTAGATTTAAGTTTCAATAATTATAATGATTTGAATTAATAAATAATTATTTATACCACTAGATTGAGGTGAAATAAATAATTGTCTTGTCAGTTACCAAATTTTTTTAATTACTTCTAGAGATGTTGACATTTAAAAATTATAATATACTGTATTGATTTATTATGATGAATTACACGCATAAAATAGTTCAATCATATGTTGGATAACAAATGAATAAAAATAAAATTAATAATATAGTTTTTAATGAATTATCTTTGAAAATTATGAAATATAAAATTAAATAAGAAATTATAAGTTCAAGTATTAATAAAATTCATGATAAGTGCTACAGTTAATTTAGATTTTTAAAAATTTGAAATGTTAAATTTTGATCTTCACTTCTAAAAAAGAATATTTTATTGATTTATACAAATTATATTGACTCAAGAAAGTTGTTATTAATTATATAATTTAAAAAATTAATAAAAACCCACAAATTTTTTTTTCTTTTGAATATCAAAACTGATATATAATAATTAACAAAATATGTATTCATGAATACTTATACTTATAACATATACTTTTTTGATTGGTAAAATGAAAGTTCATCGCTAATATAATTAATAATTGATTTTAATCTATACCCGTAGCATATTCTTTGATGGAAGCAAAAACTAGAAATGCATATCTTTGTGTTTTCAATTTTATGAAACAAAATATGTTTCCTAGTCTACAACCTGAAGTTATAATGACAGATTTTGAAACAGCACTAAGGGATTCTCTTACCAATTCATTTGGTGGTTCACAAACCAGAGTAGTTGGTTGCTGGTTTCATTATAACCAGGCTAGTTAAAATAAAATTTATAACTAATATCAAATAAATAAAAATAAAGAGATGAAATTTATACTTCATTCTATGTTATTTATATAGGCTATCTGGAAAAAAATGAAAGCTTTGGGATTCCTTCATTTGGTTAATGCCAACAATCATGCATTAAAAACTTTAAAAATGCTTATGTGTTTGCCACTTTTGCAACATAACGAAATTGTACTAGGATTTCAGCTAGTAAAAGCATATGCTGTATGCCACAACACACCAATGGCTGAACTGTTCAATTATTACAACAGGTGACTAACAGAAATGTTTATTATAAGCAAATTAATTTATATACAGAAATTGTATATACAAATAACATAAAAACCAACTTTTCCCATTTCATTTTTATTAAAAAATCATCCTAATTTGAATAAGACTCATAATTTCAAATACTCTTTGCAGAGTTTTCCTTAGCTTTTAAAATATAAAAAACTTTCATTTATTTATTCTTGCTCAAATTAAAACCTTTTCATTGTAAACAACAACATTATACCATTCTTGCTAAGTAGTAAAAATGTGATTTAAAACAATTATTTGTGTTCATTTAAATTATTTTTGATCACTTGTCATTTTTTGGTTAATATATTTAAAAATATTTCTAAAATAATGTCTGAAACATTACTATATTTTTTGTAATCCAAGAAGATCATCTTGCTCCAGGTCTAAACTTGCCCGCTAACCCCTACTTAAACTAGTTATTTACTGTTAAAAATTCAGGTTTAAAAATTAATTTAAAATTTGTAATTTAAAGAAATTTTTAGGACTGAAGCGTTCACAGATAACAATCAATGTGTAATATAATTAATTAAAATAATATTTTATCCATGACTAATTAATAATTAAATAAGAATTTCTTTAAATCCAATTTGTTTGTCTACACTTCTCACTAAGTTAATGATAAATATAAATTTTACTCATTAAATGTCTTAAATTATTACCTTTTTTTAATTTAGATACTGGATTAATCAGGTAGGGACAAACATTCTATCAGTCCACAATTTACCAAGAAGAACCAATAATAATTTAGAAAGCTTCCATAATTCAATGAAATATAAGTTTTCAGTTAATCATCCAAATTTATGGGTTTTCTTAGGTATGATTATTTATACTAATCAATAATTATTTGTAAAAACTTGTCACTCAGTTTTTGTCAATTAATTTTATCAGTCTAAATAATTGTTTAGATGAGTTAAATATTAAATACAAACTAAAATAATGTAATGATAAAATACATATTCAATTTACTCATATAATGGAATTAATTTAAGATTTCTATAATATAGGTCACATAACTGAATTAAATACTAAATACCATATAGTTTTAAATCAACTAGCTAATGCTCTACAACCCACCAGAAACCTCAAATCGGTATACCTAATGAATTCAAAATGTATAAAAAGAGCAACAGAACAAAAGAGTGCTGGATTATTATCGATTTGGCAATTTTTAAATAAATGTTCTCATTCATGCTCGAGTTATGAGAGAAGACAAAGACATTGGGCTTTGGGTATTGAATACAGAGCAACGCCTGAGGACAATGAAATTGATGTACCCTCCCCGCAAACTAACAATAATTTCGACATTATAAACCCAAATATAAGGTCTAATGGATCTTTTTGTATAACTTGTACAATAATTGAGGCTGGAGACAATGTCTCTCAATATATCGCTATACCTTGTGGTCATGCTTGGATATGTGAATCCTGTGTGGCAGTTTTGGATACACAATATCCTAAAACATGTCCAATTTGTAGAGCTGAAATAGAACAGTTTCAGAGAATATATTTTTCATGAATCAATGTAAATATTAAAAATAAATTTAATGTGAAGTGTATCTATTTTGTAATTAAAATTAATTTAATAATAATTTAATAATTTTGATAAAAAAAGATTGTAATATATAATTTTGTGTTTTAATTAGAAAATTAATTTTTTCTACTAATGTTTTTTTTTTAATAAATTATTAATTTAAAATTGTAATAAATGTTTAATATTAAGGCGATTGATTGTTTTATGTATTACACAACTTAATTTTAATGTTTTTAATTCGTTTGGTGGTTATATTTTTGAAAATGAAATTACTCTTTTTCTTATTTTTGAATGATTAAACATTTGAAAATTGTATGGAAAATTCAATTTATGTTTAATTTTATATTAATTTTAATGGTTAATATTAAAATTTTAATTAAATAAAGTTAAAAATATTCAAAATGTTATTATTTTTTGTATATATATAAGGGTGGTCCTTATTTTAACTATAGTTACAATTTTTAAAGGCTATAGGTTTTATAAAAATAATTTCCAATAAATAATGCCATTTAGAGTAATGAATGCAAAATAAACAAGATATTCTTTCAATATTGACAAAGCAGATATAGTTAAATGAGAATTGCTTGATTGAATTAGGATAATTATAGTTTTTAACAAAATATATTGATACATTTATATTTTTTCGATTTTTACAATGAAATTTTAATACTACGAAAAGTTATGTTATTAACTTTTTTTTATACATATTTTTTTGAAAATATTTTCTTAGATTCTATTGTACTAAATAGCGGAGGAAGTATTAAATAACGTCGATTTTAGTATAATATAAGTTTTGCAACAGTAGTAAGCAATTTTTAAATTCTTAAGCAATATAATAACGTCATATAAAAGGGGAATGCAAGGTAAGTGAATTAATAATGGTGGAAAACAGAATATATAAAGGGAAACATGAAAAGTAAGGGAAACTGGACTTTTTGACGAAGAAACGTCAAGCTACGGGTCAGGACGTTCGTGTGCGAGTAACTTTGTGTTTTGTACGACTTAATTAATTTTAAAAACCTGTACATTGAGAGTAAATACTTTATATCCGTCGTGCTATTAAAAATTGTGCGTGTGCGGCAAGAGTCGAGGTTGGACTACTGGTCCTCTAACCGATCTTAATAATTAGTGTGCGTGCTGGTTAGTTTTTGGACTTAACCGTCCTTTAGTAGGTATAGTAAAAAGGTAGTTGTGCTGGTGGTTGCCGAGGAGCCACCCTTCAGTCTACTACATTTGAGCTATACCATGCTAACGGGTCTAAACTCTATCCCTTAAGTAGTTCACTAATTGGAAGGATTGGGGCTGACCAGTGTATCCAACGGGAGGAGCTAAAAACGTCGAATTTGTCGATAAAAAATATTAATTAATTTGCGTATTCCTTTTTGTGTCTGCGTCGGGGTACTACCGACGTATGACACAATAATTATAGAGATAAACATTAAAGACCAAAAAAGTCTTCGCGAAAAATAAAATTAAACAGAATTTATTAGTTAGACGTTGATAAATCAATGTTACAACAAATTTGTAAAGACCTCTTTCTTTTCATTATAGTTAACTGCATTTTTAATTCTGAGGAATTTTTTCTATTTATAATAATTAGTAGGATATATATAAAAAAAATAGATTTCTACATTTTTTTGTCAATTTTTAATCCCTTTGACGTACGTGAAGGGGTTGACAATAAAATTCACCAATATTTTTTGTATGCTGTTTAGAACAAAATTCCGATCACTTTGCATCAAATTAATTTAAAAATGAAGGAAGTTTATATAGAAACCACTGTATTATAAATTAATATGTGTATATGACTGTATATATTAAAGTACTCTAATAGTATTGGATTAACTTCTATTTAAAGTTGTATTTGTAATATACATAAATATTATATTGTATCTGTAACCGAGCGTTTGGCATTTAAATAACGTCCCTAAGAAATTAACAAACTTTTACTTCAATATCGCAAGTTGCCCCGAGCCTTTTACGTTTCGTCACATTAACTCATTTTTCCACACCGGGATGTAAATTATTTTCATTATTTGTACTTTTTTTTTTTAAGAATAAAATCTAAAATATGTTTGTCAATTATGTTACTTTGATTTTATAATAATATTTAATAAAAACTCCTTAACACTGAAATTAAAAAGATTTCAGGTTTTCAAATATAAAGTAGGTTTAAAATGTACAGCGATTTCGAGCTGCTCAAATAGCTACAAATAGCTATGTTGTATGTACACTATGATTTTTATAAATTTATTAAATTAAATAAACACTTATTGCAATCACTATTGGATTTAGGAATATTAATAATATAAAATTGATATTTTATCTTAAGAATGATCGAAATCGAACAGAATTCTCCATTAATAGAATATATGAAAAACAAATGTCTAACTTGAATTTGTAGGACTATACAATAATAATTTTAAAACACAATTAATTATAATTTTGTCATGCTGGAAATTCATTCCGAATATCCGTGCTTCAGTAGGTATTCATGGAATAAAACTATATAGAACGAGAGAGCATATTGAGAACCACTTATAACAATATTTTCCGGATTTCTACGGTCCGGCGTTCTACATTCCGAATTTTAGAAGACCGGTAATCTACGGTCAGGCATCTTGTATTCCGTATTTATACGGTCCGGGATTTTACGATCCTGAATTTTACAGTCCGGATTTTAAAGTTTCCGTAATTATACAGTTCCAGTAATATACGTTCCGGAGATATTTTTTCCGGATAATTCATGTTCCGCCCATTTTTTTTTCCGCATAAATACGGCCTCCTAAATTTAGTATGAAATTGATATTCAATAATTTGATATTGTAATTTATACGGAGAAATTATAAAAATAATAAAGAAGTTACATTTTGCTTTACTTTTACGTGTATAAAAATTATTTTTTTGCATTTTTATTGTAATAGAACACTTAATAGAAATCATAGTAATCATTTCTAAGTAACTTTCAGTATTTAAAAAGATTCTACAATTGAAATATCCAGAACTGAATTAATTTTAACTAAAAAAAAAAAAGTTATTATTTTGAATCCCTCTTGTAGATAGGTAAAGGGTTAGATTTATAAAAAAAAAAACCAAATGATAAGTAAAGACATGCATCTAAATAAAAAAAATTTATACTGTTTTGGTCATTTATGATAAAGTTATAACAGTTAACAAAGTTATAAGTTTTATACACTGTACTACAAGGAACTTTCATCAGAAACAAAAATATAATATTCTAAATCAACTTTTCGCGATGGTTTCAATTATGCAATTAGACTTTTTCTATCACTTCTAAGTTTTGTTATTATTAAAAAATAGTATTTACATATAAAAAAAAAATAATTAAGAACAAAAAAAAATTGTTTTAAATTAATACTGATTTTGATTATTAATATGTTAAAAATAAGAAAAATGACATATTTAACCTATTTTTTTAATCGTTTAAAGTTGATTTTTGTGAATGTTTATAATAAAAAAAAAAAAATTTATTTTGCCATAACTTTTAGCTCAATTACAAGTTTCAAATTGACATCATTAAATAGAAAATTTTATGAGAATTAAAAAAATTGTATCGTTAAGATTAATATGCAGTTAGGAAGTTTTATAAATACTATTTATAGTAAATTTATCAGAATAGCTCAATATTTTATTGCATTTTTATCATAATAGATAACTTAAATAGAAGTAATAGTAATAATTTCCTAGTAACTTTTGGTGTTTGAAAAGATTCTACAATTGAAATATTGAGAACTTCATTAATTTTAATGATTTACTTTAACTAAATGAACCAATCAAAACAAAGTTGTTAAAAAGATTTGCTCAATCAAGCATATAATAAAATTTGATTATAATTGTAAAAATTCATAGTTAATTCAGGAGAAACTAATAATCATTTTTTTTAGAAATGATTTATATAGCATCATGTTACCAAAAAATTTGTAATATTATATTCTAGTAGTAGCACACACAAATAGATTAAAAAATTTATTAAATTACAAAGTAAAATGATTTAATTTTGTAGTTGAAACCTATCATATTAAATTATCATATCAAACTTGATTCGTCAATAAATACTTTGAAAACATTAGAAATGAATGATTTTAATTGTCTGTATGGAAAAAATGGGATAAGTAACTGTTTAATTGATAAATTAGAATTTTTTTTCAATTTTTGAGGGTAATATCTTCAGCTGATTGTAATCATTTGACGTATCGTTGAAAAATATAGGTCAAGTTAGAGCAGAGAAAATAAATGATAGTCACAAAAAAATACCTTCTCAGATTTGCATCGAAGCTAAAATTTAAAATATAGTAAAATAATTTTAATATGAATAAGAAATTTCTTCTCGCATGGGGTGACTAAAGTGATGGGATCCTTGATTTTTATTGAAGTTATTGAATCTAAATGAGATTAAAATCAAACGAGTTGAAAATTGATTCTAACTTAAAAAGAATTAAGAAAAAATGCAAAAAATTTTCTTGCCATACGCAGGTTGGAACCCTGTACTCCAAGCGTGTAAAACACAAGTTTAACCGACTCGCGCAACCGTATATCGCCAAGTTCATTTGAAATAATGAGTTATTTAAGCTAGTTTAAATTTCAAAATTTTTTTTTCTCGACTTCAAAAAGCAAAAAAATTGATATAAATTTAACTTTCTATACTATATCAATTTTTTATTTATATTATATAAATAAAAATCTGTACTCCCCTTGTTAGGTATTTTAAAATAAAATAAAATACATAACCCAGAATTTTAACACAAAAATAATATATTTTTGAATACGGTAGTATTTTTACCATGAAGAAAAATCCAGAGGTCAAATTTTTTTTTTAAATTAAAGTATAATACATAAGCTTTAATTTAAGATATATATAAAAGTGTCAGTATTTCTGGAAGACTTTTAAAAATTAAATTGAAAATGACCTAGTTTCAATAATCATGTTTAAAATTTTGTATAAAGAGGGTCATACAGGGGGGATAAACACGAATATTATAAAATAATTTAAAAATAACATCAGACATTTTATATTTTAAAAACAATAATTAAACCTGTATCATATTTTCATTATGACAAAGACTCCAAAATAGATCAATTATTTATTTATTAATGAATAATAATTATTCATAAGAATAATAATTTGTTTGTATTAATAAAACATAATTATAAATCCTTGATATAATTTCTCTAACAAAATTGATTGAGGTTTTTCTTTGGGTGTACTATGCCGATTTTTGCCTGTACTGAGTATTTATCAGGAAAAATTTCTTCAAAGCACTTCTTCCGCTCAAGCGTAAAAATTTTCAAAATAGCTTATAAAGTGAATGTCTATTTTCTATGATATCTTATAAAATTAATATTATCGTTATACATTTTTTTGAATAGCTAATGCAACTTATTAATACGTACTTACTTTATTTAAAATAGTATAAAATTTTTTGTTTCTGGTACCCAAATTAACGCAAAAACTGCTCCAAGTATTGTTACAATAGAAAATATTATAGATGCAACATCAACTCCATAACAACTTAAAAAATAAGATTGTATATTGGCTTGAATAGGTTGAGCTACTATAAGGTTGATTAAATAGTAAAAGCTCACTGCAAGACCCGATGTGTACAATCTTGACTAAAATAAGCAAACAAATAATCAATTAAAAATTGATTAGTTTTTCCTAATTTTCTTAATTTTTTATGGTAAATATAATAGAAGATGAGTGGTAAATATATTTATGGCTCATCTTTTAATGTATTTAAAATCAAGATTATAGCATACCAACAACATATATGAAATCCTATTTGTATCTTTATTTTAAGACAAGTTATTTTTAATATTAATATACAGAATACCAATGCTATAGGGATTAGTTAACATAGCTAATTTATTTCCCAACTATTATAACTTGAACAAATAAATATTATTTATCTTATTTTTGAGAATATTCCACGTAATTTTTAAATTTTGTAATAAAATTTGAATTATTTATCATAAAAAATTTTTAAGGTAAATTTTAATCATATTTCAGAAAATGTTTAAGATACCAGGAAGTATATGTGGTTACGCATGTACACACAAGTAATTTGTACGATCGACAGCGTCGTTTGAGCAATATGCAGAAACGTATATTTTAAGCATTGCGCTAATATAAATGTATTATGATTATTTTAAATAGTTATAATACATTTGTCGTGTACGAAAATTTAAATTGTTTCCTTCAGTGTATACGAGTACACACACACACGCGAGCATTGTCTGGACCACCGGCAGCGTTGTCCATACAGTAACCTGTTAGTATATTAATATATTGGGCAATTAATTTTTTGAATTAACTGCTTGTCGTGATCGGTTGTTATAATAGTCTAGTCGCCATTATTATTATTTTCATTTCTATTTTCTACTACGACCTTTAAAATAATAATATGTGTATTATGATTTATTTTGATTTTAATTTGACAATTTTTGATATCTACAACTAGTGGTATTATATTTAAAGTCGTATCCCCACCACCAGTACCCACGAGCCAGCACTGGATACAATACTCAAAAATTAAAAGTCCCGGGCCTAACAAAGAAAACACGGTTATTTTATTAAAAATTGACTTTATTCATCAACATAATCTCCACCAAGAACAACACAATCATTCCAGCGCCGTTCTAACATTTGAATGCCGTTCTTGTAGAATGATTTATCTTTTGCCTCAAAATATCAGTTTCACTGATAACCTCTTCATTCGAGCGAAATTTCTTGCCGGCGAGCATTTTTTTTAAATCTGCAAATAGCCAGTAATCGCTGGGAGCCAAATCTGGAGAATATGGTGGATGAGGAAGCAATTCGATCTTTAATTCACGTAGTTTTGCCAATGTGTTTTTTGATTTGTGACACGGTNCGTAGTTTTTCAAATGTGTTTTTTGATTTGTGACACGGTGCGTTGTCTTGATGAAACAAAAATTTTTTTTTTGCCATATGCGGTCGTTTATTTGTGATTTCGGCCTTTAAACGCTCCAATAACACTATATAATATTGACTGTTAATGGTATTTCCCTTCTCAAGGTAGTCGATGAATATTATACCTTGCTTATCCCAAAATACTGAGGCCATTACCTTTCCAGCTGACTGTTGTGCTTTCGGGCGCTTTGGACGAGGTTCCCCGGCTGCTGTCCACTCAGATGACGATCGTTTTGATTCAGGAGTGAAGGGATGGATCCATGTTTCATCCATAGTGATGTATCGACGCAAAAATTCCGGTTTATTACGTTTGAACATGACCAAACACTGCTTAGAATCATCAACACGTTGTTGTTTTTAATCAACAGTGAGCAAACGCGGCACCCACTTTGAACAGAGCTTTCTCATGGACAAATGCTCATGCAATATAAAACCAACACGTTCTTTTGATATCTTTACGATGTCAGCTAACTCACGCAACTTCATTTTACGATCATTCAAAACAATTTTGTGAATTTTTTCAATATTTTCTGGGGTTACTGCCTCATTTGGACGTTCACTGCGTTCTGCATCATCTGTGTCTCTACGACCACGTTTAAATTCAGAATACCAACGTTTTATTGTTCTATCTGATGGAGCAGAGTTCCCATAACACTTCTCAAGCCATTTCTTTGCTTGAACGGTATTTTTTCCCATCAAGAAGCAATGTAAAATTAATACACGAAATTGTTTTTGATCCATTTTTGACATTTACAAAAGTAGCTTCACTTTTAGCACAATAGCTCACACACTAATGAACAGATTGTCATGTAAGTTTAACAGCTGGCTTTTGTAGGTTAGTACCAACTAAAAATGATATTAATTCCAAAAAAATAGCGCCCTCTATGTGTTAGGCCCGGGACTTTTCAGCCCATGTGTTATTTACTGACATTTTCTATTTATTTAAATAAATTAACACATTTTTTAGCCATATTTATAGATTTGTTAAGGTTGTGTCAGTTTACCCGCATGAACGGGGTCTTTAAGCTCTAGGAATTAGTTTAAAAAAAATTAATAGACTATATTTTTCGAGTCACTTAAAATTTAGACATGATGTACGTAAAAAAAAATTTAAATAATGTATTATTATTGGCACATAGTTAAATAAGTTTTTACAGACATAAATATAAGTATAAAATACATTACATACATTTATGAATCATTGTAAACATAAGATAAAACAAAAGACTTGCGATTATGTTCTCTGGACTAATACGTACTTCAGTGATTGTATAATTTATTTATAGAATAAAAACACTCTAAAATTAAATGGTTCATTAAAACACTCTAAAATTTATTTACCTGACAGCTAACATCCGACCAGAAATAGGATTGGATTGGATTGGACTAGAATTTTGCTAAATGATCGGGCTTTAAAAGAATAATGATATCGGGTAAGAACCAACCGTAATATTTTTCGGATTAGGATTGGGTCGGGATAACAAATTTGATTTTTATAGTCTGAACTAAGTCAGACTTTGATCATTTTTACCAGATAAAATCAAGTTTGGGCCACTTCGTATTAAAAATGGTTAAGAAATCAAATGATGACTCATATATTTTAACTTATTTTGTTAAAAATTAATTAATTAAAATTACTATTATCTAATCAAACATTAATTGATTTATCATATTATATTGGCCAACTTTCTGGTATATATTATCATTAGATATTAACAAGCTCTTTTATTTTTTTTAATGTCACTGGGTAAGCGTTAAATGACTTTTTATCTCCAGGATACTGACATTAGAATTTTTAATCAACAAAGTTATAATATTATTTAAAAAAAAATTTTACGTCGTATTCAATTTTTATTTAAAAAACCGTTCACCACAATTATATTTATAATATGTAATAACTTGAATCAAGGAGGGGAAAAGTTTAAAATTAAAAAAATAGATTTTATGGTTAAAATGACCTGTGAAGTCACTATAAACTTAAATTAGCTTAATGTACTATTTGTATTGTATAAGCAAGTACTAAAAGTTAGAGCTTGCTAATTATTTATTATGCGACGTTAGTAGTTTTTTTTTCATAAAAAACTTGTTTGACACTTGGATTGCTTTACACAATGTCTCCTAGTTTAAAAGGAATGTAGAAAATAAATGCTATTAAATAAATTATTTATTTACTTCTCTAGGACATATTTCGGGCATTATAATCCAAAACACTGGTCCATAACCGATTGAATAAAACAGCATATAAAATAAATACAAAATTAACCATTGTGATTCACAAATTACTTCTGAAATGTTGAATATGTTAATAAGAGATAGATTAAGAGCCATTCCAATGCCTGATATAAATAATAACTTCTTTCTTCCGAAATAATGCACCATAAACATACAAACCAAGGCCATTATAATCTAGGGAAATAATTAAAATATTTCTTCTAGTCCATGAAATTAATATAATTCAAATAAATAATTATTGATTTCAATTTTTTCGGAGTTCATTATAATTAATAATTTTAGCTTTGATGCGAAGCAGAGAAGATATAAATTTTACTATGATGTTTTTTTTTGTCTGTTGCCACTTTTTCTAAGCTTTCAAAAGACCAATTTATAGTGATACGTCAAAAAATCACAAATCGTATCTAGTTAAAGACATTTTCCTTAAAAATTGAAAAAATTTCCAGAACAATAACAATTTTTAAAATCGATATATTTAGACATTTTTTTGTTCAATTTAAAATACCTTACAAGGGTTTGCTATATGTAATGAGTCCATCAATTTTTATTTAATTTACATGAATCTACGTTACATATTATAAATTTAAGCTCGGAGTATTAAATTCGAACCCACAAATACACTGTTACGAGAGTAACAAATAGAATAAAATAAAATAGTATTGCCGAATAATTAATTAGTTTATTAAAAATAAAAGTGATAGTATTCATACAATAATTGTCAAATGACTGACGATGCTCTGCATTACAATCGTCGCAGTCGGCCCACTTCCCGGTTTTGCAACACCGAAAAATACTTTATAGACACATTCTTTTAGGCCGACCTCAATTACAATTCAATTTATGATTATCTGTTATTACAATTGTGGGACAATATTAAAACTAAGTTAAGTATTCATAACACTCCCTCCCTTAAATGGAAGTAGTGTTTGAAATACTACTTACATATAATACTCTTAAATTACAATAAAATAATTAAATTAACAAGACTTCAGACCATACTTTCATTGCAATTTGTACATTGTGCGATATCTGGTTTATATTGTCGGGTGGTATTTTTATATTTACACAATGCATATGAAGTTAGAATTACTATTATTAGAAAGAGACAGTAAAGAAATGGGATATGAGTATTTAAGATGAAATGATCGGAAGACTCTGCTATTGTGGATTCAAGATTATTGAGATCTATTGAGTCATCTGCTAATTGATTCAAATCTTGAATGAAATTATTTTCTGTTAACGGTTCAGGCTGATATTTAGAAATTTTATTAGTTATATTAGAATTCATGTAAACTAAAGGATTCTCGGAAACAAAGTCTTGGGAGAAACAGAAATAATGTTTTGAGATGGTAATAATACTGAAGTTTCGGTACTCACAGTACAAGACTTATCCACTGTTATTTTACCAATGGTATTAATAGAAAAGAGGTTCTGTACATTATTACATTTGAATGTCATATGAGTTTCTATAGGAGTCACATATAACCAAGAGTTTTGAATTTCTAATTTATGATATATGGGAATGAACAATTTACGATACTTAAGATTACAATTGACAATTGGATAATTAGGTTTAAAATATAGATTTACGTCACAATTTTTAGTTTTGGAATGACGATATAGTGCTTTAGAGTACTTACACAATTTAAAATTACTTAAATCAAAACAATTTGAAAGTTGAAGGTCTGATAAAGAAAAATAATAATCATTATTTCTACTTAAAGCTAAATACTTAGATTCGGTTACAATAAAAATAAAATTTTGATTTCCTTGTGGTATAGGCAAGGATATGGGGTGAAATAAATTAAAATCTAAATTAGACAATAAAGGGATTTTTAAATTAAAAATCAAAGTATAATTAATATATAATGCATCAATAGTAGTTATCTTGAACAAATCAGTTAGACTTGTAGAATAGATAGAAACTGGGAGTTCAAGGGTTGATGGTAAACTAAGACGGATTTCTTTCAATTCATTAAGTAGGATATTAGGAGGTAGGATACTAGAATGTAATCGACCACTTAGAGCTGNCTAATTTAATAAGGAGGTAGGATACTAGAATGTAATCGACCACTTAGAGCTGAGTTAACTATAGCAAGGAGGTTCTGAGTTTCCCAACTGTATTGGCTAAGTAGTAGAGTTATGGTGGCTGTATGTTCAGCTAGAGTAGAAATGAATTCTACTAAATTGATTTTATCAGCATTCATTTGACTTTGCGATAGTAGTTTCTGTATATTTCGGGACATATTTTGTTGTGTTTGATCTAGATGTAGTGAGGAATTGTATGTGTGATGAACTACGGATTTCATAATGTGTATTTGTTCTTTGGATAGTCGTAGAATTTTTTCTTTATTTTCCTGAAGTTCGCTGATTTTATTATAAAAATATTCAGCATCTTGATCGGAACATACACCGAATAAAACATTTGCTATTCTACCAACGAAATTTGCTAGACCTCTCTTTTGTCGGGAGTAAAGAGAACTGCTATTCCCCTTCAGATTTAACATAGATGAAAGAGTAATATGATTGAATTCTATTTCATTTAAATAAGGTAATGTAATTTGAACAAATTGGGTACAGACTGTAGCTATTTTTATATCTTTTGAATTTTCTGATGCGTCCCGACAGTGACGCACCGTTTGATTGTAATAACCTAAGATTAAAGAATGACGTTGCTGGTAGTTCTTTAAATCCAGGTAGGAAATAAGTTGCCAGGTACTCTGGGAGATTCTGAGGGGACCATAGGATTCGTAATACAGACCGGACGTTTGATTGAACTCAGTGATATTTATGAACGCTTTTAGGTTTTCTGCATAATATTGAGAGAAGTGAGTAACCATTCTGTAACAAACAATAATGATTATTTGTTAATTATTATTCATGAAAGAGTTTAGCCATGTTCTTGTGGAGTGTTTGACGTTTGCCATTTTTGTTAATAACTATATTTACTGAATCAGCGTTTGTGTCTAATATTTCAAAAGGACCTAACCATTTAGGAGCCAGTTTTCCTTTGTTAGCCTTTTCCTGAATTAAAACTTTATCACCAATATGAAGTGTGGGAAGGAATTGAGTTTGGTCATAGGAGGTTTTAGATTTCTGCTTCTTTTCTAATAATCTTTTTCTGGCAATATTATGAGTTTCTTGCATGTTTCTTTTTAATTCGAATTGATAGTCTGTATAATTATACTGTGGTTCCGGTTCTCGGGTAAATGATGTTGGGACTTGGGCTTCATAACCGTATAAAAGTTCGTAGGGCTGGTATCCCGTGGCAGAATGAGTTGTTGAGTTGTAAGTGAACATAGCAAATGGAACATAAGTGTCCCAGTTTCGCTGATCTTTATCTACGAAGTGTCGAAGATACTCACCTAAAGTCCGGTGACTTCTCTCGAGACTTCCATTGCTCTGCGGCCTATAGGGAGTTGTAGATGTTTTTTTTATTTTCAGTAGACGACATGTTTCTTTAAACACATCACTAAGAAATTCGGTGCCACAATCAGTAACGAGATTCTGAGGGATACCATGTAAGCATATGAATTTGGTTACAAAATGATAAGCAACAGTGTTTGCTTCATGATTTTCCATAGGGACAGCCCATGAAAATTTTGTAAGATCATCTTGAAGAGTTAGGATGTAGGCATTGTTATGAGGTGTACGTGGAAGAGGACCGACTACATCCATAAAAACTTTCTCAAAGGGCTTTGAAGAGGTAGTAGTAATTACCATCGGTGCTTTTACATGACGATTTGTAGTCTTGTTTTTCTGACATGATGTACATTTTTTTATAAACTCAGCCACGTCATGATTCATACCGATCCATGAGTGTTGTTTCTTTAATCTATTGATAGTTCGTGATATACCCTGATGACCACCTAAGGGATTTAGGTGAAATTCTTGAATGATATGAGATTTTTGTTCTGATGAGTATTCAACTAGAGAATAGAGAAGAATGTGAATGTTAGAGTCTCTGAAGATATAGTTTATGATAGATCGAACATTTAACCAATCTAGACCAGTATCTATTTTAGGTAAAGCTATTTTATCTAAATGATTTACATGACAAAATTCTCGGAGATTTTGTAGGGCAGTGAAAATAATTTCGTATTTTGGTTTCTGCCAAATCTTCTCTTTTATTATTATGTAGAGGATAAATCTATTGGATTGTTTGAGAAAAGCGATTTCAGTAACATTCTTGTTTTGTTTCCGCAGACTAGATAATTGCCCAAATTGTCGACGAAAATCTAAAGCAATTCCTTTTGATAACTTGAGATCTTTGGATACAAAATTTGCCAGATGATAGTCTGAGGGTGCATTCAACACCTTCCCATGGGTTTCTACTATATTTTTAGGAAGATTAGAATAATGGCTGATATTGTTCAATACGTATTGACACGGAGATTCTGTGATGGTTTCATTAATATTGGAAAATGAAGATGATTTTGGATATTCTGGAGTTAGTGAATGTTCTGAATTTTCTGGAGTTAATGAGTGTTCGGAATATTCTGGATTTCGTAAATGTTCTGGATTTTCTGAATTCATCGATTCGGTTACTGATTTACTTGTTGAACGAGTAGTTACCTGATGGATTCTACTCAAAGCATCAGCGTTGGTATTTTGTGATCCTTTTTTATAGTGCACTGTGTATTGATACTCTTCTAGTTTTAATCTCCATCTGGTTAACCGGGACCCAGGATCTTTGAGGTTAAATAACCACGTGAGAGCACGATGATCTGTGACAATTGTGAATTTCTGACCAAAAAGATAAGGGCGAAACTGTTTTACACCCCATACAATACTTGTTAGTTCCTTTTCGGTGGTGTTGTAGTTTTGTTCTGCCTTATTTAATGTTCTGGATGCGAATGCTATAGGTAAATCCTTTCCTATAGGACCTTGAGACAAGATACAACCTACGGCATAGTTGCTAGCATCACAAGTGAGGACAAAGGGTTTCTCAAAGTCAGGATATTGAAGAATTGGAGCTTGTGTTAATACGCATTTTAACGTCTGAAAAGATTCTTGGCAAAGGTCACTCCAAGTAAATGGGACATCCTTTTTTAAGAGAGCTGTCAAAGGTTTCGCAATTTCCCCATAATTTTTAATAAATCGTCGATAATAACCGGATAATCCAAGAAATGACTTAACTTCCTTAACATTTTTAGGTACGGGAAAATTTTGAACGCATTCTATTTTTCTTGGATCAGGTTTAACACCTTGGTCTGTAATAACATGACCTAGGTATTGAGTTTCCTTGCGGAGAAATTCACATTTAATAGGTTGTAATTTTAGATTATATTGTCTAAGTCTATCAAAGATTTCTGTGAGCTTTTGAGAATGATCGTCTAAATTTTTAGCATATATGATTATATCATCTAAGTAAACGAAAGCTTTTACTCCATTTATGCCAATTAAAACTATGTTCATCAGGCGTTGGAATGTTCTTGGTGCACCTTTCAAACCAAAATACGAATAGATTCAAAATGACCTTTGTCGGTCGAAAAAGCAGTTTTTTTACGTTCGGGTAACATAGGGACTTGATAATAACCATTTGCTAGATCAAGAGTACTGTAATAGCGACATTTACCAAGCTGATCTAGGATATCAGTGATGTTAGGAAGAGGATAGGCATCTCCTTGAGAGACCTGATTGATTTTTTGAAAATCAACGCAGACGCGATATTTGATATTTCCATATATGTCTGGTTTTTTTGGTACTACTAATAATGGCGCATTCCATGGAGATTCACTAGCAGCTATAACTCCCTCTTTCTCGAGTTGTGCTATTTGTTCATTAATCTCATTCTTGTGTTTGTAAGGGAGTCGATAGGGCTTGTCCATTATCGGCTGGACATTATCAGGTGTTTTAATTTCGTGATATACCGCTGTAGTATGCGTAATTGGATCCCTTTCTAAATGGAATACGTCGGAGAACTGACTGCAAATGCTTTCCAATGAATTTCGTTCTTCATTGTTCAGATGATCAGTACGAAGAGCTTGCTTAAGTCGACTAATTCTGCTTCCATCGAAGTTACTTTGGGATTGTGACTGCGTAATATTTATAGATACTTCTAAATATTCTTCGTAATTAAGACTTTCGAGATTTGGTATCTGAAGATGTTCGGGTTGTTCTGACTGATTTAAAATAGAAAGTAATACGCGATTGCCTTTGACCTGAGTTACGACATTTCCACTTACGAGAGTTTCGTTAATTGACTGAGAAGGAATTAAGAGCATGGTGCCTTCTTTAATAGTTGAAGCTGGTATGGTAATAAGAGTTTCTGATCGAGGAGAGATAACAATACTGGCTGAATTAGGAATGATTAATTCATTGGTTCCATAATTTATGAGAGTCTGATGTCCTACTATGAAAGGTTTTCCTAGGATACCGTCATGAGATATGGGAAAGTCAGGGTGAATTAAATGGAACTGTATACTTTATATATACAAGTATATATTACATGAGTGTCCGCAATTTTTTTTTGAATGTGTAATTTTTGTTTACTGGCGTCGGCTAATCCTGCCTCCATTTTCTGTAGCCCTTCGGGGCTGGAAATGTATCTATTTTATTTTATGTTTTGAGCCATAAATAATTTTTTTAATGCGCCGTGCCTTAGCACGTGTGTCAAATTCTTTTTAATTTTTTTTTTTCATTAAATTTTTTTAGGTGCTCCTATTTTTTTTATTTAGGTCATTCAACATGACAGACGTGTTACAATACCACCTGTCAAGTTATACCTATATTTTTTTGTGATTTTTTTTATAGGTTTTATATTATTTTTTATTGGGTGATGAACATGTTATTAGTACAATGTGGTGACGTAGTGCATTTTATCCCGGGGTGTCCCAACGTCTTGCAAGCTAAGTCTAACTGCCTAAAACCAGTCGCTTACTTGGGACGTATACTCGCCGTGCTTAGCGGCAATGCTGCGATTAATAGCCGGCGGGTACCCGAAGACGTTCATCGTATTCTCTAACAATAAAAGTGTAGGTGTAACTAGTATTTTTTTTATTAATATCTGTTTTTTTTTCTCTCTCTTTCTTTGTCCCCTTTAATTTGTAGATGAGGTTTTTTGACCATTCGGTTTTTTGCCTCGTAGTAACTTAATTTTTTTTTTACTTAATAAAATCCCCTTAATTTAACTTAACCATCATATTTTTCTTTTTTTTGCGTGTTCCATCTTCAATAGACTCGTGTATTTTTTTTCTCCCTTCAAAAATCAACTCCCCTAGTTTATAAGGTACGGGCAACGGCCTTGTATAAGGTCATCTCTGATCTATATGGTTATGTGACAACTGTCACGAGGTTTTGGTGTACATCTACTATCAACGACTCAACGGACATCAACTTTAATATTTATTAATTATATAATTTTTCTAATTGTTTTAATATACAAAATTTAATTTTTTTAAAATCCTACTGTGGTTCGACAATACACTGTCTCGCCCAGTAGGTTGGCGACCCTTTTCTTATAATTTTGTAAAACGCCATGAAAGTTACAAATTTTTCGTTGCGGCCAATTAGTTTGATTTTTTTATATATTTGTAACCTTTCAAATTAAATAATTGATTAAAAGAAAAATTCTGACTACCAACAATTCTGTTTGTAAAATTTTAAGTTCTATAACATTTTTTGTTAATAAAAATTGCCAAATGAGTTTTAAATATGCGGAAAAAAAATATTTATTAATATTTAGACATGTTTATAGGTTCAATTTAATAAACACTTAATCTCTCTACAGAGTGATCGAAATCTGGTAAGACACTTATTTTCTCAGAAACTATTGAGAATTTAAAATTTTTGTAAAAAGAAAAATGATTAAGTTTATAAAACTCTACAATAATATTAAGTTAAATAAATTATATTTTTATCCCTTCAGAGATAAAAATGTTTATTTATAATTTTTTGAAATGAGAACCACCATTTTTGATTTGATAATATGATTGAAATACTTTTTCTGTATAATAAAATTTAAAATTCTCATTATTTTCTAAAAAAATGAGTGTCTTACAAGATTTCGATCACCTTCTAAATCTAGTTTCAAATTTTATGTTGGCTTATGTAATTTTACATACAAAATAATACAAATTACAGTGGTGCAAATCTTAGAGAATGCTACAATTATGGTGTTATGAAATTAAAGATTTTAACAACTTCTTTTTAAATTTTATGAAACAATGATAAAAATACAATAATCGTATAAAGTAAATTGATAATATAGAATTTCAAAATATTTCTCAATTCCCTAAACGTTGGACCACTGTAAAACAATACCTATAAGATAACTAATTTAAACAAAAACATTTTTTAGCAGCAGGATTGCCGCCTCCTTCATCGGAGAAATAAAAAAATATGTATTGATTTTTTTTTTACAAAATTATAAATCAATAAATTACATTTAAAAAAAAAATCTTTGTTAATTTGCTTTTATATGTCTTTCCTCGTTATATATTTAATACAAACTTCATAACCAGGTAACAAAAACATTTTACACATTTTTCTGACAATCGTGTCTCAATTAGACCAATACATATTAGTTCATCGATCTAACAGAATATTGCAATTAACAAAAGTGCTTAATACGTTTGATAACGTATTGACACACGTAATGGCCTCATCAACTTGCATTTATGACAATGATCGTAGACTAGTCCCGATAATTTAATAACATATTCCGAAAGGTGACATTTTACATTAATTAGTTATCTAATTTTAACATAATAGAACTATTATATTAAGTTATTGAAATTTTTGAAATTTATTATTTTTTATCGTTCAATACATATTTATTCATCAGCATAATATAAAAACTCGATAACAGTTGTTAATTTTTTCTACCACCATTTAATTTACAAACGTATGATACAATTTTTTATTATGTTAATAAACGGTTAATTTAGTATATACAATTGTCAACTTATTAATGTAAACAACAAAAATTTGCATAGTTATAAAAAATAAGAAACATTAATTAATAATACGTTTGGTGTTTCCTTGATTTGGTTGCTCGATACAATTTACACGACCGCCGTCGCCGATTATTATTTTTGATAATATATACCGTCGTGCCGTAGCTACCCTGCCCAATCACATTATATATATTGTAGAATATATTCCGTGCTATTTTTATAATTTTACAATACCGAGTAACTAATTTACTAAAAAAACTACATTAATTCTAGTAGATTGAAAATTTAATTCGCAGAAAGGAATGATATCAAAAANAATTTACTAAAATAACTATTAATTCTAGTAGATTGAAAATTAAATTCGCAGAAAGGAATGATATCTAAAAAAAAATCAAAGTTTAGCCGGCCGCAGCGCCTCTTCAAGTTGTGACGCCCCAGGCTATAGCCTAGTCCTAAATCCAGCCCTGTACCTCAGCCTACCCTGCACTTCAAAGTCTTATACAGTAGTATTAATTATAAATGAACCCTTCTTGACAGAACTATTTTCAATGTAAATATAAAGAGTAATTAAAAAATTAATTGGATTCCAAATAACCTCATTTTTGACAACAATTATAAATATTTTGGTATTAAACATACCAAATAATTTTTAATTTTCAAAAATACTTAGGAGTACAAGGATACTTAGAAGATCAAAAAATGATAAAACAAACATGATACTCGACGCGCGATGAAAACGCTGTCAAAACCTAAGTGTTTGAATAAACCAATTGTTCTATTTTAGCGCCTAAACGACAAAAATCAAACATGAGCGTCGGCCATCATCGGAAACGCGCTTCTTTATTGCAGTGTGTAAGCGATTACAAAACATATACGACGATTTACGATATATCAATATACCTGTGTATAAAACTTCATGGGGAGGTCCGTTTCCATCACTTGTACACCTTGAAATTAAATTTTTCTAATAGCAAATGTTATGGTCTTTTCGATGGTATAGGATTTATTGGGAAACAAAGTGGGCAAGTAACTTAAAAAATTAATTTCCGTGAACATATACGACGATTTACGATATATTAATATATTCTTGTATAAAACTTCATGAGGGGGCCATGTTCCCATCATTTGTACACCTTGAAATTAAATTTTTCTAATAGCAAATGTTGTGGGCTTTTCGATGGTATAAGATTTATTGGGAAACAAAGTGGGCAAGTAACTTAAAAAATTAATTTCCGTGAACATATACGACGATTTACGATATATCAATATACTTTTGAATAAAACTTCATGGGGGGGTACGTTCCCATCACTTGTACACCTTGAAATTATTGTTTTCTAATAGCAAATGTTGTGGGCTTTTCAGTGGTATAAGATGTAGTCACCAACAACGTGGGCAAATGAGCCTAATAGGAAATCAAAAGTAGAATTATTTTTATTTTTTGCAATTCTTATATTATGTATACTCATTCTTACAATGTTATTGATAAGACAGAATAAAATATAAAATTATTACATAGGAAATGTAGACAAATCATTTTGACATTTTATACAACGTTAATATAGTTGTTTACACTTGACAATAGGATTGACACTTTGTATTTAATATTAATAATAGAGTAAAAAATAATGACTATTAATAAATTGATTTTTTCTCGGTAAAGAGTGATTTTTAAATGACAAATAATTTATTTATAACTGAAACGTGTGTAATATAATATAATTAAACATTATGTGTTTGTTAAAGATAATTCTAAGTTATTTATTTAATTATATTTGTTGAAAAGAATAATGTCATTTTAACCAAATGAATATGATGTATCAATAAAAGTGTTGATTATGTTAAACGATAAGATTAAATAAATGAAAATTAATAAAATTCAAAAAACAAAATATAAAATAATGTTATTATAAAATAAAAAATATGTTAAAATGTAATTAAATTTAATATTGACATGTGCCACCCAAATGTCCCTCTCTCAAACATGTGTAGCATTCTACAACAAAATAAAATTACTATTTTAGTTAAAACACTTAAATATAATTCTATTATAAATTATAACTTTTATTTTATATATTCCAACAATTATTGTATTCTTTAAAAAAAAATGGTACAATATTAGTTTCACTTGGGTGTATCTAATTAAGTTAATTTTTAAAATACTTTGTTATTGAATTTTTATTTTGTCTTTGAGATAAATAAAAATTTTTCCAAACATTTTGAGGTCCTATCTTGTTTTTTACTGTGCTGGTAAAAGATTAAAGTATCTGCATTTTAATAAAATGGGATTTTTTTTTTTTAAATAGTATTGAAATCTGACAAAAAAATCTCGAAAATATCCAACACAAATTATACAACCTAAACCACTTCCACTTTCTTCCTATTCTACTCTCGCTGTTCTTTTTATTACAATTTATTAGTGTCTCTCAAGTTTTTAAACTTCTTTTGATTCATCGAAAGATCACATATATGTTCCAAAATTGATTACTAATTACATAACTGATTTTATTTAAATAATTATTTAAAATGTACTATTTGGAATATTTCTTTTTGAGTACCATCCAAGACTGTAAATTCAAATAGTAACTTAGATTTATGGTACTTACTTACTTACTTTTGGATTTTTACAGTCCCGGGCTATATGGCCCACTATTCCTCACCGGTAGCATTTCGCTGTAATAAGAGACATAAAATCATAAAATTTAATGATATATTTGGTTATACTNTATTAATCATAAAATTTAATGATATATTTGGTTATACTTACATTTTGGGGGGTTTACAATTCCGAAATTCGCAGGTTGATTATGAGTATGAATATGAATAATATTCTGTAAACAGATGTAACGATTAGTGAAAGACTATTTCTTATTTTTTTTAATTTAAATTTCACTCCCCATACAATTTAGAAATTAAAAGTAATAATATTTTTACATTAATTTTTGAGTTTGAAACTAAACAAGCTTTCAAAAATTATTTTTCCAACTCATACATAATAAACTAACCAAAAAAAAAAATTGTTTTTTGATTTTCCAAAAAAAAGGACCTCAAAAAAAGGTAGCCGTCTAAATTTGAGGTTTTTTGATCAACCTTAAAAAGTCACTGAGGGGCGTATTTCAATTTTCACATTTTGATATCATGGTAAAATGGCATTTTGCTATAAAATCGCTAATTTTTCAAAGAATAATTTTTTTAAATTACTTTTGAAAATTCTAAATGCTAACATTTTCTACATCAAATTATATAAACATTTAATTTTATCTATTTTTTCTATTTTTTTTTTTATAATTTCAAAAATTTCACTGTCATAAAAATGCTAAAATGTTTAAAAAATTAAAACGGATGAGAAATAAACATTTTTTGGTCAGTCTAATACATATATATAGTAATTAAATATACTTACTCCATTTCTTATAATCCTAGGAATATAGGGATTATATCTATTCCCAAAAGATTTTCTGTTTACCATTTTTTTTTTAGTTTTATTATCATTTTGATAATATTAGAATTGTCCGATGTGGTGGGATTTTCTGTTACATTTTTGTTTACAGGTGCAGTTGGGTTTGTGGATATGGTTGGTGGACTTTTTAGGGGGCTTAATTGTAATTCTTCAAATTCCCTTATATCTTCCATTGTCTAAAATAGTAGTTACAAAAATATAAATTTAAAAGTTGAAAATAACACTGCCCTCCAAACAAAAATTGTTAATTGCAAGAGCGTGAGAGGTTAAAAAACGAGTATTGCAGAGTTTTTTGTATCATAACAACAAAGAATTGACTTGAAAAATTGGAAAGATAACTTTCCTAAGATAATCTATATAATATCTACAATGTTTGGTTACAATATCTCTAATATTAAGTTATTACAATAATTTCAGAAAAATGAAAACTGAGACCTAAAACATAGGCCTTGTTAACATAGTTTTATAAATTTTAATTTTTTAAATAAATTATCTTTGGACGTTAAAAATAAATTTTCTTGCTACGCTCCTCAAGTTTTGAACAAAAATTATTGCGATATATTACTAATAGAATTGCTAAAACATTATCGTTTAACATAACATTTATTAGTTAGCAAAATTTAATTAATCAGTGGATATAAATAATAAAAAGGTGTCTAAATCATATATTAAAATTCTATAGATGAATTTAGATTTAAAAAAACCCAGCACAGGGGATCGCGGCACAGTGGTGACATAGCATAGTGGGATTAAGTATAATGATATCTGACAGTGATTAAAATCACTATCTTAAAAATATATTTAAAAAAAACTAAAAAACACGCTTTTAAAGAACATCGAACTAAAAATTATTTTGATCTTTTTAGTTCGATGTTCTTTAAAAGCGTATTTTTTAGTTTTTTTAAACTATATTTATTTTTCACTTTTTAGTTACATGTTATGATAGTAGTTACTATCAATATCATGGTTGTAACGGGTAAAGGGGAATCAGGGTT